>NW_023458562.1:18598518-18649608 GCF_013731165.1 Rhagoletis pomonella
TTGGCTGTTTTAATGTATATTTATCGATCTCTTATGTATTTTTGATACAAAAAAATATATTTACTGTAATTGGAGTTTTTGTTTTTTGGACCTTTTTTTGACTTAGCGCATAAATACATATATGTATATTGGATTGTTACCTTATGTTTTCTCGATTTTATGAATAAAATTTAGTAAGACAAAATTTCATTGTAGTTTTTCAATGCAAATTGACTTAATTTTTAAGGTTTTATTGAAATAAAAAAACGTCCAGGAATTAGAATTTTTCAGAAATTAGAATCACCCTAAAAACAAAGTGGTTCTAATTTGTGAGCGTCTACTGTACTAAACAACCGCGTGAAGTGAGTTTATTTAATGTTTCAAATGGGATGATTGCTTTAATTTTTTGTGCCGAAGGCTCGACTTTTCAGGCCAAAAGTATTAAGTAAAGGGTTCGCCATCGGCTGAACGCATTTGGAAAATGTTATCAAAAGGCAGTGCATCAATTTTTAACAAATTTTACTTTGTAAAGAAATGAATAAACCAACTGGTAAGCCGTGCCATTAATTTAATTAGCTGGCACATTTTTATTACTTTCAACATATTTTTAAGAGGGTTCGGTTTGCTTACCTAGTCCGTGATCCCAAAAGAAAATTTAACTTTTGTGATTATTTTAAAGTTGATGTAAAGTCCCTCTTTGAAATCTCTTAAATTTGACTTTCACTTGGATTTGCACACGTCCAATATTTGTAAGAAATAGAACATTAACTATTTGAGAATTCAACACCAACTTTGATGGAAGATGGAAGAAAAACCTTAACTAATGATTAAGGTAGCTGGAAATCGTAGAGCTAAATATACTGATTGCGAACGATGGCCAATTTATCAGTCCTGTCAGGCCATAGTTATCCCACTTAAATAATATATTATTTTTCGCCAAATTTGGGAAATATTTCAGTATTTTTTTTATGTAAGATAATATTACCAAACTCTGTGCCACGAGCGCCTTCATCCCGTACGCGGGTACGTTTTTACAAATAGCTCGACTTCAGCGCAACCTACAGGATATTATTTTTTTCAAGAAATCGTTATTTAAATGTATCCAACCTATGCGAAAAAGGTGGGCCAAAAAGTAAATAAAATACCAATTTTCCAAACATATCGACTTCAGCGCCACCTAGCAGGCACAACTAAAGATAGTCCCATAAATTTAAAAACAAAATTTAATCGAAATCGGCCAAGTTGTTTAGCAGTGGTAGAATTACATATAAAAATTTCAAAATAGAAAATGGAAAATTCATATTGGATCACCCTGTATGTATTATAAAATTATATGTGAAAATAGAAATTATTGCACTTGAAAGATAAGTGACTGATACTTGAAGATAATAACAATTGCTAACTGTTGACAAGTATCAACTTTGAATGAATGATAATAAAATATAAACAAAATGACAAGTACATGCACTTTTAATTAAATATATTAAAAGTCCCCCGTACAAAAGACAATCGCAAAAAAAATATAAGACACTTGGTTACTAAAAAAAATATAACTACTTTCAAAGATCTTTATATAATTGGTTAAAAATAATTGACAGTGACTCAAACAGATGACCACGTGTTGATTTTTTAAACATTCAAAATTTTTTAAGTAAACATTTTTTGTTATTTTTCTATAAAAATATTGTTTAAGACCATATAAATAAAAGTTTCTTTGAACTTTATAGACAATTTTAAAAAGTGCAACAAATCTTTGCCAAAGTTTCTAACTTTTTTATCTGAATCTTTCATTTTTATTTGTGATGGCGGCTTTTGCCGGTTTTTTAAAGCAAGACAATTTATACAAAAATCCGTCAGCAAAAACAAATAAAATTTAAAATCAAGCGATTTTTTAGCCGGTTGAAACTTGCACTTCATTAGACTAAAATTGTATGGGCTATAAAACTGTATACCCAAAATAGAAGGTTCATGCGACAAAAAAAAATAAAATTCAAAAATTAACGGTAACTTTTAGCGACTTGAAACTTACACTTTATTATACTAAAATTTAATGGGCTACAAAACTGCGTAAAATCAAATTGAAAATTGAAAATTTCCATGAATATTTTGTGGTACGTCTTGCATTTTCTCGAGTGCTGTATGAATTAAAAAAAAATAAAAATTTATTCTTGTGGTTTTTGCTGATGAATGAACTAAATTTTCTTAAGGAAAAATTTGGTATGAAAAATATAAATACATAAAATCGTAATAATGTAAGAGTGTGCATATTTTTGACGCTGACTGTATATGGTTTTTAGTTCATTTGTTTAGAAAAAAAAAATAAAAAAAATAAAGTTCCAAAGAAACCGCAGCAAATAAGCAGTTGTTTTCCTCATACAACCACAATTCGCAAGCTTAATCCAAACTATCACCTTTTTTTAGTTTCAAATATTATCAACGCTCAAAGCAAATTTAAAAGACCAGAATAGTTGCAAAGAATATAATTATTCATATGTAGCTATGCCATACATAAATCTACAACTTTCATTTTAAATTTATTTCATTCATTACTTTTTACTGCACCAATGTAAAACATCCACGCGATCCATCATGTTAAACAACTAACCAAATAATTTGATACACCATAAACTGAACACACAATAAATCTTCCAGCAAAACAAATTTCTTTGTCGTGATTTAATTACTTTATTACGTGTAGGCAATTTCAAAAAGGGGTTAAAAAAATTATAAAAATAATTGTGGTGAAAGATATGATATTAAATATTAAAAAAAGTACTAAAGACAAATTGTCAAACGCCCGCCTACCAAAATATTTACTCGTTCGTTTAAGGGGCCATACACGCCACACAGCGCAAACCAAATGCTTCCTGAAGGTATAGGAGGCATGAAAATTGTTCTTAATAAATAATTCAATTTATAAACATGACAAAGAGGAGAGTGAAAAGTGTGCCGCAGGCGCAGTAGCAACCCAAGTCCATACATACGCGCATGCAACATACCTACATAAGTGCAATGCGCAGTAGCGGACGTCTGCTACCAAAGGCTGGCTGAAGGAATTAATAACGGCCAACAAAATTTTTGCTAAGCGCCTGAATGCCTGCCTGCAAGTAGTATTTATTGCGTGTATGTATGCTTGTTTGTGTCTGTGTGCGGCCAGCAGCCCACACACGCGCTAAATGGCTAACATCCAGCGGAGGGCGGCAATAAATGTTTGGACGTGGCTGTGTGGCAGCAGGCGGACATTTGTGAGTATAAGCAAGCGGCGGTGGCTGGACTTACCAACGGGGGGAGGGGCGCATCTCTCCAGCGCAATGCAGCGGCAATGCATTGGCGGCGCGGTCAGCTGCTTTAATGATTTTCAGTTAACGAAATGAGTGAATTTTTAATAACCAACAGTTATGCAGTGATTTGCCGTTATTAAGTGGATATAAAATGTGAAATAAGAAATGTGAATTAAAGGAGAAATAAAAAGCGAAAAATGAGTTTAAAGAAAGCAGCCTTTAGCTGTGATGTTCTTTATAGCAGCAGCAAAAGGTTAAGACAATTTGATGATCTGGACGAAAACGTACGAAAGGCGTATGCGTTGAAAAATTACTCGACAATTAAGCTTGGATTAGCAGTGATGAAAAAGTTAATATGAAACTGAATGGAAGTTCAACAAAAATAGTAAATATGAAAATCTGAATCAGCTTTAGAATCAATACTTTCGAAGGAAATCTTTGAAATCTGAAGGAACTAATCAAGTAGTCTTCTACGAAATGCTTATAAATATTCAATCCCGAGAAATATTCAATGCAACTTAAATTTAACACTTTTTCATTTGATTTAGCAACATCGTCCCCTATCCTTCGTAAAACCACGCAACGAAAATAGCCAATAAAGGAAAATTTAAAAAAAATTTATATTCTTCTCTATATCGAATCGTTCAACGGAGAGAAGGAAATGAATCAGCAAAATATAGAAATTATGCGGAAAAAGGCCAACGAGTTGAAAACGTGCGCTGAAAATTAAAAATAAAAGTAATAATAATGTTGCTACTGCCGGCCGGCCGGCCGGCTGACCAACTGACAGCCGATACATGTGAGTCAACCAATTGGCTATAGTAAACGGAAGAAGCTGACAAAGCATAGCCTTGTGCGATGGAAAGACGAATGCGGGTACATAGAAATTTCGTATAGGCCATTGAGACGCACCAATGTACATATATACAGTGACTCAAACAAGTGTTCACGTGTTGATTATTTTTTAAATAGTCACAGCATTTTTAAAGTTAAACATTTGTTGTTATAATTCTCTTCAAAACTTTAACCAAAATCATGTAAATTAAAGTTTCAAACTTTGCAGGAGAAATGTAGGGAAATTCAACATAGCTTTTTAACCTGAATCTGTACAACATTTTTGGGTATGCAGTTTAACCATGGTCCATACAATTTTACTCACATGAAGTGCTAGTTTCAAGCGGCTAAAAAATCGCGTTCATTTTTAATATTTTGTTTTTTTTTGCTGAAGGGTTCGGGTTCTTGCACTTTTTTCAATATCAGGAAGAATTGCTTGTGAAATAAAATGCGGGAGATCGTTCGCAGCAAAATCAACGCAAGTTTTTGTAAACGGCACTTGTTATATAAGAAATCAAAAATCAACGGGATTTTTTAGCTAGTAAGGTTTAGGTTAGTTTAGTAAGATTGTGTGGACTATAAAACTGCGTACCAAGAAAAAATTCAGATTATAAAGCTCAAAATTTTGATGAAACCTTTTTGAGTTTTCCTAAATTTTATATAAAGTTTGAAACTTTGGTTTATACGGTTTTGGGTAAAGCTTGGACAACGTTTTTATAAAATTATAACAAAAAAAAAAAACAATTTCTTTAAGAATATTGTGAATATCAAAAAAAATTAACACGTGAAGACTTGTTTGAGTCACTATATCTATATTAGTGAAAAAAAAAACATTTTTATAAAAAAATAACAAAAAAAATTAAACTATTACAAACATAATTAACAAACTAAAAAAAAGTAAATTGAAAAACATAAAAAAGCAACACGTGAACACTTGTTTGAGTCACTGTATGTATATATAGTATATAGTATATTTTTGATTTTGATGAAAATTGTATGAGTTTTCCTAAATTTTATATAACGTTTGAATATTTGGAATTTACGGTTTTGGGTAAAGCTTGGAGAACGTTTTTATAGAATTATACCAAAAAAAAAAATTTACTTAAAAGTTATTGTGAATATTTAAACAAAAACTCAACACGTGAACACTTTTTTGAGGCACTATGTCCACATTGGTGCATACAATATTTTTATAGAAAAATAACAAAACAAAATAACCTGAGAAAAATAAAAAATCAACACGTGAACACTTGTTCGAGTCACTGTATGTATGTACAGCAGCATTTTTGTATCCCTGTAATGAAAGCATTAAAGTTCACAGATTTTTGATGAGCTTTAATGGAAAAAGTTTTTATTACAATATCTTTACCTCCGTCCAGTTTATACCGAACAGTGGCAGAGGTTGTTCGATATTTTCGATATGCTCTTTGTTCCGATAGCTTCAACGAAAGTTTTTTGTTAGGACGCCCATTTTTCTTGCCTGTACTCACGCTGGACAATGACCAGTGATGATTCCATCAAAAATTCTAAGTTGAGTGCCTAACATACGGACGACGGTGCCAGCTTAATAGAGCCTTTTGTCTGACTGCATTGCACCATGCCTGTGGTTCTCCATTGGAATCCAAAGGGAAGTGGTCTAACATAATTTCGAGGTCTTTGGTCAGGCGGTGAGCAACGCTCCCAAATTTTTTCTCCAATCGTGGATTTCTCTTAGGATGTCCACCAGAATGAGACGCCAGAGTACATGACTGGGTGAACTACCGCCATGTATACTCATTTTCTCTATAGTCTCTATCTGACTAGTTCCTACACTAGTATGTTTATTTTCCGTTTAAATTTTCTCTACAGGCATATCGAATAGATACGTTTTGTGTACGGGCATACTATGTACATAAGTATCATCACTTCATTACATAGTAGACAACTCACGTCCGCATGCTCGTCTGCGCCGGTTTTCGCAGTTTGCGACTAAATAATGAAATCTACTCGAACAAATCGATTTGATTAGCTTCGCGAACTGCACGCGCAGTCAACAATTGCGTCTCATCAACACTTGTTGTGTGACCTAACGGCCGAGTGTTCGAGCGTCCAATCGACTGGCGGCATTGCCAGCTGTGCTGCTATTTTGACAGCTGCTGTCACATTTCTTGCTGCTAAGCGTCTGGTTGATCAGTTCGCGCTGCAATTCAATTTGATTTTCATTAAGCTTCACAATTTCTCTGCTCGACGCATTCGTGATTCTGACTTCGGTTTGTTTTGTGTGCGCAGCTATTAGTTCGTTCTTTTTCTTAAAATTTTTCAAATTTTCACTGTCCGCGCTCATTTCTATTGTAATTATTTTTTCGCTACTTTCTTAATTGGCGCGCAAACATACACAGATATACAAAAGCATACACACACACACACGCACACAATCTAATAGTTGTTTTGCACCTGACCTACTGGTACTATTCATAATGCAGCGCTGCAAAGTTTATGTGTTGTTGTTGTTGTTTTAGTGGCTGGTTTTGATTGCCCATTGACCAGTTTGCTAGCTACTAACCGCCGCTGCTGGCCAACTTCAGCTAAACGCTAAATGAGTTCGTGTTCGCATTCGTTCTTAATTTGTTTCTATAATTCTTTCGTGTAATCAAATGTTTTGAGTTGTGTTGTGGTTGGAAAAGTTGCAGCCATACCTGCTTTTACTGGTTAATTGTTCTTGTTTTTGTGTAGCGAGTAGCGTGAATTATGTTCAAAAAAGTTTCTTCCACTTTCGCGATTCCTTCTGAAATAAATCTTCTTCATTTACTTGTTTTACCGCCTCTCTTTCCACTAAAGAAAGCGCTTAGCGGCGTCAGTTTCTCGAAATAGAATTTGTTGCTCAATGCGTACTACTTTGAAGTTGACTTTTTATATTTTCGAGTAAAGCTATTTCTAGCTATTTCCGCTCGCTTTTAGTACTTGCACATTTTAGCACTTTTGTCCAATTTGTTTAACAGCAAAAGCGTGCGCTTCTTTCTTCGTTTACTTTATCTATTAGAAACTCATGAATGCTTTGCACTTTTTTTCAGATATTTTTTTTATCTATTTTCTGATCTTATTTCGCGTGTTAAATGCTTAAAGAGCGCACGCGGTGAAAGAAATATTAAATAGAAAAAAAGGCAAGCAAGGTTAGAAATAAAATATTTCAATTTTTAAAAGGCATTCAAGTAGTTAAATAATTATAAATATGCGGCGAAAGTGAATTGGAAGTGTTGAATTTTTTAAATCAAAAACAAAGAAAAACCACACAAATGTATCGTGCAACGCCTGCTGAGTGTGGGAAAAATGTGAATGGTGGTTAGTCCATTCGTGACAGTGCCGAAGTAGATATGGCGACTGAAATCTATTTACAATTCAGTTAAATACGTTTTTAATTCAATTATGCCACGCTGCAAGTGCCATTGACATTGAAAGTGTGAGCGCACAGCGATAACCGATAATTTTCAATGCTACTTGTTTTCACTAACTTATTCCTCATGCAATTAAGTGCCACTTAAGCCATATTTAGGATACAACTTTTTTTAAGGTTTAGTTTTTATTAAATAAGTAGTCATTTAGTTTTGATATATTCGAAAGCTCTTGTATGAGCTTTCACTTATCTACAAATTTATGTTAAAAATTCGTTTCATGTGCGTTTGGTACATAAAGTTTAACCCGGTACTTCTTTTGAGCTGATTATTGTATGTTTAAGGTGAAAGTATTTTTGAGCAATTTGGAGTCACTCGATAATACGTGATGATGAAAAAGAAGTGTCAGTATTTTTGTTCTACAGCTTTCATTTTGTATAAGTGTAAATAACCTCTTTGTATGCAAAAGTTTTGTGCAAACAAGCTTTCATCAACCATGTAGTAGAATGAAAAAATAAAGAGTAGAACAAGAGACCTTCAGAGACCTTAAAAGGAGAGTGCATAACCTGATAAATGCGTACTGTCGCATTAGATTAAGCTGCATCACTGTAGGGCAGCATTGGAGTATCTGCTTCTCTTCGTGGGTGAGGAAGATGTGGACGTGGCTAGTGGCGGGGAGGGTCACAGATCTATCTAGTTAGCGACTTCTTACTTCTCACCCCACCGACTAAAGGTACAATTAGAAGCTGTATTCTGGCGAAGAAAAGCACTAATATTATTTTCCTTGCGAACATGGCAGTGGCAGTGGGAGAGCAGAGGGGAGCACCCAACCTCATCCTCGCAACTTCGTACATGTCATATGATGCACCCGATCCCCCGTCAATAACCTTCAGCAATCTCACCGCTTGGGCGGAGCAACGAGGGATGAATATGTTAGCTGGCTATGACGCCAATGCACACCACATGGCTTGGAACAGCTTTTTAGTTACTTATTGTCCACAAATCTTACCATCTGTAATAAAGGTAATCACCCTAATTTCTACAATAGAACAAGGGAGGAGGTTATAGATATAAAACTTTTAACTAACTCGAACAATGTTAGAATTGAGAGACAAAGAAGCGATTGTGGTTCAAGTTTTGTGAGGACCTAGAAACGACTGCTGAAGCCCTGCGATTAAGAAGGTGCCATTCGAAAAACTCTGCTCCTCAAGGTTTCCTGGAAAAGCCAGGAAGATGGCAAATCGAAAGCAGCTTTTAAACACTAGAGCAGCTGATAGACGTCCATTTCCCTGGGTATGGTAACGCAGGGGACACAGTCACTCCTGTGACAGATTACCCTTGAATCCACAGGCAAGGCAGTCCAGTCCAGTCAAAATTATCCTTCCAGCCGTACAAATCTCCGTGTCTGGATGGAATCATTCTTGCATTGCTACAACGAGCAAGTGCCACGATAACTCCCTGGCTAACGACTATTTATAAATCGAGTGTCCTCCTTAGCTATATTCCAAAGCCATGAAGTGAGGTTCGTTCCCAAAGCAGGGAAAACGGGCCACCGTACTGCAAAAGATTTTAGACTCATCAGCATCTCATCATTTCTACTCGAAATAGTAGAGAGGCTTCTGAGTCTGCAGATCACGCGACGCTTTACTCCTGAGAACTTCAGCGAGGCGCAACATGCCTACCACAAAGGAAGCTCGGTTGAAGCGGCCCTGCACGAGCAAGCGTTAAACCACACAAGGAAGCGCTACGTTGCTCCATGGTGGCCGTAGGGCTGATCCTTTGATCACTCTCTGGACCGACAATATGTTGAGTACCAGAAAGATCAGTGGCCGCTTGGAAACAGCAGAAGTAAGAAAAACAGGCACATATAACATCCCTGCAGCGGTGCTGTGGATCCTCATGCTAAAAAATTCCTGCTCCGCACATCGAAAGCCACTAAGGTCGTTGCACATGCGGATGACTTAGTCATTCTGATCGTGGAGAAAATCCTCTCGCCGGTCAGCGATTTTCCGCAATCTGAAATTAGAGTTCTGGAAGGGTGGGAAGAAACAAACGGTTTAGTGGTTAATCTCACCAAAACCGAAGTAATTATTTTCACCAAGTGATATAAGGAAGACAAATTTCGAACACCGTCCCTCAATGGTCAAAAGGGGCACATTTTTTGTAGGCTTTTCTCGGCTCTAAACTTTCGAGGAAAACGAAGGCCGCAGAGCGGAGAAAAAATTCGCTCAATGCACTCTACTCCGATAAAGATACGATTGGGAAAGTCTGGATTTATACGGCATTAGTTAAACCTATTCTCACCTATGGCGCGTTGGTATGGCGGCAGATGGTTGACACCAAATCCCATCTACTCAAACTGCAAAAGGTGCAACGACAACCCCGACCATGTGCAACGGGGATGATTTACTCAACGCCCCAGGGGGCGCTAGAGACATCCCTGCTCAAACTCAACATTTCTTTTAAAAACTTTGTCACTTAATACTTTCAGATTTTTCATTTCTTCGAGGTTCAAGAAAATAAGCCTATTATTTTTAAAGGTTTTCAGGGATATGACGAAGATAAAATTATTTTTCTTAAACCAAGTGTTGTTCGCAAAACCCACAAGGCACAAGGAATAAGGAATCGCTGTAACAATATTCGAGATAGAGTAACTAAAGATGTAGGCCTCTCAGGAAGAAGAAGAAAGAATGAAGGTTAGATTCCAATGGAAGCACAGCTGGCTGTTCACGATAAGACTCCGACGCCCAAATTTCTATCTAGTTCAAAAGACTTGCAAATATTGAGAGAAAAAAGGTACTTGAACTCCGTAAGAACTACATCAATGTACTGCTGTGCATAGTCACATAACCTGTCAAGAGCAAAAAGTAACAGAAGTTGAGGCGTGACGGAATAACTGAAGCAAACACTTAGAACGGAACGCGGCAAGGAAATGTTACTCGATGTGTCGTTGATCTTTTGTCAACAAGCTAACGCGCAAAATTACAACTAATAGTTGAGAGCGGGAATAAAACAACAACAGAATCATACCTATCTAGACTTAGAAGATAATAAAAAAGTAAAAAAGAAACAAATCAAACGGCAAGTGTGGAAAATCAGCTAACCACTGATGAATTGCTGAGAAGTAGCCGAGTAGCGGGCGCGCGAAACCTGCAAATTTGCACAAAAGCTACCTCGACATACCAGAGCAAAGATAGGCCAGCGTATATAGTGCAAAAGCGACAACAACAACATAGTCGGCGCTGAGCATAGTCGCTTATCGCAGTGACAACTCGACGGGTCTATTTGACTTGCAATTAGACGTGTCGCAACAAGGTTGACGACTGCAGCAAAAAAATGGATAGAAAATAGTGAAGACGCAGAGGAGATAGTAGAAAATAAGCAGCAGCGAAAGACCAGTCACTGGAGGCCGTAAGCATTATTAGTTCTCACAGAATGCGATGTTGGCTGCGATGGTGACAGTAGTTAGTCCAAACACATGGATGCACGCAGGTAGCTATTCAGGGTTTTGCGTCCATATATACATATGTGCAGAATCTGTCGAACAAATGCACGAGTAACTACAAGATACGCTGGTAAAATCTTACCTTTGCGAGCTAAAAAACTAACCAAACAAAAAAGATTACAAAATACATAAATATAAATGCGCAGCCGTGGCAACCCAGGTGCGGAAATGTTCCAGCTGCTGTAGGCTGATGTACATATATAGGTACAGCTGGAAAAGAATGTGCGCATGCCATAACAAAGTGATAAAAGTGTGAATAACACTAGACGTCGAGAAAATTAGTTGGTAAATTTAAAATAGTTACGGAATAAGCGGCGGCAAGCTCACTTTGGCGTACCACAGCAGCAGCAGCGCGAGAAGTGGACGCATGAGCAACAAGCAGCAAACAGCATTGGAGATCATCTCCAACAGATGCGGAAACCATTTATCAGTAGGATTAGCGGCAGGTAAATGCAGTATGCGCAACTAAATAACAGCCAAGCAAAAGCAATCGCAGCAGTAGCAGATCGCTTTGGGCAACTGCAAGCAAAATTATAATAACTTTCTTGGTGCGTGCGAACTTGCGCAATTACTCGCAGAAAAGATGCGAAAAACCGTTTCATAGTACATTTTAAATACACGTAAATTCTAATTTGTTTAACACTTTGAAATACTCGATTTTGCTAAGAAGCTATTGACCGTGGTGATGGGGTCATAAAGTGTGTGTGCTTTTTTTTGATTTTTGAGATGGGTTTTGTCAAAGGCTAGGGGACGCTCAGCCGATCCAGGGTCGAGTGAAGGTCCCACTAACCCCTACCAAATAAAACAAAATAGTTATTGTAGCAATGATTGTACTCAGTTTGCAGTTTCAATAATTTTCAAGTACAATACTTGTACCCAGTACAGTTAGCCATTCATTTAACGTAATTTGGGATTCATTATTAATTAGTTAAAGTATTGGAATGTTACCAAGAAACTCGATCCTCAAAAGTGCTCGATACTTCCCAACACTACGTATGGCCAGAGTGTCGGTAACTCTTCGTCCAAGAAGCGAGAGAGAGAGAGAGAGTAACTTGCTGTCGACTGTATGGTAGTGACGGGATCAGCAATAGCTACTAGTGACGGTGTCGGTGAGAGTGAGTGTCTGCGGCCCTTGGTTTTGCTGAGGTGACAGCGCTCCTGGGTTGCGGTGATCTGTGGTAGCGGCCCCCAATGGTGATGACGGTGCGACTAGCTGTGGTCTAGGGGCTGTAATAATGGTGACGGTAGACGATGGTGACGGCGGCCCTGACTTGTGATGACCCTGGCAGAGCTACTGGACTTCGCTGGATTATTATTAGTGGCGTGAAACACTACCAGTGTAGATGCGGGAACGGTTGGCGGCACGGGTGAGTGCGATCTTCCATGCCGCCTAGGGGTATTCACGAGGAGAGCAAATAGTTTGCAAAATGCTTCGATAGCATCTGCCAAATGCAACGACAAGTCTACAAGGTACGACGATAACATCACCCTTTAGCCTCACCCGACCACGTGGTGTTCGAAATAGGCAATGAGATTGTGCTATATCTGCCAAAGACGACTTACGCCCTCCCTTAGCTACGGAGACTGATGGAGGATGAGCGTGCGCTGAATATGTACTTTCTACCGGTACCCACACAATGCGGTTGTGAAGTGCGCAGAGTTTGAAAATTTGTGAGTTTATGGTATTTTTTGTTTAAGCCAAATAGCTAGAGCTGCCATCTACTATACCATACAGATTTTAATTGGCTTACTTTCTTTTATGGTTGTGATTTAGGAAACCTAGTAAAAAGCAAAAGAACGCCCAGCCGGAAACTCTCTAGACAAAGCCTTGATTCCGTTTAGAGTCTGCCTAGATTTTGGTAACTAAGATTTTCAAACCGCCGTGGAGGCATTTACCAAAAGACATTGAAACAAATAAATAGTCGGATATAATTGCTAGCTATTAGATATTCATACAAAAGATCAACTACAGAAATTGGGGGATAAAGTGATGGAATAATGTGATGTAATGTCCACTTGATGTGATATGCGTTGTGATATAGCTATAAGAATCTGATGTGTGATGTGATTTGATGCGACATGATATGATGTGATGTGGTGTCAGCCTGATGTGATGTGATGAAGTACGTTATTTAAAGTGTAAAATACTAGTGGTTTGATAATCATGACGTGATGTGACGTACTATGAAGTGTGCGTATGAGAATTTAAACAAGATCATATCATTTCACTGCATGTGTAAAGACTTAAAAAATACTTTCAATTGAATAGCGGTGAAGTTGGCTGTCTGCATCCATATCTAGCCTGCGTTGAACGAAACTAAGAATGCGATAAATTCTTCTGCCATTGCTTTGTTTGCCTCGCAATGCAAACTCATGCGCTTTTGAGTAAGCAAAAAGGTGTGACAATCCATGTACTGAAGTGAAATGTAAATATTTATCGTAATCACAACCGTAAAACAAAGTAAGCTGCTACAAAGTATAGGGTACATGTAACTTAATTTATCAAAAAAAAAGAAAACATACAGGTAGACCACTCTTAACAAGTCTAAGTGTGCGCATATTCAGTTTGGATTTAAAGCTACGAATGCAGAAATATCATCTCAACTCAGTGAAGTCACTGCACTCAACTATTTACCTTCTGTTAACCACCTGCGAAGCGTGGAAATTTTTTGAAAGTTATTATCGATTTCGAAAGTTTGTCGCATAATCACGGCGCCTGACGCACTTCAAGTGACTAAATCACACTTATGTTGTACTATGTGTGTTTGTTGTTAGCAGGTATTTGTGAAATTTGCGCAACTCTGGCATATGGGTATATTGAACTAAGTAGTAGACGATCATGATGTTTGAGAGGCCCATAAATGTCAGTTGATCACTTTCGTTTTAAAGAGTAGCTGATTTATTTGACGCATCAGTTAACTAAGCAGCGATCATTGCTTTTTATTATTTATGAGCAACAGCGACTCTCAACGGGTTAAAGGCAAGTGTATCTAAATCATTTACTAAGTATCTTCTTATGTATGTATATATAGTACTATGCCGTATTTGAAATGTTTCTATGAGTACGAGTTGCAGTTCAGGTATGCCAAGGTGTACCTTTTCCGAATTCTACAACGAGAAGCCGTGAAATTTCTTACTCTATCCTCAATTCTGCTTCGGAGATCATTTTCTAGTAGCGACCACACAGAAATACCCAGAAATAAACAATGCGATGCCGGGAGAATAGCGTGAATGTGAAGAGCTCAAAGCTGTGTTTACATGGGTCGATTTTTGTTAACTGAAAAATTTTCTAGCCAAAGCATTTACACGAGTCGATAATGTGTCGCTATATCAAGTACATTTTTTTCCAAATATGAGTAGCACAAATAGTTGTTTAAGCATAAATAGAAATGATTAGAAAAGGAATACTTAATGAATAATCGAAAAAACAACAAAAAATTATGATTAAATTTTATCGAAAAAAATGTAAAATTTTATTTCAATATTTAAATGAAGATTTTTTTATAATGATCCCAAACTGTACGGCCCCTAAGTAAAAGTAATCGCAATACTCCATCAATATGATAAAACACTATTTTTTAAATCCGAAAGTTTTAGTTTAAGTAAAACTATGGCCATTTTTAATACCCGTTAGGCTGAAAGTGAAAAGCATGCCGATAAAAAAATCAAAATCAATGGCAAAAACATTAACGACAATGATATCGATATTACGAAACGAGGGTGACAGCCACTTAATATTGATGATGACTATTAAACCGAGAGCAAAGAACTTGAAACTTGCACATTATCCGACTAAAATTGAATGGGCTATAAAATTTTGTACTCCAATTTTGAAATTTTGATGAAAATTCGCTGATTTTTTTTTAGTTTTCTACAAAGTTTCAAACTTGGGTTTATATGGGTTTTGTTAAAAAATGAAATGTGTTTCAATCGAAAATTTTTAAAAATAAATAAATAGACCTTAGTGGCAAACAGTATAACTTTGAAATAGTGTGCTATAGATGTGACCGATACTGTATATATTTTTTTAAAACTATATATGTGCTTTACGCCAAATTAAACTAATATTCGCAAATATTCACCATACCGACATAATCAATATACATACATACATGCATGTTTACCAACGTTGTTTTTGATATACATATAATAGGGTAGTCCTTAAAAACGTCAACATCATGGGGCACCCTATAAAATAAAGATATTCACGAAAATTTTAAAATTAAAAAAAATATAAGGGAGGGAAAATTTGAAAAAAATGGTTTCTTTAAATCGCAAAAATCGCCAAAGTTTTAATTTTGACCAGCGATTACGCAGCGAGTTTATGAATTTATATATATATGTATATATACAAGTTTTAATAATATGTAAAATTTATCAGATATGCAAACATAATCTTGAGGTATCTACTCTTGCGATAAAAAAAAAATTAATTTTTAATTTTTCTTGGATGCCTTTATCTTGTGCCTAGAACAAAATAAAGAGGTGCGTGCCCCATAGAAAATTTAGATGTATGATATTTTGAGGGCCACCCTAATATAGGTACAAGCATATTTATTTATCGATATTGCTACATTTTTGATCGATATTGTTATTTTTACATACATACCTACATGTATATACACGTAAATACATAAAAAATATGACATCTACCGTTCACTTACCTTTCAATTGGCGCTTCGATCACTTAATTTGGTTTAATCTGTAAGTGCCACCAATCCTCTTAGGAATACACGTTTCACTGCACTCTCCACAAGTGTTGCAATTCACTTAAATTACGTAATAATTGCACATGTATGTACATAATTGTTGCTTTGAACTGTTAGTTTTTCAACTGTTTATTTTTTTATTTTTATTTTTTCAAATTACTTCTTATCCGATTACTTTTTCAACTGCACAGTCAACAAGTGCTTCTTTAACAGTAATGACGCTTTCCTCTACAATGCATCACTTTATCTGCCGCACTGAGGTTTATTGACTTTGTTGCTTTTCTACAGCTGCTCGAGTGAAGTTCTTGCTTAGTTGTTGGCGCAGCTAATTTGATTAATGATAAGCTCCGCTTAGCCGGCACAAACAATGTGCGCTGTGATTCATTTCGTTGCAGCAACTGCGAATGCAACCAAAGAGCCCACCAACCCAACGCTTGGCGAGCGAGCGCACTAACAGCCACTGCAACCATTCGTTGTATAAGCGCCCGCATGCGTGTGTGTTTGTGTGTGCGTTAATGCTCCGCGCGCGCGCGCGCTCGCTCTTCACCTCGCTGAGATTCGTGTGCGTTGCTGCCACACTTTTGCGACTTCGCTCGGATTGTCCGCTGACCGACTATCACCGCTTCAACGGTTCGCGGCTATTGCGCTATAGTTTTGCTGCCGCGCTGTTATTTTTGCCACTCGCAATGCGTTTAATTGATTTGAAAAGTGACTTGCAACGCATCAACTGCGACGAACTGCAGCGAACTGCCGCTGAACTCTGTTGCAAATTGACTGCTTGACTGGGGCTGACCGGCTGTTTGGCTGACTGGCTGTTAGGCCGACAGCTGCGCTCGCTGCTGCATCGCACCGTTGTGTTGCAAGTTGTGATTTACGCAAGCGAAAATAATTTTGTTTAAGTGCAAATAAAAGCAAAACAAAGGAGACAACGGCGTGTGCAATGATGCGAGGCACGTTGCAAGCGGGGCAAATGTGTGTTTGAGGAAAAAAGCGTTCAATTTAAAATGGGTTAAGCAGCGGCTGTGGCAGCCGACAGCCGACAGCAGCATCTTTCTCACATTTCTCGTCGCTTTCCTCGTAATTTTCTCATTTGTGGCCGCTGCCGCCCCAATGCACCGTTAACAATACGTTTATTATTTCATCTGCTGGCTGTCCGCCTTGCGCTCTGCTCTGTTACATATTGTTTGCCAGTGCGTTGTATGTGCGCATTGTGGTTGATGTTGCCTGTGGCATGCGTTCAACAATGTCGTGCTTTGTATTGCAACAATTGCCCACAAAGCATTCCACAGCGTTGAGACGCCTTCGCGACGCCTTACTTGATAACACAAATATTTACGCGTAATGAATCAACAAACGGCATTATAAACAACAACAACAACAAGCAAACCGAACACAACAATAACGACAGCAAACAATCAACAACAAACAACAGCAAGATGTTGATTGTTACTTGCAAGTTGCAAGCCCACAACCAAATGCAATACAATGCAATACAACAACACAACAGCAGCACAACACTTTGCCACAATTCCACTTAATGGCATTTAAGATTCTATTACAACGATTGCAATTTGTAATTTAGTCTGTTTGACTGACTTGTGGTGCTGGTGGTTGTCTGTCATTAGAATTGTTATTGTTGTTGTTTGCGATTTAATGCTGTTGCAATCATTAGTGGTGTCGGTCGGTTAGCGGTCGCAATGAGCTATTTCCTCTTTTGCAAATATTAAACTTAACGCGAATGCACATTTCGCTCTGTCGCGCACGCACATCCCACTATCTGAATTGTTTGCCTCATCCTATTTAATGCGTGCAAGAGCTCCTAAAGAGAATATGTCGGTAAGGCCCCTGGGATAGTGTTGGCACTGCTGACTGTCTAATCAACATTAACTCGGCCATAGCCTAGAGGTTAGAGCTGCGTGCTAAACGCGCGATAAGACTCAGGTCTGGTCTTTGGTTCGGGCAGCGCCCTAAACGATTTCTTTAAATACTCATCACTTATTGACAGGCGACAGCAAACCTCCGAGCGTTCTTCTGCTATGAAAGCGCTTCTCGTAAAAAATTATTTGCCTTTCGGAGACGATGTAGAATTGTCAAGAAGCCAAGAAGGAGAAGCTCGGCCAAACATTTTCTTCCTATATCATAGTAAATCGATCATGGAACATTACCGCACTTACAAAAAAGTGGCATGCCTAATCTTAGGGACGGCGTTGTGAAGCATAAAAGGTATTCCACCGTTTCATCCAAGTCGACTTTGCAGTAGGGTCCTAACTCGACATCGCCAGGCCTTTTGAAAACATCCACCCGGCGACAAGAGTTAAGTCACTAAATAGGCTCGGGGCTTAAACCAATCTCATAAGGCTAATCTGAAAATTGCACTGTCGCGACTTAGCTGGCATCGTAGAGGCAATCGGCAGGGAAATCTCCCCTCTCACTACTCTGTATACGACTCGCTAAAAGAACTGGAGAAGAGAAGCTATCTCTCTGTAGCTCTGAACCAAGGTTACCAAAATCTGATTCCTAATTGGAGTTGTTCGCCTGCAGCTCTCTGACAGCGTCTTTGCATTACCTTTGTTGTTGTAGAGTAATTAATAAGAGATGCACTTTCTCGTCCAAAGTAATTTCCTGGCTCTTTAACACCTTATTTAAGTTTATTATGCGTTACGGAGTTCTTCTCTGGTGGAATTTCGGCTGTACAAGTTAGGCAGTTAGAGCGCTGTTAGCATTGCCGCAAAACTGCCGCTTCAAGGATTGCAATCAGGCGCAGAGAAACTGGATGCCTAGCAAGCTCAGCATCCGGATACTCTAAAAATATAGATGTTTTCGCTTTACTCTCCAACGACACGGATCACTGCATCTCTGTAAAGGCTCCAAGCAACTTTACGTCAAGAAATGATTGGGCAGGGTAAGGTGCCTCGAGGAATGAAGCAGTCAAAATTTTCACGGATAGGTTGCAGTCGGATGGAAGGGTTGGTTGGTGGTGGGGTCTTCTGCCATACATTCTCCATCAGGGTGCTCAGGCAGAAGTGGCTTTACAGAGCAAGTAAACATACGTAACAGGGGTAGTCTGAACTCGCTCTGAATTGTACTGGAATATTTTTAATCAGGCTGATATGGCTGCCAAGCCGCAATGCGGAAAACTACATGAAAGACGATAGGGCGAAAAATAGTACGCTTGAAATCCCCTATTGGACACATGAGCCTCATATCAGTGAACGCTGGACAAAAACATAGCCACGCGCAATTTCTATTTTCTTCTGGGGGAGAGAGTAGATCGGAGCTTATGCTTGCAAAGCTGGAGTCTCCTGGAATCACTTTAATAACAACCACTTCAGAACCAACCTTCAATACATATCTCGGAGATGGAAATTAGTCGTAACTTCATAACTTTGATTAGCCTGCGTCATTTCATCGATCAAGCAGCGTTTATCGTTCAAAATCAAAACGGACAAACTCTACAATGCCTGAGTGTTTCCCCAGATGGGGGCCGAATCACGTCTATGCTAAGTTATACCATATCAGGCCCACAAAAAGGAAAAAGGACAAAGTAATAAGTAAATAACAAATAACTACGAAATTCAAGAGATCTACATAACTACATAGTCTACTTTTAGCAAGTTGATGTATTGTGGCTGCCTTCATGAAAAATAAATATGGCTAACTCTATCGCAAATTATGACATTATTATAGTATGTATGTATGTAACGATCTCCCTGTCGTTATTCATAGCCACTTATGCGAAACATAAAAAAATACGAGTATGTGGGTTAAGACAAAATTTTACACTTGCTTGCCACCAACACCTTTGAACTGGTACATGCTTAGCTCTTTGAGGAAGTAACTAAAATAATTTACGTATCTATGTACATGTAGACGCGTGCGTTCCAGCCTGCACTAGCAATTGTATTGGACACTACCTAAATAATAGGCAATAATAATAATGCATTTTTATGGTATCACCAATTATCGGCTTAAAACGTTAAAGTCACAGGTAAATAAATAAAGTTATACTACACTTCTATGTACATATGTATATGGAAAAAGAAAGTCTTGGAAATATTCATAAAAATCTTCAGAAGTGCATGTATGCAGTGGATAGTTAAAAAAGGTAGTATTATCAGGTTCGTAGCATTAAGAGCAAACAATAAATGTTTTTTAAGTGCCTAGTAAAGAACTAAAATGCAAATATTGGCATAACAGCAAATATTTAGAACGTTCTTTTTTATCTATGGGTTAACAGCCAAACAGCGAGTAGTAAATAAAATCATAAAATAAACATAAATATATAGAAACGGGCATATGCATGCAAATGTATATACATTAGGGTGCCCATCGAAAAAAAAATTTCTTTTTTTTGTTTTAATTTCAAGACCCTAAATATTATTGCCTGTTTATATAGATGTTTAAACATCATTTGGAGGTCGCGACTTGTCATTTTAGGCCAGAAAATATGGCTTTGTAGAATAACCAGTTTTTGCATGACTATATGACTATGATAGAATATGTTGTGAGAAGGGGATGTATAGGTCTTTAAAATTACGTATAATAATCTATTGTCACACTTGGATTGTTGGGAGTTGTTGACTGAAAACTATTCATTCAAAAACTGATAAATCTACAAAACCGTGCTTTCTGACCTAAAATTACAAGTCGCGACCTCTAAATAAATTTTGAAAAATCTATAAAAATAGGCAATAATATCATAGAAAATAATGGAAATAAGGGGGCAGGGATTTGAAATTTCAAAAAAAAAATTTACTTTGGCACCCTACCCTAGCGGGGGCCGAAAATCCGCTTTTTCAGAATTTTGATTGGTAATAGCAAAAATATGATTCATTATGCTTTAAAAAAAAAATATGTGTGAAATTTGGAATTTTTTGATCAATAACCTAGGCTCGCCCAAGTCCACAGAGTTCAATATGCTCAAAAATAAAAATTAATAAATAAATTATTTAATAAATTTTTTACTAAAATTGCAATAATCTTCGAAAGTATTACTTCTACATAATTTGGTATATGGCCCCTTTTTGTAGAATATCGAAGTTAGCTAAAAAAAAAATTTAGTACTTGAACTTTGGTAGACATGGGCGAGCCTAGAATATTGACCAAAAAGGTTCACATTTAACACAAATTTATTTTAGAGCATGATGAACCATATTTTTGCTATTACCAATCAAGATTCTAAAAAAGCGGATTTTCGGCCAACGCTAATGTACATATATGTATGCTTGTATGTATGCAGACAGATATAAACATAAATCACGTTAACTGTACTAACTACTAATTCCAAGTCAAACAAAAAGCTTAAGCATAAACAATGGCTGTTTTATGCGTTCCGGCATATACCTACATACATACATACAAAGGTTGGGTTGGTAGGCTGGTTGGCTGCAACAAGTGCAATGCAGCACCTGTAGCAGCAGCATAACAGTGAGTCAACGCCACTGCTGCAGTGACAGGCCATAACAACAAGCGTTCGTACATATTTTTAAGTGTGGATATGTGTTCTTGTATTTACATACATATATGTATGCCAATGTAAGTTTGTGTTGCTGGCAGAAGCTGTGCACTGCAGCTGTGTTACAGTTATGCTTTATTGCTTTTTGGTATTTAGTAGATGCCTTCTAATTGATAAGATAATGTAAACACGCGTCGTATAAAGTTGGCAACTAAAGATTTACTTTCCCATTTGTATGTAACCTATGTACATACATATGTATGTATGTAACTATGAAACTGCATAAAATGCATTAAGTTGTTATATGCTTAAGTGTTTACATAAATCTATTAGCCAATATTTGCTCGTTCATTGGTCTAACGGCAAAGTCTTTTTTATTGCTTCTGCGGTGGATTTAAAGCCTCTTTGTTTAATGAAAAAATTAGGTTAAGACAATCTTTTGGTGACTTTATTACTCTATTGGATGTTTAAGAGTGATGCTTAAAGCTTAAAAACAATTTTAGATGCAATTTCAACTGCAACCAAACAGTTTAATTATAGAAATAATGAAGTGGAATTTACATTAAGATAATATCCCACAAATGAAAATGTTTAGCGTTTTTAATACTGGCTTTAACACATACATACATACAGTTACATAATACGGGTCGGTCCCCATACGAAAGGCTAAAATAATTGGAAATTACGAAGACGTTGCTGAAATTATAAAATACCCCGCGGCTTTCTTTGCTCAATTGGAGGCGTTCGCCTGACGCCTTGTTGCTTAAAAAATACTTGTTACTTTGTATATTTAAGTAATACTTATATATAGATTGGCGCTAACACATATGTTAGTGTTTGGTCGAGCTTCTCCTCCGATTTGTGGCGTGCGCCTTGATATTGTCACACAAAGCGGAGGGACCCACAGTATTACGCCGACTCCGAACGGCGATTGTATTTTTATGAGAGGCTGTTCATGGCAGAAACAACACTCGGAGGTTTACCATTGCCTGCCGAGGGACGACCGCTGGTAAGAAAAACCCCTTTTTCTATATTTTTGCGATGTTGCTTTTGACCAGGGTTTGAACCCAGGTGCTGCGGAGTGGAAGCACGCACTGCTTACCACTACACCACATAAGTAATACTTATTATTAATTTATTTTATAAAAGTATAGCAAAAACCATATAAATTCATATTTGAAACTACAAAAATTCAAAATTATAAAAACTCTGCAAATTTGCATATAAGTTGTCAAATTTTTAAATAAATTTCGCAGAATTTTTTTGAGTATAGAGTGTTTTAGCCCATTCTAGTATAGGTTAGGTTAGGTTGGGTTAGGTTGGCTCTCCCCATCCAGCAGAGGAAAAGGACACAATTAGGCAACCGTGTGCCCATTGTGATGCCATATTAGAGAATCCTTACGTCCCTCCTCTTACCTTATAAGTAAAAATAATTTGTAGCCCTAGGAAGTGCACAAAATCGTAGATACTACCTTAATCCAGTTCTGCGAAACATTAAAAAAATATCGAGAAACGAGCGGAGGACAGTGGCTTTCAATCTCCTCCTCATCAAGGCAGGTATGACAATAGTCGTTCGACTGCATATCCATCCTACTACCGTGGGTTTTCATCAGGCAATGCTCGGTGAGAACTCCAATTACATGCCAGAGTAGTGGTCGCTTACTCCCACTCTGGATCTGCATGGAACTTCAGTAAGGGATACAGGAAGACCTAGGGGCACCTCGTGCTTGAATTACTAAATAGCGAACACTCTATGTAATAGGTTAAAGGGCTGCGATTTAGCCCTAATAACATGGATCTACTGCTGGGCTAGACTGAGACTAGTTAGCTCTTTCTCCACTCGAATTCTTTCTCTGAATGAGTAGACGAAAAGCAGTAGCTGGGAGGAGGCACTGATGAGCTTCTACACGCATAGGCCCAATCTTGACAGAAGGGAGGTCTTTGCAGGGAGCTCTCCATTAATCTCTAATTAACGTGGTCAGATCACTGTGGGTAGTGTTTTCTAGTCAGCGGTAAGTAGTAAGGAAGCAATCAATTGGCTGCTCCGTTACGCGACGTACAAAGAGGTAAACATCTACGCTGATAGCCAAGCGGCAATCAGCGAACATTGGGCTCGCTCATTGGTGAACGCGAAGCTAGTTATGCAAGGGTTGACCCCTGTTTCAGTTGCACATAACTTGTTTCCTAGTTTCGGATAAGTTGGCCAGGAAAAGCACGCTCGAGTCGGTTTAACCGAGAAAAGGGAAAGTGCGAATGAGTACCTTGCCATAAGTGAAATTTTCTGAATGGAATACCGCCCTACATCGTCTGCCGGTTCGAAAACGCCCTATCTCAGAATTTGGTTCAAAAACACCCTAATATAAATTCAATATATCGGCAGCTGAGATAGGGCCTTTTGGAACCATTTGCTGAGATAGGGTGTTCTTCAACCAAATTCTGAAATAGTGCGTTTTTTCAACCGTTAGCTGAGATAGGGAGTTCTCGAGCCCATAGCCGAGATATTTGGTACTTTGCCTATGAAAATTCTCTACAGAAATAAACAAAACTTTCATCAATCATTGTTGCTTTGAATTAAAAATTAAAATAAAATACCTCAACGTCAATCAATAAAATAATTTTCGTGCAGAAAAGGTTGTTGGGCGCGTATTTTTGCAGAAATCGCACAACAGAGTACATTTTTAGCATTGGAAATAGCTCAAAGGACACAAATCGTATAAATATTTAGCGAAATCTTGAAAATCGACAAAACAAAATGTTCGCTAGGAAGCTATTAATGACCGGCAAAACACTGCATAACGGTGAGATTTATCGGATTTTTAAAGAGTATTTCAAAAACTAGCTACTATGCAACTATTCTTTCGCTGGTTTTAAATTTTGCAGCACGTTATCCAGCGCTCCATTTCACTGCGCTACGCAACGCCAGCAAGGCACCAAGCACCCCCTTTGCCGACGGTGGCCCACACTGCACCATGAATGATTTGCCAATACCAGAAGGCGATTGGCAGGAGGATTATACGCGCAAGAATATGAAGAATACGGCAATACTAATGCTTGGCATTGGTTCATTTATCACGTCTCTATATATGGTGAGTTGAGTACCGGGAGAGCGACAATTTAGTGTTTTTAGTCACTAATAATTGTGCAATAAATGCTTGCAGCACTTTACGGATGAGAATATACACTGGAACTACAAGGTGCCTGAATATGATAAATGCAGTTGAAGTGTGAAAATAACAAAAAAAAAACAAAAATGCATACGTAAATAAAAATTAAATTGAATTAAAATAAAACGTTAACCAAGAGTTAACAAATTCTAAACTGCTCTTTAACTTTAAAGGAAATTACTATATTTCTTGCTGTTACCATAGCACTTAAAAAGTGCATAGACAAATTCACTAGTATTTCAGCGCGTTTAGCGTAAATTATTTAGCGCAATTAACACGCCTTTGCTATTCTTCGATCAGCACTCGGTGAATGCCTAATACGGCGCACTTTCAACGAAAATTAGAGTTTAATGAGGTGTAAAAATTTTAGAGGAAAACCACAACTAATTAAATTTGCGAGCACTTTCTACGACCAGCCATTGAGGAAATGCAAAAAATCTATTTCATTCGCTGACTACAAAAGAAAATCCAGTAATTTATAAAATAGTACGAAAAGCGTTTGCCACAAACCACTTGTTGCAGCGTACCATGAAAAAAAAAATACAAAAAAAAATAGCAGAAAATCAAGTCACGTTTTACTCCACTTTTCGATACTGGGTACTACTGCTCATTAACTCATAACTTTTCTCACTCCAAAAACCTAAACCCATTTCACGTCCGCGATACAAATATAAAACACTGCGCGCGCACGTCGCTGTTCCACTCCGCAAGTGAAGCGGAAAAATGCGGAACAAATGTGAAAAAATTAAATAAAAAAAAAAAAATACAACAAAAAAGAGTTGAAATTTAAATCGCGCCACAGGCGAAGTGAAGGCAGCAGCATCCGTAGCAAGAATGACCAGCAAATGCGATGAGCAGCGCTTAGTCAATGGGGATTTTGTATGCGCACAAAATTAGACAGCTGACCAATGCCGTCCAGCATTCGATTCGGAAGTGGACATTATTCACGGCTTATCAGCTAAGTGGGTTTATGGTCTGACAAGCCCACCTACATCTATGGATGGTAGTACCTACTTTGTGTCTAATTCTTTAGCGATTGTATAAACGCCGGTGATTTAATGCTGTTCGGGTGCCTGATTTACTACACTTCGACATGGACAGTGCATGCAAGTATCCATGCATAAGCAAGTGCATGAGTATTGGTTAGAATTTGTGTCGACCCAGTTTGTTCAGCTCTGTAAGCGTAATTTGCATAATAATAGCGATGATAATCAACTGAGAGCCTGTCTGGTCGAAATATTGTTAGGAGAAATATTATTGGTTTATGTATGTAAGTATGTATGTGCATGTGGGTTACTGACCGTTATTATTCTTGTGACTGCAATGCTGTCTGTGCAGCTACATATTGTAACACAATGCTTTATGCATTTGTTTATTCTTGTATGCATATAAACTTTTCCACATCTAAGTATTCAATCAAATAATTCACCTGTGCGCTCTATTTACTCACTCACGTCTGGTTGTTTGCTGGCGTTGTTTACAAATGGGCGCGCTAGAAAAGCAATTTTTTTTTGCGGTCATCTTAGTAAACCTACTGGAAATGGAGTCGTAAAGTTAAAGCGGGGTTCGTTGATGGAGTTTTTCGACGAGAGTATTAAGCGATTGTCTGGAGCAATCAATAAATAAATATTCTAGCAGACGACATCGAGAACAATTTTGAAGGTTTCGACTTTTCTTTAATAACACGGGTTGCTGCGAGGCTAAACAGGCACCAGTGTGCCCAGACGATCACAAAAGGTAAGCTAAATTTACTTAAAATTAAGGTTAGAAACAGCTACAGGCTGTGAAAAAAAAATTGAAAAATAAATAAATTAAGACAAGCTTTTATTCGTGATTAACAACAAAAAAGAAAAATTGAACTCGTCCCACCTAACGAGATAATTTTTTGTGAAGTTACTTCTTTCCATTTAAGTAATATGTGCTTTAAATATGAACAAAAACGGATCATAAACATGAACTTTCCAAATATCTTAACTCTTGTGCCACCTACCGGAAATTTTTGTTTGTGAAGTTATTCATTTTCATGCAGGTAGTATACGTTAGCATTGCAATTCAATCAATATATCCTCTTGGCTGCTCGAATGTTCAAAGATTAGTCTCATTAGTCAAACATGCCCGGGTAGAAAAAAACGACAAGGATAAGCGGCAAATTCCCTGCAAAAATTTTCAACATTTCTATAAAGTCGATTTTTTTTTTCAGAGTACTTAAAAGATTAATATTACATATAAAAAAAGTAGCTTAAAAAAAGCCACAAAAAATCCACCAAGCTAGACCTAAAATTCCGAGGCTAGAGAAAAAATATGCATAGTTGCTAAATTTAGCCTCAAAAAGACTAACGCGGTCACATTGGCAACAAAGAGTTTTTTCTCCTGTCAAATTCCCCAAAGAGATAAGGAGGTAGTTGAAAAGAGGTTCCAGTGAATTTCTACATGGATGAGTCGGAGCTTGACGTAAAGATATTTTGCAGTGGAGTATCCATCAACCTCAATTATTGGCTCATCCACAGAGCGCGCAAAGCTAGTAGTTAATGGCTAAACTTACTTATAAGTATACCAGGTCATTATGATATTTATTCCAGGAAATCGCTTTGCGGATGAGCTGGTAGGTCGAGTCGGTTTTACTGAGAAAAGAGCAGCTTAGCAATGGCTGTGCGAAACACAGAACATGCGCAATTGCACGATATTTCTGGCCGAGGTAGAATCGACGGCAGTTAAGGGATCACCTTGGGCTCATGTAACAGCAATTTTCTATTTTAGGGAGTGTATTTTGCAGGACGTTATCCGACTTGGTATTCATTCGATAACACTCAATATCTTCCTGAAGCTTACTACCGCAGCTGTCTGAAGGAAATTGAGGGACAATTTTTTCAACACTTGTTTCTGATTCTGGAATGACTTAAATTTTCTTATGGCTATGGTTTGCTTGATTACTTTTTCCTCTCGAAAACTTTCTTCACATTAAATTCACATAAAATCCAATAATAGGAATCCACCAATCGAGCACTTTTATGCATTAAAAAGCCAATTTTTTCTTTTAATTCTTTTTTGGATTACATAACTACCTTTTTCGTTTCTGGTTTTTTTTGGAGTCCAACTGGAGTTCAAGCTAATCTGATGTGATGCAATTTATTTGAGATTTGTAGTGTAGCTGCTATTGTTGTGGTAAAGTGAAGTTGTTGTACTTTTGTTCATTGTATGACCTGCATTAGTTAAATGTTATTTATTGCTTAAGCGCTTATTTACATACAAACATATATGTATGTATCTGTTTGTCTATGTACACATGGGCATGAATGCTTATGTAAAGTGCTCCACCTTTTTCACGAGTCGCCCGGCTCAGACCCAGCGCTGCTCTTTCACTTGCCCCATCGTGTGTGCACCAGTGCATCTTTTACGAGTTTGTTTAATGTTTTTTTTTTGCTCTTTATGGGCAGCTGTCATATTGCTGCTGTTAGCTCCCATTAACTTGGCTTACACTACTTATTTCTATACGAAGAAAAAGTATACAATGACGCTATATGCACTTGCATACGTATGTATGTATGTATGTACATTAGAGTCCCTAACCAAAAAATAGCGGTTTTCTACACCCGTCATAAAATGTGCTATATTTTAAATCTTTCGCCAAATATTTTTGAAAAAAATTAAGATTACGTGAGATGGACCGACTTTAAAATAATTCTAAAACTCTAATTAAATAATTGGATTCCGTTGAAAAAATATTTAAACATTTTTAATCTGTAAATCTTCTTCTGGGGTGATTTTTGTTTCAATATTTTTAAAAACTAATATTTTTTATTAGAACACGATTTTTGGAGCTATTTTCAAATCAGCCAACCTCCGAAATATTTTGGCGAAAATCTTAAAATATAATTGAGCATATTCAAAGTCGAAATAAAGTCGAATAAAGTTGAAAGTTTTGTCAAAAATCTGCAACGAACTTTAGACTCTACTTTATTTTAACCATGAATATGCCTCACTAGTTTTTATAACCGATTTTTTTTTTGTAAGGAGAGTGATGTACCCTAATGTACATCTGTATGTCTAGTACAATAACTTCATTATTCATCTGCCACATTTTGTGCTTGCATACAGATTTTTGACAAGTTCTTTTGAAGTTGTTGCAGTTGTACCAAGATTTTTGTTGCTATTGTTGTTTTTTTTTTCTACGTGATAAAACATGCACCAAACTTATTTATTAGTTTGCTTATGGCGCAGTTTCTGTTTTGTTTGCTAACATTTTGTTAGATATGAGTTTTTACTGTTTTTTGGTGACATGTTACTGTTAACTGCACGTGACAAGTATTTAATGCTGTCTTTAGTACCATTCAGCTCCCAGTTTGTGGCTGTCATAATTTTTTTCAATTTAGTTTTATTGTGCTTCCTGGAATAAGTAAAGATTTTCAACACAGATTTAAAATGAGCGCAGCTCTGGCGCCAAAGTGGGTGAATGCCATTTAGTGAGTTTTTACCGTTATCTTTTTGGTGTGTGGTTGTTGTGATAACTATTTTTAAAAGAAATTGATAAGCATGAAAGATATTTCAGAGGTCGAGAGATTAAAAAGGGACTGATTAATTGGCGTAAGGAGGTTTGGCTTCCTGTTATTGTTGATGGACAGTCACAATTCGTGCATAAATATTTATATTTTTATATGGGGTGTTCCATACCAAAACGGACGGGGTTCACACTCCATGTATTTTGATTTAAAATTTTTAGAGTTGGTGCATAAACATAAGTAATAAATAAATATGAAATTTGAGCTTGATTAATACATTTTTAAAAGCAAATCGATTTAATTTCCAAATATATCGAGAATGGGGCGAGGAAAAAATTTGAAAAAAATCACACACACACAAATTAAAATTCTCTATGAAAAGAAATATTTTTTAAATTTTTTTCTTGAAAAATTTTACACATACAAATTTTTGTATAAAAAATTATTTTTTGAATATATGCCATCTCAAAAAAAAAATAAAAATAAAATCACATGGTAGCTCTGGGTATTGCGCAATATCTAAATATAGTATTATGGGGTGCACTCTACAATAATTTGAGTTATGAATTTTTTTTTACACCGAAGTTGAGTAAAATGAGTAAATTATAAATTTAAAATTTTTTCAAAATTTGTTTAGAAATTTTTTTGAGTGTGCAATTTTATAGCCCATTAAATTTTAATGTAATAGAGTGCAAGTTTTAAGCTACTGCAAAACTGCGTTGATTTTTAATATTTTTTATGATGTCGGCATTTTGCACTTTTTTCTTATGGAAGAAAATGCGCTAAACCGTTTTCAAAGAAAATTTAAAAAAAAATTTACAAAAATGTTGCCAACGCTTAAGGCTTGCACTTTAATACACTACTGTGAATTGAAAAATGTTAACCTAAAACATAAATAAAGCGATGATAATGTTCTATCGATAACCGCTTTGATGGCAATATTATTATCGATAACAATAAAAATTTAACTAGCACGTAACGATAACCAAAACACAAAATTGATTACGCTTATATTAAAAATATCGATAACAGTACCTTATCGATATCCACATCTATAATAACCAAAATATCGATAACAAAAAATCGTCTCATAACCAAAAACTAACTACAGGTAAAATTTATAATAAAATACTATAAAATAATGTATAGTAGAATCGATAACCATCTGTTACCGATGAGCAAATCTGTAAAATAATTAATATAAGAACAATAGCCAAAACAAAGGCGTATGTACACGACTGCTTCACATGAAACAATAATCAATTTATGGAAAACTTGAACAATTAAATCGATCAAATTGACAAGGGGATCACACTCTTATCGATAACGACAGCTACATAACGATTATAATATCGACAACGATAACAATAAAAACTCAAATAAAGTATAACCAAATCAAAAGAAAAACAACGGGAACAATGGGACAAGAAAACGTTGGCGAGGTGGTGTGTATTTTCTTCTTATTCAATATACTTGCAACTACGGAAATGATCCGATGCGCTCACCTTTAGTATCATGGTGAGTCCTATCCTGTTAGAGAGGAAGACCTGGTAATTCTGAAGGTTTGACAGAAAGAAAGGTTGTTTTAGGGTTAACTTACCGCAGTTGGTTGACCAGATAACTATTGAAATTGGCTAGGTCTCTATTAGATCGCATAAGATTTGAGAGAGCTTATTCACAAGAGCAAGTTTCACACGGAGAAAAATATATGTATATTTTTTAGATCAGTGTTTACGAATTTAGCAAAGTATTTAATGAAACTATTAAATTGGTGGTGAAGGGCTAGGTCCCATTGTTTATTTGTAAACTTAAACTACTCACCTGGTGGCGAAGCCAAATTAAATGCAATTTCAAATTTAAGTTCACTTTTAAAATTACTAAAACTAACTAATAAAAATACTGGCAATAATTGCTCGATTTTATCGCCTTTCAAAACTGCGCTCATGCAAATAAGCGGAAATAAGTTTGTGATATAAAGCAACAACAATATTTAATCACTTTAAATATTATAGTAATTTTTACAATTTTTTATTATTGCTACAAATACACACACACATATTTATGTCATATACCTATTATACATAGGTATTTCAATATGACACCACGAAAGCCAGAAAACTGAAACAGTAGTTAAGAGTTAAAGGGCATGCGATGGAAAAATCTGCAAACCGCATAATTCTATAAAAGAGCACATTATGTTATGAATTAAGTGGCGAGACCATAAACTTCAGTAATCAACGCTGAACGATCTAATGTCATTAAAATCGTACAAGGTTATGCCGATATATGTATGTAGCTGACTTAGCGAGAAGATAGGCAGTAGGGGCAGAACGAGCGGCGAAGGGGGGCACTAGAAAATACCCTGCAAACCAAAGTTCCCGAAATCTTAAGGAAATCGTTAGGAGTATCTGATTTCTGTAACGAATTTTTTACGAATTTTCAAAGTAAATTACATGAAGGGGTTGACACGAACTCGTAAAGAAATTTCTGTACGAAAAATAAAGAAAATTCTGGAAAAATTCTGAAAGATATTCTTCACATAGCAGCATTATTTTCGTTGCTTCACAGATTTTCTTCCGAAATTTCGTAAAAGAATTGAAGTGTGCGTAATTTTCTTAATTTTAGAAAATTCGGCAAAAAATCGAATTAAATCTTAACGAATTCTTTAAAATTTCTTTACAATGCAGAATACTCTGAAAAAATGGTTTGCAGGGTATATGCATTGTCACACGAACACGCAAACATATAAACATAGACATTTAATTCTTGCAGATGCTGTTAAATATGTAGACGACAAGTGCAAAAGTCACAACGAAAAAAATCGCAAGAAAAAATATGGCCATTGCAAATGATTTCGCATTGAAAAAGAAATATGTATGTATATGGAAATAAAAAAAAAACAGCAAAAACTTGCTACCTTTGTGGCTAAAATTGCGCTCACACACATTCGCACTCGCGCAAAAGAAATAAATTAAACAGAAAAGTCACAGTCATTCGCCGCCATCAACAAGCACTTTGACACCAACACTTTAGTGGCAAATTTGCACAGCAACAAAGTGTGCAAAATAATATAAGACAAAATTCGCACACTTATTCGCACAAATATACAGTGCCTAGCTATGTTTGTAGACGGCCAAGAATGGCGAACGCAAATATTGACGCCAACTTCAGAAAACCAAAGACAATAATCACCGAGTCAAAGGTGTCGCAGGCGATGTACGATTAAAGTAGAGTGTGGAGTGGAGTGGACTGGATTGAAGTGGCGGTGTGTGGCGCGTTGTGTGCACCTGTTGACTTGCCAATTTGCCAAACACACATTAAGGTAATTTTTTACACATAAATATGGAGTTAAGTTTTTTTTTTTTTTGTTTGCGCTTGCAGTCTTTGGCAAAACGTTGGAAAAATCGCAGCAGCAAGTAAGTAAAATGTTGCCGAAAGAACATTTGAGTGCGAAGTGTTTTATTTTTCTTTTGTGTCTTAATATTTAGTTACATATTTTTCATAATTAGAATATTAGTGCAATTAATTGGTGGCACAACCGCTGCTATGGACCTTGGCTTGACGTTAATGTAGGAGAACACGTTCCACTGCTTGATTTATGAGTATGTATTATGAAAATGACTGCAGCAGGTGGCAAATGTTAGTGTGTTTATGCGTGGCATTTTCGGTGTCAGTTTGGGGTTTATGGTTTGTCGCCCAGAAGCGAACGATTGCTTTAGAATGAGTATCTTAAAGGGGGGAGGGCTCTATTAACCAGCACACTCCTTAATTTAGAAGTTGCTGTACAACTATTTAGTAGCATTATCTAAGTCAAGCTTTCATAATATTTCAATCAAGAATATACGAAATGTTTTAACTATATCTAACCTGCAGTTAGTGTCATTTATGCTCACGAGCTTTAAACGTGTTAAATATAACTTGGTAAAAATGTAACATAGGCAAAACTTTTTACCGCTATGTATGCAGTATTTTCTAACTTTCCCAAAACACAAAAAATGTATGCGCATATGTCCAAAAATTTGTAAACGACTAGTACTGAATGTGAACAGTAAAAGTGGCGCAATTTAATTACAATGTCCACATACCCGCACACAAAGTGTACTTACATACATACTACTACATTGTAAATACATACCACTAAGTATGTAGTTATTTAAGCTGTAGCACTACTTAAAACCTCATGAAGTGGCTTAAATTAAAGTCAGCCGTTTACGGTAAATTCGCTTAATTGCGAGCAGCAGCAGCAGCGGCATTAAATGTGAATTGAAGCGAATGAAAAGCAATCAAGCAAAGAATTCAAGCAACTACTAAGCAAGTGTGTAGTATGTTTTGTACGTACATATGTAGTATGTACGCTTACACAGTGTACTTGCTATACAACTATGTATTTAGTAGCATTTGGCCAACAACAGCTGGTCACTTGAGTTTGCACATACCGAACCAAGCTGAAAAATAAAAGTTTCTTAAGCCATATTTAGGCTGGCGAGCATGCCTTTAACGCCTACATACGTTGGTACATTTGTGTAAACAAGAGTGTAGATGTGTATGTAAGTATCGCATGGATTTAACATATGCTGCTGCACTTGCTAAAAGAGTAGGATAACTTTTATTGTAGCAATTTGTTTACCTTTAAAGGCACTCAACTGTATCCAGTGAACAAATTTTTTGGCAAAAAATAATTTAAAAATAAAAATCATAAAAGAAACTTTATTGTATTTTTATGTGTAAGTATGTATGCATTATCTATACTCGCTCTAGCATTGAGATAAGTTGCGGCATAATTACTTCCAATATCTTTCGCAAACCACCCTTTATTTGTATTGCAAATATTTTGTTTATTATTATCTTGGCTTATATATTTGCTGGCACCTGTATTTTCTCTCACATTTTAGTGCTAATATTTGCCTTTACGCAAAATGTATGTAGGTATGTATGTAGGTTAGGGTGGTCCAAATAAGTAAAGTCGGTATTTTAATGCTCTCACCCCTAGCATTGTTCTATATCGAAAAAAATTAACCCATATTTATATTTTAATCAAAAAATATTAGAGGTCGCTCAAAGCGCTCAAAGTTTCCCATGTATATATGGTATATATATATGGAAATGGTATAGAATGGTTATCTTCAGAAGACTTCCAATGGCAATACTCAATTGTTTAATCAACCATTTTTTAATGCTAAAGATTTTTTATTTATACCCTCATTGCATTTTCTGGCACTTTCTGCGGGTTTTGGTTGACCTATAAAATATAGTTACTATAAAAATATGGTAAATTAAATAAATTGGTATTATTATTGGAAGTCTTGTGAATAGAAACAGAGTGATCCGATCGAAAAATATTTATTTTCAAGAATTCTATACCATTTCTACGAAAAGTTGTTTTTCCCATATAAAATATATGAATTGATTTCAAAATAAAAAATAGTGGTAAATTGTTTTTGGATATAGAACAATCCTAGGGGTGAGCGCATTAAAATTCCGACTTTACTTTTTCACATGCATTTTTGCACCACCCTAATGTAGTAGGTGCATATCTCAGATACGCATTGGTGGAGAAATAAGTTACATATTATTAGCAACTCAAGTTAAATTTTCGAAAGCACTGAATGGGAATATTTACCTTCAGTGTGCTATGCACTAAGCACTTTTTGTTAGAAGGGATACAAATTTTGAAGGTAAACAAAAAACAAATCCGTTACCAAAGCAAGGGGTAGATAAAAATATATAAATTTTTTGTCATATTTGAATGCCTGTCATTAATAAAAATTAGTAAATGTCTCATCGCTCGACTGGATTTCTTGTTAGGTCTGTCGTCATTGCGAAACGGCGCCAAATTTTCCGTGAGTTAGCATCTTCATCCAGGAATGTGGCACGCGATGGTGAATTTGTCTTAGCGACTGAGAGTTTTAGTTTACCGTTTGACAGCACTTTGTTCCAAATCGTCTAATGTTTGCGTATGTACTAAAGATGTGATCGGACATAAATTATTTTAACTTCCGATGTGCGCCTATAGCTACTTTTTCATATCAGGCGAAATGTGACTTTTCGAAAACTAGAGCATCCCTGATTGTGCTTTTCAGTAGTTATTTTAAAGTGAAATTATCGTTTCGGCCGCCTTGCCCGCGATTTAGAGCATAACATTGAAGATTTAGAAAGCTTTGAAAAGCTTCGCTCGCTGGATATGTTTTAGTCACGAACTTTTTGTATGGACGCCCAAGTATAAAAGCTCTTTCTGATCATGTCTTGTCTACGCGAAATGTATAGAATGCTTAAAAAGCTCTGTACGCGGACAAGACGGTGTCCATCTCAGTGTATGTATTTATTAAGTGCAGCAACTTCGCAATCAACTAAAGGCTCAAAACTTCAAACCCGATGACAATGCAATATGAATTAATACGCTACATGGCGCAGGTTTCGTCGTATTTGAAACCCCCGTGTTTATGGTCCGATTTGTTTCATATTTAGAACCTATGTATAATACTTAAATGGAATGGAATGAAAATGACTCAAAAAAATTTAGCCGTCGAGGTGCGGAGGTCGTTTTTTATATTTTATTAACCAATAGTAAAACTGGTTTTAAATTTTTTTACATTACCTTTTTAACAATTATTTTTATTTTTATACCCGAGCGCACTTGTGCACAAGGGTATATTAATTTTGTTCACATAACAGTTGTTTGTAACAGCCAAAATGAATCGAGATAGATATAGACAAATGTATACATAACTGATCAGGATGAAAAAAGAAATCGATTAAGCCATGTCTGTCTGTCCGTCCGTCTGTCCGTCCGTCCGTGTACACGATAACTCGAGCAAAAATTGAGATATCTCAACGAAATTTGGTATGTAGGTTTCCCTTAATCCAAGGTAGGTTGGTATTGAAAATGGGCGAAATCGGACTGTAACCACGCCCACTTCCCATATAACGGTAATTTCCAGAAATACGAAAACTGTTATATTTTAGTAACTACTGAAGATAATTCACTCAAAGTTGATATTTACAATAATTTTTTTGGAAAATGGGCGTAGCCACGCCCACTTATGGTTACATGTGTATATCTCGGTAGCCGCTGCACTAACTTCTTCCACATTTGGCACAGTTGTTGGCCTTGATACAGCATACTAAATGGCCGAAAATTTAAAAAATCGGACAATAACCACGCCCACATCCCATATAACGGTAATTTTCGGAAATACGAACTACTGAAGATTATTCACTCAAAATTGATATTTACAACAATTTTTAGACGAAAACTAAGAATGTTATAAATTTTTGGAAAATGGGCGTAGCCACGCCCACTTATGGTTACATTTGTATATCTCGGTAACCGCTGCACTAATTTCTTCCAAACTTGGCACAGTCGTTGGCCTTGGTACAGCATACCAAATCGCCGAAAATTTTTAAAATCGGACAATAACCACGCCCACATCCCATATAACGGTAATTTAGAGAAATACAAAATCTTCGATAAATCAGTAAATATTGAAGCTAGTTTATTCAAAACTGATGCTGAAGAAATACGTTTATGGTAAAATTTTGGAAAATGGGCGTGGCACCGCCCACTTATGATCACATACATATATGTATATCGGTAACCGTTCTACCAATTTGTACCAAACTCGGTGTGGTTATTGTGCTTGCCACATATAAGCAAAACGTTGAAAATTATTGAAATCGGACTAAAATTACGGCCGCTTTTCATATAACGGTAAATTTCAGAAATGCTTGAAACTTCAATATTTCGAAATTGAAGGACGCTAATTTACTCAAAATTGATACACCCCGGCTTACCATCTAGCGGTAGGTTTCGGAAAGGTGAAAAAACATATATTTAATACTTGCGCCGGGTATTTAATGTTCGGCTCCGCCCGTACTTAGACTTTCTTACTTGTTTAATTTTTACTTTATTTAATTTTTGGTTAAATTTATTTTCTTTCAGAAAGGAACGTATATCTTATAGCTATGGCAACGGAATACTTAAGCTTTATTTCATTTTTTTTTAAGTTTTCTAATTTAGTTTTTATTTTACTGAAAATATAATTATTAAGCATGCCCTGACTGATTCGCACATCAAGCTGCGTATAACATTAGGAACTAGAGCATCTTCAAACATCTTTGTATGTGTCTTCTTCCCTTCACTCAGTAGGGTGGCTCATTAAGATTTTAAATATGAATACACATGCATACATACTTATGCATGTATGTGTTTCTTCCCATAATGAAGGATCTGGCGTTTAAAATCTTCAAGCCCGCATACATATTTGGTGAGTTAGTGTTGATTTGTTTGGAATGAAACAAGAAAAATCCAACAAAATATTCTTTCGTGATCTAAATAGTAATTTACTTTGGCAGCTAAATTCTTTTTTTTTTGTTCTCAGATGTATGTATGCGCATAGTCCGAAAACCACAATTTTTTATGTGTTGCTGCTACAAATCACTGTTCGCATTTACTGATTATTGCTACATTTCTTGTTTTGTGGATTTTCGCAACTAATTGGCTAACTAATTTTGTGCCAAAACATGCGATTCAATTTGACTAACCACATTTGTGTGAGAACAAAAGAAACCAAAAATAAATAATAAAAAAACATAGTTAAATAGAGGAAACGAAAATGGAATATTTTTTAGTGCAAACCATTGCAGAAAACAGCCGAATTTTTAAACGAAAGAATCGAGTTAAAATAAAATGAAAACCAAAAGCGAATCGCTGACACAATGTTAAAACCAGCCGACCGTCTCAGCCTCAGTAGCGGCAAAATGTGAAACCGGCCGCATGCGCGCTTTTAACCAAGGCTTAATTACATTGCTCCAAGTTGAGCCATGGTGGCCAAGAGGTAAAGTGGCTGTGCAGTTGACTGCATCTGCGACCCTCCATTGCAGGTGAACAAATGCGAGCAATTTGCTAATACATATTTTGGGTATTTAGCACGCTCACGCACATAGATTTTCAATAATCTTCATAGAACACACACATACATATTTACATATATGTAAATGTACACTTGTGATCAGTTTAGTAAGCCAGTAATATTTTGATCAATTTGTTTATTATTTTTTCATAAAATTCTAGCTCTTTATATAAGAAGCATCATATACATACGGCCACATTTCAAACTTATGGCAAAAATTATAAAAATCTGCACAGCTTCAGCTAAATTTTTAACTTTTTATTCAGATTTTTAGAATTAACGCATTTTTTTCAGTATAAAATGTATTCGAGAATTTGTTTGTTTTTTGTTTAGAGAAAAAAGCGTAGTGCAGTCAGAAAAAAAAATTATTAAAATTCAACGGGATTCTTTAGCAACTTAAAACTTGCACTTTATTACCATAGAATTTTATGGGCTTTTGAACAGCATACCCAAAAAATCAAAAAAAAAATCTGAATAGAAAGTTGACAATTTACCTGAGACTTTGCAAAATTTTATATTTTTTAGAACAATGTTTAAAATGTGAATTTATTTATATGATGTTTGTTATAATGAGGTAGACTTTTATGATAAAACAAGAAACACTACATAAAGAAAAGAAATATCGCCAATTTGGTCAAAATGTTGCTGTCTTAATTAGCTGATCACAAGTGTATGTATGTACATCAGGGTGTTCCAAAAACAGTAAAGTCGGAATTATAATGCTCTCACCTAAGGACTATAAATTACAGTTTCGATGAAAAATGGTTAAATAAACAATTGGGTATTATTATTGGGAATCTCCTGCAGATAAACAGAGTTTTCTGGTAGACAAATATTGATTTTTAGCTATTCTATACCATTTCTACGAAAAGTCGTTTTTACCCCATATAAAATACGTGGAAAACTTTGGGCACTTTGAGCGACCTCTAAATATTTTTTCCCACCAAACAATTTGTGTTGCCGGCAATAAGAAAACGTGTCGCCCTCGGAAACAAATTTATTGCCGGTAATATTGCCATCGAATCGATTTCCTATTACCGGTCGCTCTAAAACGTCCGCCGAAGGCAACTCGCCTGGGTGAGTCGTTTTCTTATTACCTGAATGAGTCCTTTTCTTATCGCTTCAGGCGATATTTGGAATAATTTTATTCTTCTTAATACTTCATTTATTTTTTTGTATACCAAATTGCAACTTACAATCGGAATTAATTCATTTCTCGCTGTGAGACTTCCTATTTTTTCAATCTTGTCCTTGGGCATAATTTAGATGCTTTTGGCCAATGCTATTGACGCCATATTCATAAGTTTCCGAATTTTTGAGAACTTTTTTATTCAAAATTGACATGAACGAAGGGGTGTTGCCGATTTGTCACCACAGCAATAAATCGGTGAGTCGCCAATTTGTTGCCATTGACGATTGTTGCCTATTTCTCATGTTTTGCATGGTGGGTTGATTTCAAAATAAAAAAATGAGGGTATATTTTTTCGGTATAGGATAATCCTAGGGGGTGAGAACATACAAATTCCGACTTTGCTTTTTCCACATGCATATTTGGACCACCCTAATGAGTATACATAAATATGTAAATATTCGGAGTGAAATATATCGCGACTTCACCTTTTCTTGATGCTGTTGTTTACATTTACATACATTTTTCTTGCAATTATGCAGTCGCATTGATTGAAGCTTTAAATTGGGTACATATGTATGTTAGTGTGTACATAAGTATTTATGAACAATTTTGTTAGCAATTAGGCCAGTAGCTCGTGCTACTAAATAGGTATGTATTATAAAAATATACTCTGCTACCAAAGAATGTAACAATGATTACCTTTAATTGCGCTTGTTGTCAATGAAAATTTGCCTCTCCTTGAAGACCGGCTGCAACAGCTGCAAAATGTTGTAATTATTTCAATTTTTATTTTATTTTTCACTTGTATGTATCGTTCCCCACATCAATCTGCCGCTTCAATCACGAAAGTCGTTTTGTGTCATTAACTAAGTTGATTATAATTCTTTTTCAGCTTGCCTTAAAACTTTATACCATTGCACTGGTATCTCTTGCACACACATTAATTGTAAGTAATTAAAATGAAATCGAATTTTTATCTTCACTTTCTGTCACATTTCACACCAATTTACACATTTTATCAAATTCAATTAGCAACTCATCAAGGTCCATAAATTACGTTTACAAGCCACCGCTACTGCTACTGCTTTAATTGTTGTTGTTAAGGCGGGCAGCTCAATTTCATTATTACACCGGCACTGGTTTTGTTTTTCTTTGTTTTTTTTTTGTTCGCTGCACGAGAAACTCCAACTCACCAGCTTCGTTTTTCACTGCACTTTGCCGCCGTCAGCCAATTCAATCACACAAATACTTTTAGGCTTCGAATTCATTGTTTACTTGCATGCATTTTACACAATTTTTTTTTACAGTTTCCTTATCAGTGCAGCGACATTTTTGTCTTGCAATTTGTGCATTGCTACCTATTTGCATACCTTTATTTTTTATTTTTTTCAGCCGGTTTATTTCGTTCAAATACGCGCGCGCCAATTTCAAACACATTCACTTCGCTCGACTCCACTTTTACGAATAAAAATCCAACTGCAATCAGCGGCGCCAAGTGGGCTCTCTCGTTGCCCCCAGTGGGGAGCGAACGTGTGAGTTTGAGCGCTGAAGTGAGAATGAGCAGCAGCAGCGGCAGTGTTGCCCGTTGTGGGGCATATTTTAGCCCTCTTTCGCCCTGCGGCTTATCAGTTGACTGACTTTCGTTTACGTTTCATTGAAAACCAGTTATGTTGCATTTCAATAGCTATGGATATGCACTCGTATGTAAGAATACGATGCAAAAACGAAGGCCGTTCTAGTTGAGGGAGTCAATTGTCTAGTTGTATACTTCCGCATTAAGTGTTGATTTGGAAAATTGAGTGATTTGTACATATAAAAAATATCAAATGACCAATGTAAGGTGTGAAAGGCTGGAATTACTAAAACTTTGTAATTTCAATGATAAAATATATATTAGTACATAGATATATAAAGGTTAAACTAGGATATGGTGCTACATATTAACAAATTGGAAATAAGAGTATTAAAGAGTCAGTGAATCCTTAGTTTCAAGGGGCTATTGTTGAATGACAAATTTTAAAATTTTACTATCCTCGAAAAACTCGTGAAGATAATTAAAAATGCTAGGAAATTGTAAATTTTTGGTTGGTGGTGAAAACGTGTCACTAATAACTAAATTGAATGTTTAAACCTACACACCCTCTTTTTTCCAAACGGAAAAATTAAAAGCGCTCATACTAGAATTTAAATGTTTTTAGGTAGTGCTTTTTTAATAAAACCTTCCCTTTGGAAGCTTTATTAAAAGATCTTTGATGGTATATGAGAAGATGCGTTTTCAAAGCATATAGGTATAGGTGTTTCTGGACTTAAGATAAATTTTCGCCGCGTTTTATTATAAAGTGTAATCACAATCCGGTGCATATGGTCTTGCATTTGAATTATTTGGTGCCTTTTCAAATTTTATACTTGCTATCATGGCGACCGTTTCCGCTTTATTTTTCAAAGGAAGCTGTTGAATCTCTGACCATTAACTACAAAGAAGCATTAAGAATCGACCACGAAAGGATTATCATTTCGCCTTCGGGTATGAAACCGATTTGGAGCATGGCAACATATCGTCAGCTGAGTGAAAGATCGCCCTATCTTGGCTGCCGGTTCAAAGTGTTTGAACCACGCCCTATTTGAGAATCCGCTTAGAAAACTCCCTATTTGAATATAAATTCAATATATCAACAGCTGAGGTAGAGCATTTTTGAAGTAACTGCTGAGATCTGGCGTTCTTCAACCAAATTCTAAAATAGGGCGTTTTCAACCAGCAGCCAAGATAATTAGGGCGATCTTCCACCAGCCATCGGTATGCAATATTTGATTTTGAAAATGATAAAACATATCGGAGTTATAATGCACATTATTGGCTATTCATTACATACTGAAAACAAAAGCTTTTCAATTACCATTATTAGCTTTTTTAGAATTTGAAATTAGAAATACAGGCACTGTTAATTACAGCTACTTATAATGCAATGTTAAATTTTGGTTTCGTTATATGAGATCAGATAAAGCTTTCTGTGCGCAAAGTTATTCGTAAAGGCTACTTGCAGTCTCAGACTCTTTAAAACACTGATGGGCACTGCCTTCCCCGCGGGCAAAGCTCTTTTAAGCTTTCTATACATTTTGTATAGGCGTATGTAGAGTAAAAGCTCCCTTTGCCCATCGCTGCTTTAAAAGCGTTGACAAATTCTTCAGCTTGACAATTGCTGTAGAAAAATCGTTTGCAAAACTTTGTCATTAGCTCTGTAGATTTGCTAAATATGTACGGACAACAGTTTTCAAAACAAAAGAGCAAGTATGCAATACAAACAAGGCAGTCACATAACTATTTATATTATTATTATCTGGCCAAGATTCTCCTCTAACTTGTCTAGTGAGTCCTGATGTTGTCAAACCTGGTAACTTGCTTATACCGCCGAGGGTTTATTGCTGTTGGAAGTTGTTTGTATATTATTTGGATATTTCTTGAACCTGCCTAGGGGTAGCTACGGCTCTATATTGTACTAAATTTAGAGAATACAAACCCATCCCAGCCATAAATTGCATTTTTATGAAATAGTTTCAATCCAGTGAGTAAGTTTTTGGTTTAAGTTTTTTTTTTTAAGAAAATTATTTTATTCGTTTCTGAGCCACATTTTTGGAAACGAAAAGGGGTTATGCTTTCATTTATGTACGAAAATTTCAACAACGGCGACAACTGAATTAACAACATTTAATAAAATGTGGGAAAATTGCAATTCTCCTAAATATCCCTCTCACGCCGATTACCAATTAAATTCAAAGAGCAACACTGGTCAATGCTGCTCACTCAAATAGAATTGCAATGGATTACATTTTCATCGAACACGCAACAAGTTGTATTTTGTTTGAAGCTATAACAACAAACACATTTGCAAACACCTGTTTGTTGGCGGCATGCACATATTGCATGTTGCAATTTGTAAGTGTTAAAAAAAAGAGTAATAAAATCGGAAAACAAAAAAGACTAATAAAAAATTGCAATTAAAAAAGGTGGGAGTAAAAATTTATATTTTTCAGGTTTGAGGCGAAAAATTTCGAATAATATGTACATATGATGTACTTACTTGGTTGGTTAAGCGAGGAGTATTTATGTACGTTAGTATATGTTATGTAGTTATGTAATTATGTTATTATTGCCGCTTCAGGATATTTAAAATTTTATTATACCCATTTCGGGGGCAATGTAAATTTCGTCTACGTCTAAGAAAAAGGAAAGTACACAATTTTATTAAGGAAGTAATCGAGGGCGGTTGTTTATAGAAAAATTTAATGCCCACTAAATGACTACATATGCAATTAATAAGGATGAAATATTGAGTATTAATTTTTTGTAAATAACAATTTTTGTATATAAAGTTAACTAATAAATAAAAAAACTCAAAGCTATGGCTGGAGTGGCCTTAATCTAAACTTAGGCATTAAATGGCAAAAATTTTATTGGCAAAGTTGGGTATTAAAAAATAATTGTTCATTTCCACATACAATTTTTTAAAAGGCACCATTTTTTTGTCATTTCAATGCCTAGTGGAAATTCCGCAAAAGTTTTGCATTCAAAAGCTATTTACGCCTACATTTACTTCTTTTGAGCTTTTTTGTGAATGCTTAACAAGCCAACGAAAAAGTATTCATAAATTAGTATATAAATTTATTTAGACCTTAAAATGAGGATTATAATAAAAGGCTAATCAAAAGACTATGTATGGTTTTAAAATTTAGTGTAAACGTTTCGGAAGTCTGATTGATTGACTGGTCTTGATTGGAAGACATCTCTTTTGCAAATTTAGTGCCGAAAAAAAAAAAACTTTTGTTGAAAGATGTTTTCCAAAATTCTAACTAATTATTAATTTATGTCGCACCAAAATTGGCATACAAAATAGTTTTCATTAAAGTTGTCGAACTGGTTTTTTCGCTTGAGTGCCTTAATTCGAATTTTTGCAGTAGCGTTTTTGTCCATTTAGCCAAGAGCCGTCGGCCAGCACAGCTTACCAAATATGGGCGTCCATAAATAAGATACAAAACTACACATGAATGTACCAATCATAGCTGTCTGTCCGGTACATTTCTATGGAGCACCACTAGTGGGTGATTATATAATACAAAATAGTCTTTAAGACGCTTTAATTTCGCACAGCAAAACTGCTGACAGCAAAATGTTAATACAAGAAACATTTTTGTAGGCGTTCCGGACATTTGTCTATGAACGATTTTTCGCGCATTTTGACACCAACTATTATTAAACATTTGATCCGCTTTTAATGTTACACCGAATTGGTGAGCATTAAGCTGGATTTAGGCAGCATTATATGCTAAATAACAAAAAAAAAAAAAAATTAAGCTAGTTGTGGCGCTCACAATGCCTACTGCCATAACTAAACTAACTAAATCTCAAATGCCAGACTCGAATTTATGTACATACATATGTATGTATGTATACATGTGCGGCATGTGTAAATATAATCCCTGAATGTACAGAAACAAATAGCATAAAATTATGCTATAAATCAGCATTGGCTGTCCCACTAATTAGTGGTTGTTGTTATTAATATGTTTATTAATTTGCATTTAAGTGGTCCGATATTTTTTTTTTCCTTTCATTGTTGACTGGCGTATTGGACACTAACAACGTTGTAGCCAAGTCGTTCACTCTATAATTAGCAGCTTCAAGTAGCTAATAAGCGTTTTCGCTATTTAACTAAAAGCTCTTGGAGAAGGTAGATAATTCATAACGACAAGGGTATGTAAAGTTATTAATTGATTCGAAAAGATTAATGGATATTCATATTTTATAAGAGTTTGCTATGTCACGAATAAATTAAGACAATATTAAATATTAATATTTAATAAGATTATGATATCTAGAGCGGTGTTGTGATTTTCTTTCATAGCTATAACATGGTCATAATTACCAGGCTTAGCTTAAATTGTAATATTTGTGTTTTTTCGTAAAAAAATTACAATCGCAGATTTGCTGCTGCCCACAAGCCTGTGTCGACTTCAAAATCGGCATTTAATTGACTCCAATGTACTTATGGTATCGTTGTCTTTATCGGTTTTGTTTTAATTTCGATATTTTTCTCAAATGTTCGTAGGTACATACAGTCAGTCAATAAAGTTTAGGTACAGCGAATTTTTTACAATACGGGCCACTATTTTTTTAATATTTTATTTTTCGCAAATTTTTTATAAAAATATGGTTGATTCTACAACAAAAACCCCAAAAGCAAAGTTCCAAACCTAGTGCAAAATTAAAGAAAAGCCGGCAAAATTTCATTCAAATATTGCACTTCTTATTTACGCTCTCTAGAAAGAAGTTGAGTATGCAGTTTTTTAGCCCATTCAATTTTACTATAACAAAGTGCAAGTTTGTGGTGGCTAGGACTTACCATTGATTTTTAGGAATTTTCTTTGTTGAAGGTGTCGCTCATTTTCTCCATATAAAATAATGTTTGATAATTTTTTTATATGGAAAAAAATGTGCGACACCTTCAACAAAAAAATTTCCCAAAAATCAATGGTAAGTCATAGCGTCCTCATATTTACACTTTATTATACTAAAATTGAACTAGCTAAAAAACAGCATACTCAAATTTTTTCTAGAGAGCGTAAATAAAAAGTGCAATATTTGAATGAAATTGTGCAAAATTTTCTTTAATTTTGCACAAGGTTTGGAACTTTGCCTTTTGGGGTTTTTGTTCTAGAATTAACCATATTTTTATAAAAAATTTGCGAAAAATAAAGTATTTAAAAAATAGTGGCCCGTATTGTAAAAAACTCACTGTACCTAAACTTTATTGACTGACTGTATGCAAGTATGTACATTAGAGTGGTCCAAAAAAATTAAGTCGGAATTTTAATGCCGCCACCCCCTAGGATTGTTTTATACCCAAAAAAATATACCCTTATTTCTTTATTTTGAAATCAAAAAATAGTTTCGCGAGTGCTCAAAGCGCTCAAAATTTTCCATGTATTTTATATCAATATTTTTCGATTGGAAAACTCTGATTCTCTTCAGGAGACTTCCAGCAATAATACCCAATTATTTATTTAACCATATTTTAATATTAAAGATTTTTTATTGGTCCCCCCACTGCATTTTCTGGCGGTGCTGGCTAATTTGACCAACTATTTTATAGCTCAAAGAAGTACAGGTTAGGTTGGGCTAAGTTAACGCCGCGAGCCGATTACGAAATTTTGAATGCGGCTAACTTCGATCGATGAGAGCTCAATATTTGTTCAGAAGTGCGAGCCAAAATGCTTCCATCTTAGCCTCACGAAGGCTGAACAGTCTAAAAGATGGTGGAGATGATGGCACTTCATCTTCCTCTTGACAGCTGATACAAAAGGATCAGTCGAAATTCCTAGTCTCACCGCATGATTACCAACCGCACAATATCCTGTCGGAACACCCATCACTAGCCCTTGAGAGATAACATTTTTTAAAGTGCCCTATAAAAATATTTGCTGCAGGAGAGAAACGTCTTCTTTTCATTTTTTATGTGGAGTGGTCCTATTGGCTCTGCACTAAGTGCAGACGCTCCCCCACTCCACCGCGACAGTTCCACCACGAAGTAAGCTTATTAGGTTGGTTTCAACCCCTATATTAAGAATATACTTGACTATTGCCTCTGGAGTGACATTGTTAAAGGCTCCTTCGATATCGAAGGCCACTACTGCATAATCTTCATGCGTGAAGGCTTCCCCTAAGCACTTTAGCAATGTATGCAGGGCGGTATTCGCCGACCTTTTATTGCAATAAGCATATTGAGCTATTGAAAGACAGTCACAAGAAACCGAGTTTCTCAGGTACAGGTCTATCAGTCTCTCCAGCGTTTTTAGCAAAAACGAAGAGTCTGATAGGCCTAGAATCCCTAGGGGAAACATAAGAGCCTTTTCCGGCCTTCGGGATGAACGCAAAACTGACCACCCTCCAAACCTTGGGGATTTACCCAGTCCTCACGCAGTTCGCATAAATAGGATCAAACCAATTACATGACAACTTCAGAGCCTTTCGCAGCTTCGCAGATATGATGTCATGGTTCCCCGGCGACTTTAATGGCTTGAACGAATTTATCGCCTAGGCCCTGTGACGATCGTCCAAAAGATCGGAGAAGTACAGGACCTGGGAGGAGATTCTGTTACCAGTTAGCGATGATTTTCCAATCGCTATCGTACATTTTGACGCAAAAACATTTAAATCCTAGCGATCCGAAAATTGTCGCTAACTGGTTACAGAATCTCCCTCCTGAAGTACAATATATCGCAAAGAAGTACATTTGACTGTACTTCGAAGTACAAAGTACAAGAGCGAAAAAAGAAGTACTGCACTTCCGAAAGAAGTACGTTTGGTCATATTAGTGCTGGCGGACCTATAAAATATAGTTACCATGAAAAAATTGTTAAAGAAACAAGAAATGTTGAAGGATCACTGCGGCCGGAGTGAACGACAATACATGGCGAGGAAATTTCTCTCCCTCGCAAGATGGCTGAATAAGAATTGACTATAGTCGAGCACCTGTAGCTGCATGCGCCAAAGCCCGACTAAATCCCCAAGGTACCCCATTTTTTGAAGAACGAGAATCTAAAAAACAGGTAACCTTTGTGTTATTTAGCTTTATTTTCACTGTTGGAAACTATATCAAGCTGGTTGCTTTTGGATATAATTCATTGACTTATAGCGTTTTCTTTTCTCGAAAAAAGGCTGCACTTATTCTGTCTTGTGTTAGCGCTGTCACATTTTCATGTTCTTTTCTCAGCCCTTTCACAAGGCGTCGTGTTCTTTTCTCAGCAGGTTGCGCTCTGATCCGGCGAAAGTGCTGCCTTTTCTGCCCTCAAATAAACGTGAGGCTGAGATTTGCATGGTTGATTTTTAATTTAATCTTGTAAAAATGCAATTATTTTCCCTATCAGAAATAAGTGTTTTGCTTTAAAATTGTTAAAGACTTACAGGCCAAGTGAATAATTCAGCTTTATTAAGTTCTATAAATAAATTGTGATGGAGTAGTATATTTTCTGTTTCATTCTCACATAAAGAGCGCAACATTTTCTCAGGTTTCAGGGCAACGCAAAGCAAGAGTTCCCATATAAAAGGGCAGAACTTTTTTTGAGAAAAGAAAACGCTATTATACTTGAAGCCTCAAAAAAATTTGGATCAATTTGCTGCATAACTTTTGAATTATAGGTGTTTAAATTAAAAAAAAATAATGAAAGCAAGTGAATTTTTTATGTAATTTTTAAGAGGGGCACAATTAATTATGTCATAACTTTTGAAGCACAACATATTCTGATTTGAAATTAAATGGGCATTTAGCACTTATGTGTACACTTCATATGTAGTAGGTAAGAAAAGTGTGCATTAAAAAATAACAAAATGGCAAGTAACTCAAAGTCTGTACCTACACATTTCACAATTTTTAAAATTTTCGGTTTATTGCGTACACGTTTTGAAGCCGTTAATTTTAAGAACTTTTTAAGTATGTATTGTATTCTACAAACAATTACGAATAATTTGATACCGTAGCAAGAGGTGTGCTTTCAGAATAAACTAACTTTTGAAGAGAAAATATTCTGCGATCTTGAGCGTAATTTTTATTTCAAAAACACCTTAATTGAAGGCACATTTGGAAAATACGTCGAAACGATCTAAATCTTTCTATAACTGTTAGTCCTTATAAAATCACATATACCTGTAAAATGCTTCAAAAAATGTGTATCTAGTAGTGTGTAAAAACCCTGATGTACTACTTTTAATGATGCTCCTTCTTTTATTCGGAATATTTCGAGAGTGGTATCAAAGCAACTTTTTTCGACAAATGTTCTGATAGTTGCTCTTACTTAACTGGAGCCTTCTAAATTCAATGGCATCCTCAGTTTTACCCTATTGGCTCCACTTTTCGAGATAGCGGTACTTGAAATTTTGCTTAAATTTTAACTATTTTATAAAAAAGTCCCTGAGTTTTAAAGATATTTTACTAAAATTTTGCACATAACCGTTTATTAATATTACCTTAACTATTCCATAAAATCATCGAAATCGGTTCACTAAAACATCTAGCTGCCATACAGCTGATTGATCAGAGACGTTGTTTTGCCTTATAACTCCTCCAATTAAACAGGTTAAAATTTAGTATAGGTTCCATTTAACATATAGCACGCATACAATTTATTATTCAGATATGAAGTTAGAGTTATAGCGCAAAAACACATATCTGAGTAAGCAGTGGTATTGGAGCTATATGTTAATGTGAACCTGTTTCGATAATTTTAAGAACTAATTAAATTTTAGTAAAATAACAACTTCAAAACTGAGGGAGTTATTTATAAAATAGTTAAAATTTAATCCAATTTTCAAGTAACGTTATCTCGAAAACCGGAGCCAATCTGGTAAAACGGGGCATGCCATTGAATTTGGAACGTCACAATTAAGTGAGTTCAACTTTCAGAATCTTTGCTCAAAGTTTACAACTTGAACAGCATAATTTAAACCCAGCTTATTCTTTTGTTTTCTATTTCATGTTTATTCCTCGTCTAACTTTTGAAGCACTTGATGAAAATGAATTACACTTATATTAATCGATTTACGAAGAGATTACGAATAAAATTATATATAAAACATAGGTGTGGTCACAAATTTAAAAATTATAAATTTTTATTTTGAAAGTGTACCTATTTTTTAGATTTGTCCATATATATGTATATAGTTACCCGATATCATTTTTCCACCAAAATATTTACATGTAAATATTCATATTTTCAGCTGCTTTGGCTGCAAATTATTCAACGGATGTCCGTCACTTTTTGCGAGCAGACCATCCATGATCAAATCAGAGAAATAACACTGTGCTGCAAAATAAAAATAATAAATAATTTCTTAGTTTGACATTTAAGTCGAGGTAAAAATAGCATTTTCCACTTCCGGCTCAAATTCACTCGCGTCATATGTATCTGCCACTTTTTTTTATAAAAATTTAAAATATCATTCTTGTTAACTAGCTCACTGCCTTGTAGTTCAGTGCAGGGCCACTACTTTTCACCACAAAAATATTAAATGACTTTGAAGGCGATCTCATGCTCCTTGAATTTCTTCAAATTTCCAAACAAACGATCAACAACAGGCAGCCGATCAGGCATTGACTTCCAGTTGATTAAACCTTTGACGTTTGATCGCCGTTAATTGCTTAATTTTCGAACTTGAAAGCTCAACGGCAGAAAACGAGCCACAGCTGGGACTTAGAATGAATGTAATTTTAGACTTCTTTCTAACGAGTAACTCATTAGGCTGGCACAAAGCAGCGGCTAAGCGTCTCTTTCCACAAGTAATAGTTATGGAAAAGTATCTTAAATTACAGTTTCTTGAATGAGAAACAAAAAACGCAATGCTTTTTGTTGTTGTTATTTTTAAGAGGCTTGAGTAAGCATGTAAGGCTATTACGTTTTTTTTTTGAACTATTATCTAATAGGTAACGACCGCCGTTTTGCCATCTAAGCACAGCTGCCATATGCAACTGGCTACAAGCCGAGGTCAACTGATAATTACATAGAATGTTTGCTATCGTTTGTGTACTCTTTGCTTACATACATACATACGTGTGTGTGTGTATGCAAGCAGCATTTATTGAAAAAATGCGTGTCGCTGGTAAGTGCATTACATCACCTCATCATCATTTAGTACCTCATACGAGCCAAAGTCAGAGTGAGTATTGCGTGGCATCAATGCGGCAGGCTACGAGTATATTTTAAATGCAGTTACGGGAATGCACAAACGCAATTGCATACGCACACATACATACATATGTACCTATGTATAATACCTCTTTAATGCTTTCAAAGCATGACTGCAGTCATTCTTCTTCATCAAAGTCACAATGGAGCGCCAAAGCGTAGTCAAGTCCAGATATGGAGTTAAGGAGTTGGGAAAGGTGTAAAGGGAATTGCCTTTGGAGCTGTGAAGCGTCGTTGAGTGAGTGTATTGACTTTATTGATGGAAATTCTTTTGTGTCTTACTTACTTACTGACTTGCAAACATACATGCATATGTACATATTCTTGGTAGGTATGATAGTATTGTTTTCTTTTTTGCCTTTTTCAAACAACTGTCAACTTAGCTTTGTTTTCAACAAGCTCATTCTTATAGGTAAGAACTTTCGTATGCACGCACATATGTACGTACTTTACTTTCGGATTTGCCTTTTTTCATTCTTCAATACTTTGGCGCGTAGCCAAAGTACGTACCTCGCTCATGCAAACACA
>NW_023458562.1:18654608-18709029 GCF_013731165.1 Rhagoletis pomonella
CCCAATATCACTTTGAAATAAGGTGCTATAGATATGACCAATACTGTATGTTTGAATATACAAATATTTATGTACGTATCGTCGTCTTCTACGTCTTCGTTTGTAGGCAATTTGCCGTCCATACTACATAGCTCCCTGTTAACGAAAAAAGCGCTGCACATCACCTGAATGCATTTTGCGTACTTTTACCGCACACACGTACAATAAGGAAAAACAGTCTTTACATAAGTGCATTTAGGTATGTATGTATACGTATGTAAATATGTAACTACATTAGACCGTACCAACTTACACAGCAAACAAAAAAAGTTTGCCGTACACACCTTAGTACTGTAAGGTATACATATTTGTAAGGCAATTAAAAAAAAACATCTCCTTAGCAAAAATTTAATGATTTTTTAATGGCATTAGGGTGGTACGTTAGGATGGCACGCAATGGCGATAAGAACAGAGATCTGGTGGGTAAGCTCAAGAACAGGGTACTTGCGGTTAATAAACGGTATAACAATACAATTTTCTTCTCGAGACAAAGACATTCATATAATATTCTTTAATATCCGACTATAAATGCCGAAGATATGACGCAAACTAAAAAAAGCGACACCACCCGGTCGGCAATAAAAAAGTTTTCGAAATTTTCTCCTCTATAAAAAAATTACAAAAAATTAAACAACACAATTAATTTTCTTTTGAAATTGCCTTGCAAAAATACTTTAAACTCAGCGGTGTGCGGCGAACTTTTTTTACTGGTACGGTCTAATGTACATGCATACATACGCATATGAGCACGGCTGTGTGACCAGTACGCATTTGCCATATTCACCAGCCCAGCCAGTTGAAGCCTCAGTCGGTTGATTTACTACAGTCACTTCAATAAGATTCGCTGAAATGCTGTTATTTGCAATATTACTCATAAATGCACCGCGCACACATAGTTCATCGTGTACACTCTGAATTACATATCTATATTTGAATACATAATTAGATACATACATGTGTATGTATGTATGTATGTACATTAGGGTGGTCCTCAAAAATCAAATGAAAGGTTTTTTTCAGTATCACCCCTTCACTCGGTAACAAAAAAATGTTGGTCCCCATTGGAGGCGGTTGAGGCGTGTCGCACATCTAATACCCAAAATCTATCGCAAAGGGGTCAAAGGCCAGATGCCTCTAAGGACGCAAAAAATTAAAAATATATTTTTCATTTAATGCCAAAAATCGATACTACTAAAGTCGAGGATATCACATATAAATTCTAGTCCCGATTGAAGTCGGGTAAGATGTCGCCATAAGATAATCTGAGCTTTGCCCGCTGTGCGACACGCCTTATTTATATGTGGTATCTTCGACAATAGTAGCATCGAGGTAAGGGCCGAGGCTGAGGAGATCAGATGTAAAAATTTGCATCCTACATTTAAGAACCACACTAATGTATATATGTACACCTTCGGTAATCGCCTACAACGAACACGTGGTCGCTCACATACGAATCATATAAGCTGAGTCGCGAAAAAATGTATAATTACCCGCCCTAGATTAAAAGCTTACTTCGAGAGGGTTGGGTCTTCAGCTATGCAACGAAATAATAGTGGCCTTGTTTTCAGTAGTCCCGGCGTCTGTCACTCAGGTTGTCCGAAGTAACTTTGATTTCCTACAGAGGTTTCTTTCTTTCTTATAAAACATATCGTTACCTTAATATAGAAAAGCCCGAACTTATTTTCGTACAATTTGTATGTACATACATATGTAGCTTCCAAATCATTTATGTGTGCCCAAATACAATCGCATGATTCTACACACATATGAATTAGAACAAGTAGTAGTACATGTTGCTCACCCGTGCATCCCTTCACATTTCAGTTGGTTTGTTGATATTTCGTATTCGTGTTGCGCTTATGTTGCATGCAAACGGTTATTATGCAAATTTTGCAAAAAATTCTTAAATACCAACTGTCTATAGAATTGATTAGTGTAAGCGTTTTATTTTTCTATATAAAATATGCTCATTTCGCACCCAGTCACGAGCTGCTGGCCTAGTCAGCTTGTCGCCTATAAGAAGGAATGCATATATATCTATTTACATATGTACATATGTTTGTAAATAGTTTGACTTTTTTTAAATAAATATCAGTTTTGTTTTTGTACAACAACGGAAATTGAATTACCATTTAACACATTAAATACATCTAACTAATTATATTCGTTGAAATCCGTCAAATGAGCTAACAAACAGGTTTGCTGTACGACTCGCTTTCTGAGCCTAGTAAAGATCCAAGTAATTCAAATTTACTCTTTTAAAACGATAAACTTATGCCAAACATTTTTGTTTGATTTTACTTGTGAATCGAGGGATAAATAAACTAACTCCCATTAAAAAAAAAACTCGAATGTAAAACAAAAAGTCTTTTTCCAAAAAAATCGTGATATATTTACTTAAAATAAGCTATTTCTTTCTAAAAGAATTTTAATAGTATCAAATTACAAAATTTACATTTTTTTCCATAAAAAACCCAAAAAAATCAACATTACTATTAAAATTAAAATAAACTAAAAATATAATTTTACGAAAAAACTTTTTTACAAAAAAAATATTTTCCAAAAGACATTTGTTCCACAAAAAAAAGGTTTTTTTCTAACGTTTGTTAAGTCAAAATTTTTGTTAAAATATTTATTTCTTAAAAAATAATTTTTTTACTCAAATCCTCAAAATCGCTATCTTTTCCAAAAAGACTAAATGGATGAAAGTTATAATTTTCTATTAAACAAATTTATCTTTTCGCTAAGAAATTTTTTCCAATAACTATTTTCCCAAAAAAAACTTCCCATTGTTTTTTTTTTATTTTTTATAAAGTTTTCTGCAGATTATCATTTTCCCTGATGTGTTGTGAGTTTTTTTTTTTTTAATATTTCATTGTCTCAGTAACCGTGATTTAAAACAAAAAAATATATATATTGTGTTAAATATTTTACCTAAAATTTTATGATAAAATTGTAAAATAATATGTGTGGAGAACTGTTTGAGAAACATGCTTCCCTTGGCCCTGAAAGGGTTAAATAACATTAACAATCTAAATTCAAGAACACATGCCATGAGCCACCTAAGCTGCTGTAAGTAAGTACAAAGAGGCGAGTAGTTAAATATTTACACACTTTTTATCAAGATATGTACATATCTACATACATACATACGTAGAGAAATTCTAAGAAAACAAATGTGTTTAACGAATTTTTCATCAAACATTGATTAATTAGCCTAACAATACACACAGCTACTGTAATACACAAAAATTACAAAAACTCGAAAATGAATGACTATACGAAAAATAAATGTATATGCACATTAGATCGTATCTATGGTTGTAAGGCCATTTCGAAAAAAACATTTTACCGAACGTAGTGGTCGCCATTTAACATTTTTCGTTATATTTTCCCCACTTTTGGTCGAATCTTAAAATATGATATATCGTGGCGATAATTTTTTCCCGTCAGATCTTAGTTACTACTGCTCTAACATATGACCATAATGTCAATAAATTAAATCTCGCCATTATTAAACTTTTGCTAAGGAAATATTTTGATTAAGTATTCTAGGAGAACTATCTATTTGCCAAAAAAAAATGTATTGCCGAATATACATATGTATGTACATTAGGGTGGTCCAAAAAAAAGTAAAGTCGGAACTTTAATGATATCACCCCCCTAGAATTGTTCTATACCGAAAAACTATACCCATGTTTTTATTGCGAAATAAAAAAAATGTTAAGAAATGGTGTAGAATTCTTGAATTTTTCCCTTTAGAAGACTTCCAATAATAAACCCAATTGTTTATTTAACAATTTTTTAATAGTATGTAACTATTTTTTATACATAAGGTCCCAAAAATCCAAAAAAAAATTGGAACGGGTAAATGGTAAAATAAACAACTACGTGTTATTGCTGGAAATCTCCAGATGAGATATAGAGTTTTCTGATCGAAAAATATGGTCTTTACCATTTCTACAAAAAACGGGTATATTTTTTGATGTAAAACAATCCTAGGAGTTTATTTATTTATTTATGCGGAGCATTAAATTTCCGACTTTACTTTTCTCGCATTAATTTTTTCACCACCCCAATGTGCATTGCATTAGATTGCCTTGCAAAATTATATTGAATATTTATACTCTGCATTTAATTAATTGCTTTTTTGAAATAAACCCTAATTTACAAAAATGGAAAAGTAGTATATACAAAAAAATCAAGTAAATGCATTTTAATTAATAAAAAGAAAATATCTTGCCTACTAAGCGACAGCGTGGTTTTCCAATAACAGCACTAAAAAAACCACAAAAAACACAACATTCAAAAGAGTTATAAATAAATAAATAAAATATTGACAGCAGCCCCACGCAGCCGTACATTTTAAGCGTGACCTCTTTCTTTTTTCAAAACGGGCCACACGCACGCATCGTTGCTACTGACACAATTCATCAATGCAACCAAACGTATCATCGTAATGATTAGTAGCCATGCAACAACAGAAATAATAATAGCAACAATAACAACAACTCTGTCGGCAATATCAACAATCTCATTACCACTCCTCCACTACCAATTTCCCTATTAGAGATTCATAACCTTACCTCCAACAAAAATAAATAGTTATAACAATGACATTATTGCCACCACAACCATACGAACAGCCACAACAACAACAACAGCGTCTACTTTAGACTCATCGGCAACGAACGAAAATATCGATTTATACGCTTTACACCTCGTTGATTTTCATTGGCTTTGATCTATTCTGGTAAGCGTTGTGCAAGTCGCACAGGTGCCACCACCAATACAAGCATACATATATTTAGGTGCATGCATACATACATACATATATAGTACGTGCGCTACAATAATAAATACAAACACACACATATCGGCAGAGTTAGCCATTTAAATTTAAAGTTGGCCATCATCAGCTGACCTTCCGCCGCGCTTGCTGCTGCTTTGTATGTGGTACGATATTGCTGCACCTCTCCTCTTGTTGGCACCTGGTGTTGATGTTGCTGGCGAGCATTTTTGCTGCAAATGTGTTTGTTTGAGTTTTGTCGTTGGTTTTTGTTTTTGTTGGCTCAATATTTGTACCCCGCTTTTATGTTGATACCCTGCAGGGAAACCGCGAACTAGTGAATTAAATTTCTAGTTCCGCACTGGATCTTTATAGCCAAAAACGAACCAATCCAATTATAACTAAATCTCCACCAGTTCGAAATCAGCGAAATGTGGTACTATTAATAAACTATTTTATTTCACTTTTTTCATTAGAAATCTACAATCGAAAAAGAGATGAAGCAGGGGCTTATTTACTATACATAGATATGTGTTTGGCGGCTTTTTCGTTCAAATAAGCTTTCACTCTGCACTTCGCAGATGCTTTTTCATAGTTTGGTTATACGGAACAAAAATTTAAGTTAACATATTAACTTCTTGGGACCGTCTGGAATCTGACAAATAACAGCAAGCACCTCTGCAAACTCAGCTACAGCCAAAGGCATGTAAACGTATATTTCTTACAATCATTCAAACATATTTAATTTCAAATTGAGAACAAATTTCTTAGCAAATAATATAAAATCGCACACCCGCAAGAACCGAAAAGATTGAAAAAATCATGATCTTTTTTTATTCGTCTGTCGATTTTAGAACTGGTTCGGAACTATCGAAAAATGGATGTAGCGGGGGGCAATTGACACTTCCTAGCACATCACCATGCTAAATTCGCCAGTTGTTTGGATGCAAACCAGTTCAGAACTAGAGATTTTCGCTACAGGGTATTGAGCTGATCGTGTATGTGTGTGTGCATAAAATTAGTAGATTTTAAAGTGCATGCCTAAAGGTATGCTACGACATAAGAGAGTTTGCAAGATTTACAGATATGCGTATGTGAACCATGCAGAGGAAACGGAAGCCAAATGAATTTGTGCTTGGGAATATGTTTGTGTCAGTCAGCTTTTTATTATTAAGCATAGCATTTCTTATGAAAAATTGTGTTTCTTAATCAAATCAAGCAAATAACGTCAAGTATTGTGCCTAAGCGGTTCAGTTCCGCTGCTCTTATTATCCTCTCCAACATCAGATTAAATAAATCACACGAAAGGGAGACACCTTGTCTGAAACCTCGTTTGCTAGCAAACGGCTTGGGGAGATCTTTCCCAATTCTGACGGCGCAGGTGGCGTTGCTCAACGTCATTTTAGACAGTCATATTAGTTTCGCGCCGATACCAAATGCAGATATCATGTTATCGAAAGCGACTTTGAAATATACAAATGGATGGTATGTGTCAATCCTATTCTCGCGGGTCTTTTCCAAGATTGTGAATATCTGCTCTATGGTGGATTTGCCAGGTCTAAACCCACACTGACAAGGTCTAATCAGTTCGTTCGTACACTCTATAAGACCTTATAACCGATGCTTAGAAAGCTGATCCGTCGGTAGTTGGCACATATGGCCGGGTCGCCATTATTATGGATTGGGCAGAGCACAATTAAAATCGAGTCGCCGGACAGGAGTTCATTTTACCACATTCGGCATGAGAGTACTTGAATAGCTCGGCTGGCAGGCCACCAGCTCCAACAGCTTTGTTGCTTTTCAGCCGCGTAATTGCAATTCGTACCTCGTCATATTCAGGCGGTGGGATATCGACTCCATCGTCATTGACTGGCGGCTCGGATTCGTCTTCTTCACAACTTTCAGTGCTGTTGCCATTCAATAGTGTCTGATAAGAATCTCTAAAGTTTTTGTTTCCAGAACTGTTCAGAAGTGTGTAAGTTGAGACTGAGCCACGTGCAAGACGAAATAAACCCGAACTCTCGTGGCTACCAGACATTGGGATGCTCAAGTCCGAAACTGTAGCGTATGGCGAATCTTCGGCGACCGAAATCGACTGAGGACTAAGTATTGAGTTATATAAAGAATTTTATTATTAACGCTAGTGAAAAGCTTTTATCTGATGCTGACACCTCCAGAACAACCAAGTGTTTCCTGAGAAGGCCTGCGTTTTTTGGAAATCGTACACGGAAAATCAAAGTAAAACTGTTACAACCTTTTTCACAACAAAGTGGATAATAAAGTTTTTTGCATATTTGAATCGTATTTGGACAGTTTTATTTATATGTAAGTATGTCTTAAGTTCCCATTAACTAAACGCAGCACAAAATGCTTTGCAAGTTCCATTGGTAGCTGTAAGTTATAATCAACGATATTTTACGCTGGTTACACAAACAAATATTGGTGTACTTATGTATGTATAACCAAAAATCTCGAATCGGAACACATAAATCTCACAAAACTACGACAGCAACAACGCCAACAGCTTTTAAACGCACATACTTACATAATTACCACAAAATAAATTCAACTACACAACGATTTTCACACGCCGTTTTGCTATTGACAGTCATCTCAAGCCGAGCTCAACGCCAGCTTAGAACGAAGAGAGCACCGTGGAGAGCTGGTGAGAAGTGTCTGAAGTAGGTGTTTCGCCGCCCGCCAGGGTTGTTCTGCTGTCAAGCGGCCGCCAAAAATTGCACTTTAGAGCGCAATAAAAACTGTAACAAATAAGAGTTTTAAGAATACGACAACTACAACAACAAAACCACCAGAAAATTTTGCTGCTAATACAACTATGCCAAGCATGGTTTGCCTGCCATTCTAGGTACCTCGTGCACGCGTTCCACTGAACGTTGCAACATCATTTGCCGACCGGGCCAACACAAGCAACTAGCAGTGACGTTTCAAAATTTAAATTGGTCAACACTCAAAGTGTGGCGCATCGATTTAATTAAAATCAAAATCAACAGCAGCCAAAAAAATTAGAGCTGTGGCAATAGGCAATGACTTGCCACATCAGTATGTAAGCGCAGCACATATAGACATTTAAGGTATGCGTATCATTTGGAAAAAATCACCATTAGCGCAGCACCGCCTTCGCTATATACACATGCAACTATGTATATGCGGCTTAGTTGGTTGCACAATAGCGAGAGGCGTAATTTGTATGCGTAAATAAGAACAAAAATGAAAAAACGAAAAATTTACGTCCAAACAAGGCGTATATGCTATTTGGTACTTTGGCTAATTGGCCGCATATATGTACATACATATGTAAGCATGTATGTATACATATGTGGCTACCAAAATCTGCAATATTGTAATGAAGTCCACAGCTACATATAAGTATACATAAGCACTTATTTAATTGGCTGCCATCTCATCAGCCATTTTTGGTAAAACTTGTGCCTTTATTAGGCTGCAGCAACGCCCAAAAATGTTGCACATTACCCACGAAGCGACATTGCAACGCAGTCGAATTGCACACACGGACACATACAAGCGCATACAAGTCATTCGAACAAAGCTTACGATTTGTTAGATCAACGGAATTTCAAACGGAACAGCTGACGAGTGATCTAGTTGTTGATACTATAGTTGTGGTTGTTGTTGTTTATCTTTTTGGTATTACCAACCCGTAGACAGTCAAGTACGCTTTTAATACTTAATTAGTGTAGCATTGGAGAGTCGTCACTTTGTAGAGTTTAGCTTTTTTCGCTTTTTAATTTCTTATTGTGCCCCTGGGTATGTCTTTGAGTTGGCCGGCAGCGAGGCGGAAGGGGAGTAACAAACGAGTGTTTGCTTTTGCTTTTCAATGGCTACTTAAAACATGTGTTGCCAATTAATTCAGCAGCTACTCGACTACTCGCTCGAATGCTGTTGATTTTGTTGTTGCTGTTGTTGTTGTTGTTGATGCACTAGTTGCCAATAGCTATGCGTGTATTGTTCTGCTAGCCATTTGGCATTTACAATTGACAACTTGCAACAGATGCACTTATGCATTTTTGATATTTGAATTAGCCGAGCACCTGTGCCGACAGTGGGGCAAAGAGGACAACAGATTGGAAATTAAGAATTATGGTAACTGGTTTAACGGATTAGGTACTTGAATAAAAAAATTGGAGGCGATGGGCAGAGAAAGCTGTTGCTCTGCACGCATCTATGCAAAACGTATAAAAAGCTTAAAAGATGTTTGCGTTCAAGGCGGTGCCCATAACCGGGTCCAAAGAGTTAAGTTAAAAAAAAAAAAAATAAAAATGAAAATGTTTTAGAATATAACTTTAAATGCATTTTTTTTGGAGAAAAATAATATAAACACTAAATTACTTACTAAACTTATATAAGAAACTAAAAAATTGGTGGTTAAAATTCATTTTATAAAATTACTTTGGAAAATACTAATTAAAAAATTTTATTAAAAAGTAAAATTAAATTTTGGGAAGGAATCACATATGTATGTTAGTGAAAAGACATTAAAATTTTTCTAAAATTGTAAAACCAATTTTTTTGTGGGGAATTATATAAATTCAATGAAATATAGAGAAAATCCTATTTTTAATTTATTGAAATATTTTTAATATTGGATCAAAAGTTATAGACTCATAGGAGTTGCCGCAGTCGCTATCCTAGAAATATATGTTTAATATTTTTTTTTTTTAATTAAAACAAAAAAAATATTTGTCTTCACAGATTTTGGAAATACTCAACAGACTCTTTAGTATTTTGTATACTGATAACTTCAAATCGCTCAAAGTTTGGGCTCTCAAAGTACATAAAATTACTTAAAAAAAAATATTTCGAAACCTACTTCCTTACTTTTTATGATTTTTTATGCCAATAGAACGATTTTTATATCTGTTGGTAATTTTATTTTTTTAGAATAATTGATGTCTTCTGCAGTTAGGTTTTGAAGATCTTCAAATTATTTTAAGCGACTTAACTTGATGTGAAAATACAGCAAAATATTATGAAGAAAAAAACTTTCTGTTTTTTTTCTAGTTTTTGCAGTGCATCTGAAGTTTGAAGTGAAGTTTGAGTGCGGAAATAAACCTTTTACGAAAAAAAAAATTAACTAGATATTTTTTCTTGCCTCTTAACTAATTAGTCTATTATTATTAGCCTATGCCCAAAAATATATATTCAGAACATATATAAAATTTACTTAATTTAAAAATTTAGATAGTATTTAAAATTAAAAACAATATTTTAACTGAAAATCGTGAGTATCATTTCATTGCTCTACGCCCATTGTGCGTCCACTTTGTAACACTTCAAAAACTTACATTTTCAATGCAAATATATGTATAGCAGTTGAAATAATGCAACTCCAATAATAGCAACATCAACAACAAAAAATACCATAGCAGCAACACCAGTTTATTGTCAATTGCATCGTAAAATCATAATTGAAAAATGTTGCAGCTATGTACAATAAAATGTTTGTGAATGTGTCAGCAACTTCATGGAGAGAGGTCTGGTCAAGCGGCTAGCAATATTATGCCAGCATCGAAGCAAATAATGGCGACAACTATCACGCGCGTTACAATTCAACTGAGTTATTCAATCTTTTTTATAGTCCTTTGTTATTATTGTTCTTGTAATGATTGATGCAATTTTGTTTTTTTGCACGCACGCACGCATTGCACGACTTTCAACGCTTTGAAGCTGTTGGTTGGTAACCATTCAAACACTCATTCGCTCCTATGCACCAGCAAAGACTAGCTGAAGGTTTGCGCTGCTGGCAATTCTTCAATTCTTGTCATTCACCTGCTGCGACATTTCATGCGCGCTGCTATGATTTCGTTTTGGAAATGTCGCACACTTTGCTGCACTTTTTATTGCCCGAATTTTCGTTGACGCTGTTAGCCAGCGGCACCTGTTGCCAAGCGGCTCACCAGCAAACGGCCGACCAACCGACCGATCGTCCGGCCATCCATTAAAATTGCATTCACTGTCGCTGCTACGGCTGCTGCAACAAGTCCACACACTAAATAAGGTGGAAGCTGCCCGCTCGCCATTTTATGCGATTGTTCATTGAATTCATGAAATCGCTTATTTATGGCTGTGACGCAAAGCGAGCGAGCATCAGAAGGCAAGTGCCAAAGCAAGGAACATATTAACCACAAAATGTCATTGCGCAATGACACCACTCGCTCTGTTTTATCGCTGTTGTCAACGCAGTCAACACAGTCACCTTGCGAATTGTTGTTTTTGTGGTGCACCACCTTGTGGGGTGGAGAGTAATTTGGCGATTTGGAACTGTAGCAACCAACGCGCTAGGTGCTTGGTGAGCTCACCAGGGAGCTGCTTTTGATGCCTTCATAAGTTGGCGGCAGCCATTTTGGGTAGTCTGTTCTGCATTTTTGGGGTGCTAGTTGCCCCACAGCTGCCAAGACAGGCAAAAACGCGGTGCGATTACACTTTGTCGGATTTTTATTTTAATTTAATTGGCCAACTGTAAAAAAAGGAATGAACTGCCATGTTTATTCAGAGAATTCGAAAATTATCCACCACGAAATTTATATGGGGATCAATTAATCGACTCTTAAGTTACGGCATCCAAGTGTGAATGCGACGCTGCATAATTTGAAATTCGGATGAGTAATTTGAATGCAATTCGAAATGAAGGGCCAAATTTAAGTAAATTCGAATGAATTAGGAGCACTTTTTAGGAAATCCTTTGTAAAACTTTGTGCAAAGTGAAGCTGTCCTTGAAGAGTGGAATCTCGTGTTCTTTCTCCCTTTGATTTTATGAAAAAATGTTCTTAAACTTCCATTCAGAATTTACGTATCTTTATCCTTCGATACGCGATATACGCCTCTAGATCTTCTCCCATACAAAAGCTTGCTTCATTTCACACGCACACATATGTAGACACACAAAGCTTTATACGTTTTTAATTAAGTTGTAACCACAGAAATGTCAATTAAAAAAATTAGATTTAATTGCAAATTACATTAACAAAATTTAATGCTAATGACTATTTCACGCTCCATTTTTGTGTGTTATTTTATAACGTACATGCGTATGTATGTGAGTACATATGTACACCGTCTTCAAAAGGGGCACAACTCTAGATTACACGTTTTTCAGAAAATGCGCAAAACTATTTCTTAGCACGTGATAATCATATGTTCAAGGGGGACTCGAGAGTAGGTTTTTTTTAACAAATTATAAAAAAAATTTGCTCCAGCTTTTGCTTAAAGGTAAATAAAAGCTCTGTGTACGTTTTTAGCGCATCGTTTCAAAAATGCCAAATTTTGAATTGTGTCTCTTTTGAAGACGGTGGGCGATATGTGAGTACATAAACTGCGCCTATTCTCATATATGTATGTATGTGTAAATGTTCTAAACTATACACACATAACTTTTTTTTGTGTAATTATCAACTAAAATTTGTCGTTGCCAAGGTGGCATACCCAAGCACCTGGATAAAGTTGTCGTAGCTACCAAGCATCTGGCTTTAAAATTTTCACATCGTTGTTAAAAATATTTCAAACGCTTTTGGAATTAATTGCAGTAAACACTTGTAAGAGTTTTACAAGTCACTTACAGGTTTGAACTGTGGGAAATATCAGAAATAGGAATTTCGCATTTAATTTTTGATTGACCTTTACATTTAACGGATAATGCTAAGGACTGCTACAAGGAGATTCGATTTTTCCTTCTAAGAGGCTGAAAGCCAAATAAATTGCAGGCATCGATGGCTTACATTTTTTCCCTAGAAGCAGAGGTGCTTTATTCCTATTCGGCGCTGATAACAGTGGTTCATTGCCAAATTCGAGAAGTTCAGAAGCATACGCAGAAAAACCTAACTTCAGTAAATTTATAGCACAGGCTTAGAGCCGCGTATTCTTACATAGCTGCTTAGTAAGCCATCTATCACAGGGCTGTGGGCCAGGATCCTGATATATGTACATATTTTTCCAGCATTCAATAAATAGTTGGTGTAGGTACCGAAACACCCGATAGAATTAAATCGCAGTAAGGGAACAAGGATTTATTTATATTTAAAAAGAAGATATTATTATAAAATTAAATTAAGTTGCAGCTCCTAGACGATAATTCATACAGGCATGGTCGCCAGTTCGAAACCTCCTTAGCTTGTCGTTCGTGGAAAATGCATTGATTAGGGCATCGTCGCCTCAGCTTAGTTAGGCTGAACAGAGCCCAAGGAAGCATTCGACGATGTTGACCTTTTCGTCGGCTCTACAAAGGCAGCAGTTCATTCGCTGGAAAGCCTATTTTGCAGACTTGCAAGCATCTATCTTTACAACTGCATGTTCGAAAATTCACATCTTTTTGACCACAGTGATTTCAACTGGAGGTATTCCAGATACATAACTATCATTCGGTGTTCTTATTTCGTACCCATATAAACACTTTAAGAATAGTTGCATACATATTCAGCGAAACTCTTGCGCCGCATTTCAATATTTCGGGAATTTTCCATAGGGATTAAAGTCAAAAGCTTCCCCCTCCTTTAGTAGTGCACGGTACACAAACCATCCGCACCCTAATTTAAATGCTTAGGAATCAAAATTATCATCTAGGGATAGACTTATATCCTCGCCAATGAAAATGTAAGAAGGCTGCAACTATGTATATCTCTTTATCTTTCTAACATTGAGGTCAAATAGACGAATGTGAGCGGCGTGTAAAAATGACAACTTTGCCCAACCTACTTTTAAGAAGGTAATGGTGATTTCGTTTCTTTCAAAAAATTTTGCGAAATTTGTTTGATGTGTGAAATGTGATGAAATTTGGGAAAACTTAACAAATTTGCACCAAAATTTCAAAAAAATTGCGTCGATTGTCAATGTTTTTACTGCTGATTTTTGCAATTATAAAATGTATTCGCAACCAAATTTCAAAAACTCAACGCCAGTTTTCCGAAATTGCACTATATAAAAATCGCAAAAGCAGTCACCAAAAAAAATAATTTAATCAACGGGATTTTTTAGTCAGTTGAAACTTGCACCTCATTGGACTTAAGTTATAAGGGCCATAAAAGAAATGTTCTAAAGGTTAAGATAAATAAGTTTGAAACTTTTAGGAAAACTTGTAGAATTTTCCAAAATTTTGCATACAGTTTGAAACTTTTATTTATATGGTGTTGTTAAAGTTTGGACAATATTTTTATAGAAAAACAAATAATTTTTTTTTTTTAATATTGTGATTATCTAAAAAACTCAACACGTTGTCACTTACGTGAGTCACGGTATATTCTCAATTCGCGTTCGTAGTCGCTATTTATTGGAAACTAATTTATTTCGTTTGAGAAATTCTGATTTTAATTTTAGTATAATTCTAAATTTTATTTCACCATATCTTTGATTACGTTCCATATGAAACATGAAGCATGCTCTAGGAACCTGTATCCGCATATATGTTGATGTGGTTTTCAAATATTTTTCGAAAACGTGGTGCTAAAGTTAAACTACTTTTTATGTATGCAATAAAAGACAAACCATTTTTAGGTTTTGCAAAACTGTTCTCGGTTGAATAAAAGTTGTACAAAAAACCAGCATTATGAGTTACAGTATTGTACAACCATCAAATCGATAAGTCTTTAAAATTTAGTAAAACCTGATTCTAAACTGATTGTGCCAAATAAGGTATAGAAGTGGATCATAATGACATACAAGCAAATGTCATAAATATTTTATAACTAATATGGCCTAGAATGTAAAATAATACCCATTTACAAATACGCATATACATGCTTACACACGCACACACTTACACACACATAGGCAATTAAGTATAATTGAAAGTAAGAACTCATTAAAAACTGGTTACGCGGCAAACTGAAAATGACGCTCTGATACAAATTTTATTGCACCAAGATTTTCAAAAAAAAATTTGTTTGAAACATTAAAATTTTGTGTTTTTTTTTTTTGTCATTAAGTTCCCATCACTTCTTCAGCCTAACTCTAATCCCACACGATTAATTTGCACCATAATCATTACAGCTCACTCAAAACAAATCGCACGCAATTATCGGAGTATCAACGCATAAATACTTAATTTATTTATTACTTGTCTTAGTTACTCGTAGTTGTTGGCAGCGATTACCAGCAATTGCCAGTGGCAAAAAAGTCGCACGCAAAAAAAAGGCAGCGCAGCCGCAATTACCCGAACAATTGACTTCGTGATTTTTTCCTTCTTAGCCGCCTTTTACTTTTTTTTTGGATTTTCAGACACTTACAGTGGTGTGGTAAATTTATGAATTATGAGTGGTGCGATTGTTGTGCGTATTTTTTTGCTGCTTGTTGGTGTGTATATTTTTGTTGTAATTACGGTCACCGTTACAGTCGCTTGTCGTACAAATTCATTAAAGCTCTATGCTGTTGCGCCTAAAACGCGTCCGCAAACACCTGCACTTCACTTCTGCATGTGTGTGAAAAAGTCGCAGTGCAAGTGACGCCAACCTGGCTGCTAAAGCGCGTTGTGGTACACACAATGTGCTTATGGCATAATACAGCAGCCCGTCATCATCTACATATACACAACAGAGTGAGGTCGACGGTGGCGTGTTGACTAGACATTTCCGCTGCTCCCTTGGGAGCCTATTGTACTCGCACAAATTGTGTTACATTTTTTTTTTTCGCTACATTAAAAGCCTTCATAAATTATAAAGTACTTATAGCTTTAGGAAACCGAAAACCAAAACGAATTCGTTTTCGCTGAAGAAAATTCTGTTGGATAATAAATTCTCGCTGCATTAGAATGACTGAATATCCATTTTTGGTGTTAAACATGATTTTGAAATTTTTGTCATGGCTGCATGGCGCTGCACCACTTACACCAATGACAAGCGGCGCAATTTAATGCAACTAAATTCAATTCAATTCAGTTCATTTCAATTTCCACTCTACGCTGTATTGCAAATGTAATTGCATTGTTTTCTTTTTATTTATTTTTTTTATTTTATGAAAACGCCTAAAAAGCGTCCACACACCCAAATTTGGCTATGCACCGCAAAATCCTTTCGATTTTCGATGCGTGTTGCAATTTTTTAAATGCCTCGAAAAAACTAAAATTGTTTGTCCACCAAACATTTTCATTTTATTTCTTCGTATTTTGTGATTGCATGATTTTCCTTTTAATTCTGCCAGCAAACTGAGTCATTTTATTGCGTTAGGCGTTTTCGCTGTATTCGCACTAGGCACTGAGAAAAATTATGGCACCGCAGCTGCACTTTTAATGGCCCACTTAATTATGCTATTCACTGAGGTAACATTTATGTATCTCGAGAAAGAGGCAAAGATACTATTCTACAAATAATCTGCCATTCAGTCCCACAGATATATAGCCACGACGAATGCAAAAGGAGAAGCAAAAAAACATGGAAAGTGCTTAAAGAAGCCAATAAATCTCGTATTTTTTAAGTTATACTTATGCATTTCGATATGGAAGTGTGTTTTGGTGATAGCACAATATGTAAAAAAACCGCATTTTCGAAAAATGTGTCATATAAAACCATGTTCACTGATGGCGACTATATATATCATGATGCAAAAATGCCAAAGTAAAAAAGAATGTGGATATGCTGATATTCAAAAATATTTTTTTCATCAATATCCTTTTCGATATGTTTATTGACGTCCCTTTCGATATATTTGGGCTTGGTATTCTAAAAACGTTGATCGTTAAATCTATCGAAAAATTTATCGTCGTCGTTATCGATATATTTATCGACGTAACGTTTGATATATATTGAACTATTTCGATATCGTTACTGTTATTTTATTTTCGCATGCCATTTATCGATTTTCCCTCAGCATTAAACGATAAATCTATCGAGATTGTTATCGATAAACTCTTGTTCGTAATCGTATTCACATTTATAAAAAATGTTGAATTTTTTTTTTAATTGCGCAAATTTTAAAGGCAGTACCACTCGATTGGTACATTTGTACAGTTTTATATTGGGCTACTGGTACAAAATAAAAAATTGGGAAAATTTTTTTGTAGTCAAAAGATAGGTACAATACGACGTTGTTCTATTGAAAAATTATTTTTCGTCATTGTGATAAAGAAAATTATTTGGCATTCACTCAATTGGGATACGATTTGCACCAAATTTTGCCAAATACCCAATCGTGTGACACTGCCTTTATTAAAAATTTATGCAACATTGCCTGTCACTACGTGTACTGCAGAACGTTCATTTTCGACTTTGAAACGTCTGAAAAGTTCTTGCGGAACTCGACCGGAGATGAATGAGTAATTGAGGTCAGTGAACTTTGGTACAAGTAAAATTCCCTCCTCGGGATAAGAACATCGATAAATCTCACTTTAATATCTGGCTGTAAATACCGAAGGTATGACGGTAAATGGGTTGGCCAAAAATAAATAAAAAAATAAAAAATGTTCCAAATTGTTTGCAAAAAGACCTTAGACTCAGAGGTGTACGGGAAACTTATTTTTTCTAGTACGGTCTAATGTCCCCACTTCTTTTTATACTTTTTCTTCTCATGCCTTACATTTCAGAAATATTTTAGCCGATTATTTTACTTATACAAATAAGGAAGCCCCACTGAATTATTAATTTCCAGCTAAATTAAATTACTGTCATTCATTGCAAAACGCACGTCTGGTTAAGCTTTAAAAGGAGGCGCTGAGAAGTCGAGCGTTGTTGAGATACAAAAGCACTTTTAAGGAAAATTTGGGCCAGCACTAATTTTTGGAATTTTAAATTAGGCGTACAAGCAAGTTATTAAAGAAAAATTGGTTGTTGCAAAACTATTCTTCAGCAGCCCGTCAGATAAAGGAAATAAATTTTTAATAAATTTTTTTTTTGCACCGAAATAAAAAATTTATACACGCGCAGCATTTTTGATGGAAAAGACTTGCTTGTTTCAATTAGCTTTCGACTACAACTTTCATACACTCCAACAACGTCTCGCCAGTTAACTCGGGAAGCTCTTTTAATCAACTAAATATCGCATCCAATAAAGCAAAAAACCAATTAAAAAAAAAATGTCTCCAAAACTTTGCTGACCAAGTAACAAAAAATCTCATTCGCTCTTTTTTCTACTTGCCGCCAGCGCCACCACCGCCGCAGCCAACGCGTTTAATAGATTTGTGAGACGCCAAGCCTCGATCTGCGGCCAGACCATTGTCGGTGACGCGTTGCTACAATTCGAGCTTCCAACTTGGCGACTGCACGCATTGCCAAATGAACAGCTATGAACAACAACTAGCCAATGCAATGCTAACATCTGCAGCATCTCAGGCAAAAGCATTTGACTTATCCAGAATCGTTTCTGCCACTGCAACTTGCCACAGTCGACGACGCAAGTTCGCGCTTTGAGTCTTTCGTTTGCGGCGCGCATTCGCAGCGTCTAGCCGATTGCAATCAACTTGCTTTTTTTTTCTTTTGATTGTGCGTTTTTATGCGCTCTTATTTGCCAGTATTTTTTTATTTTTATTTTTGTTTGCTTTTAGTTCTGCGTGCAATTCGCACAAGAATGCGCATTTTGTTGTGTTTTTGCGCTCTTCGAATGATTTTTCTAATTTACGATCGAACGCGTTGAACTATAAAAGTAACTGCTTGTCAGCATAGAAATCACAGTTGACTTTTCCACCAACCAATCGACTACTAATCGAAGTCTGTGCGTGCAATTAGTAAACGTGCGTGAAAGAGTTCGCAATAAACGTTTTTAAATCCTCCGCCAAGAGACGCGTCACTACTACAACATGAAATATCTGGTGAGGATAGCGCGTGTGCTGTGTTGCAATGAAGAATCAGATTAGTGCTTGTGTTTCATTATCCTTTGCATATTCTAAATTCAATGTGTCCTTTCCGTTGTGTTACACTAGATCCTGCTCAGCTTGATCGCAGCTGCTACCGCTGCTCCTGGATATTTGGGTTTGGGTGGTTTGGGCCATGAATCGTATGCGGCGCCAGCGCTCAGCTACGCACACGCTGCTCCGGCTATTAGTTACGCAGCACCGGCCATCAGCTATGCTCCAGCGCCGGTCGTCAAGGCCTATGCTGCCCCCGCTGTTGTCGCTGCGCCAGCTGTTGTGAAGGCAGCACCGGCCGCCACTAGTTATTCCACCTTCAGTCAGGTGAGTTTGGGGGATTGTGGTGGAGAAACACGTTTTTTTTGTTTTGAGAAATTAGAAGGATGTGCAAACCGCTGTGACAGTGTTAGTGAGTGTAATTTGAAGCAGACAAAGGGTATGAAAATTCAGTGAAGGAAAGGAGTGAGTTTGCGAAATTTTTTAATTATTCTGAAATAAGCGTTGCCCCAGCGTCCCAGTTGAGTATATCCTTATTTTGGCATATTTTAAATACGTGTTGAACTCTTAGCGGTGAAAATTTTAAACGACGGCGAATGGTTCGAAAATAACATAACTCAGATACCGATATTTTAAATTTGCTTTGAGATAGGGCGTTTTTGAAGCGGCAGCCGGAGTAAGGCGCTCTCCCACTCAGCCGACGACATCTAGTCGAAAATTTAATTTTAAGAAACTTATGCAAGGTAGCGTGTAATCTAATTTTCTTTTAAAAAACTTTACTAAATTATTATTTTTTGTACAAGCTGCACTCAATTTTGATTTCGCAAATTTTATCTCATATTTTTTTTCAACTTTTCTTGTAAAAATTTTCAAGTTATCTTTTTAACGTACCTGTGAAGATTTTACTAAGTTTTGGTCTTTACAATTTTATAGATTCTATATTTCCTTAATTGTTAAAATGCGCACTATTAATTTGGTATTTTGTAGATGGATACCTATATTTCGTATATAATTTTTTGTGGAACAAATTTTTTTTTGAGAGAGATTTTTTTAAATTTATATCTAAAGATGCAATTCTTTTTCCAACAAATTTCGGACGAAAGTTTCAGCAAATTTTGAACTCAATCTATTTCCTATTTTTTTATTTTTTAAAGTTTTTTTCCATCTAAAGATGGATTTCAATTTCAAACAAATTTTGAACGAAAATTTCAGTAAATTTTGAGCTCGAAACCTAATTTAGTTTTTGTGATTTGCTGCCAAAAACTTGTTCATTGTACTTACTTCTAGTTCAAAAACTTTTTAGTCACCTATGGTTTTTTTAACTTTTCCTTGAAGATTTTTACAGATTTTAATAAACTTTGTTCCCTAACACTTAATAGGATTTATTTTTTTTTCAGTATTTTATAAAAAATCAAATTTTACATACATACATAAATTTTTTCCCAAAAAAATGTTTCTTTTCCTGTTAACTTTTCAAAGACTAATCATCTCAAAAAATTTTCTACATAAGTTAAAAACAGTTTTGGAACAAAGTCCCGAAGTACGGGAACAAAAAAACCACATTTCATGCCCAGAATTTAAGAAACAGCTGATTCACGTTGTTTTTGTTTTTGTCACTTAAACGGAAACACTAGGAAATAGAATTTTGGTTTCACAAATTTGATTTTAAGTATACGAAGATTGAAAATAAATCTACAGTATATGCAGGCAACATGTAAACACAAAACAGCTGATATGCACTTTGACACTTTTTCCATTTTTACCCGGAGAAAAAGTCTAGGCTGTTTCAGGCAGGAAGAAGAAGACACTTACACTTACGGTACTTTGCAATTTTCACAGTCTATTACCCATTTTGTTGAGTATGGGAATGATTTCTGGGCTGTTTTGGGCATCCGCGGGATCCCGCGTTGCGTACGGGAAAGAACCTAATATTTATACATACATACTTATGTATCTTTTAATATCCTACTCGCATTCTCTCCCCGTTTAATAGGTCATCCAGCACGCCGCTCCAGCCGTCGTTAAGGTCGCCGCTCCCGCTCCAGTTGCCGTAGCGGCTCCAGTAGTCAAGTACGCCGCTCCCGCCATTTCTTACGCTGCGCCTGCACCAGCCATTTCCTACGCTGCACCGGCCATCTCGTACGCCGCACCAGCCATCAAATATGCCGCTCCTGCGATCTCGTACGCCGCCGCACCAGCAATTAGTTATGGACACATTGGAGGTATTAGTAGCTACGGACATATTGGAGGTATCAGTGGTTACGGACATTACGGACATTAAATGGGCAGCAAGTGAAGAAAAACAAAACAGAAAATAAACTAAAAAATAAAACAAAAATAAGAAGTAAAAGAAAATGAAGGCAAGTCAGCAGGGATTGAAGAATTTGTGTTTTACAAGGACGTATGGAATTATGGCTTAAATATTTTATAATTCAGCGCAGGTCCGCCCGGCGGTGGCCGACGCTTTAAAAACTTCGATATTTTTTTGTTTTGGTAGTCATTAAATGGTTTACTAGGATTTTCAAGGATCTAAGGATCTAAATAATATTTTTTCAGCCCTTGAAGGGAATTCTTCTTACGAGTACTTTACAACTACAATGGATTTTCTATCATTGATGGATTTACATTATATGTAAATGTGTTGACAACAAGAACAATAAAAATAATACAACAATGTTATAATAACAACAACAGCAGCAAGAACAATCAAGAACAACAACAAGAACGACAGTGAGCAGCCGCACGATGCAAGCACGAGGATAAAGTACGGGAGACAGTTTTGACAGAGTGAAGGAAAAATGGAGAAAAATTCACTTCACCATTTGCATTAATTTCTATTTGAAATGTATTTAACTACATAAATATTAATTGTTTAAATAAAATATTCACTATGGCAAAGCAGAAATTAAGTTCACGATGGCAGAAAAGCTCATGAATGTTACCCCCCAAAAAATACAACATTGCGTCATTGAATGCCCAAAGTGGCGCAGCTGAGGAATGTGGGAGAGTGGAATTTGAAGTATGCCAGTTAAAATGTTGACGAGAATATTATTTCATACATACATACATACATATGCTAACATACACATTTTGTATTTATTAAATGATTTTCTTTGTACTGTAACAACAACAAGAATAAAATGCTAAGTGAACTTTTTTCGATAAAAAAAATATTAAGTTTTTTTGCTTTTGACTTCACAGCTTTTGGGCGTACATATTAATAAGTAAATTTTGAGTAGTTGGCAACAAGTATATGTATTATCTAAAACTGCTGTGTGAGGTGTGATTTTAGAAGCTCGGCAACAGCAGAATATCGATGACTATAAATAAAGTACTGACGACGATAAAGCAGCAATTGTTGATTATCTTGGCCAACTCGCGCCAGGGATGCGTTTGTAGTCTTACGAATTCATCGCACTGAAAGATAAAAGAAAGAATTAAAAAATCTGAATATTTTTTTTTTGTACAAATCTTGCGTGCTTTTACAGCTATGATGGCCAAGCGTGATGGTTTACTCCGACTTTTTTTCGTACCATGATTACAAAACCTAATGAAAAAATCTCTCGTCTATAAGATTATAAGCTTATTTAAGACAACAAAGCTTTTATGTTAGCTTTCAAACACTAGATATTACTTTCCTACACAGAATAAGCTTTCGCCACGTGTTCACACAATCCGCTAAATTGTTTGATTTTCTGATGAAAGTCACACACTAGTATAGAAAGACGTACACTCAGTTTGGAAAAGGAAGCTTTCGCGCGAAAGCTTAGAATTAGCATAAACTTTTTATAAAGTACTTAAGCAAAATGTTTACCAAAAAAATCACATGAAACTACTTGTATAAAACCAAATTTTTCAGTGCTAATGCGGGAAGGAAGAGGGTCTCTATCAGAATAAAGAAAACTTCTGCCACGAACTTTCGCTGATAAGGATTCATTAGAAAAGTTTTTCCTAGCAAATAATCAAGCTTTAAATTTTAAGGCTGCAAGTTGTAATCCCTTGAAGTTTTTATGTGTAGCTTTCATAAGCATTTTCCAAACTTGAATACCCCAAAAACAAACTCTTGAAAACCTACATCAGTCACTCGCAGGCAGAGCAATAACCTCAGAGCTGATAGATTAATCAGCGTCATCATCCAGTCCATGGGTTTCGCCTTCGGCGGATACAGTTCCAGCCACATTAGTGCCACATGCAGCAAGTAGCAGAAAGTTGCAGTTCGCATGACGTGTCTATATGCATGCACTGGAAAGTAAAATAAAAATAATTTAACTAAACTACTTAAAAAAAACAAGGAAAACAACTCACGCATATTTGGTATATAAGCCGTGGGCGCATGCTTCGTGACAAACATCATACCCAGCGAAATTACGAAGAACACCGCAAGGATCAGCCCACCGCGACGATAGCCGCGCAATAGAAAAGATAACACGATGAGCGTTTCAGAGGCTACAAGAAAAAGAAAAAACAAACAAAAATTTGCTTAAAAAAGTGTTTGTGTTTAAAATTTTAATAAACCCTACCCACTAGCGGCATCATGAAGACATTCTTATAGAAACTGCCATTCCTTTCGATCACAAACTCCAGCGATATATCGCCATTCATGGTCTGCGCAATGGCCTGCGTACCATAACGATCCGTATTGTTATCGGCGGTGGCTATCACCGATAAGCTTATCTGTCTGAAATGCCACTCGCTTAGCATATTAAAAGGCTCCAATGGCAGTGGCAATGAGCTGTCGTAAGCCAAAGTGATGGGCTCGTGGGTGAGTGGCGAGAAAGATTTTAGGCCCAGTATTAGTCCACAATTTAGACGTTCATGTGGCCAATTGCGTTTCGTGTCAACACACCATGTGGTGAATTCTGCATTTGTATTAAGCATTGTCAAGTTGCCATTGGCATAAACCACCAAACCGATGTCGGGTTCATGTTGGGTGTCGTCGATGTTGTGAGCGGCACTGTGAGTGGTGTGCAGGGGAGAGAGAAAAAGATAAAAATCTTACATTTCGAAATTCCAAACGCAGTTTTGTTTGCAATTCCATTAACTTACTTAAGCAGTATTAAATCCGGCTGCCATATTCCCGCAGGTGCATTTCTGCTGCTGAAGCACACGGCTGGTATTCCATTTTCTTCCGCATTCCACGCCAGACGGGGGTCCTGCCAATACTGCATATGAAGTGGTAGTGGTGTATAATTGAGCAAGGAAAGAAAGCAAAATTTTAAAAAGTAAAATTTCATATTCGTTAATTACCAATTAAATTAAAAAAACATTTCAAATAAAATAAAATAAAATAAAATCAAATCAAATCAAATCAAATCAAATCAAATCAAATAAAATAAAATAAAATAAAATAAAATAAAATAAAATAAAATAAAATCAAATAAAATCAAATAAAATAAAATAAAATAACATCAAATCAAATCAAATCAAATAATAAAAAATGAAATTGAAATTAAAATAAAAAAAAATAAAATAAAATAAACTCGGGAACTTTTCTAATGAGAACGAAAGTATCGAGAACATTTTAAAGGAGGATAGCATAAAAACAAAGGTCTAGGGAACGTTGTGTTTGAGAACAAACGTTTTGAGAACTTTACGTTAAGGATGTGAGGAGCATCTACGTTTTGGGATGAAAAATCGTTTGAGTGAAAATCACTTTTCTTAATCCAAAGCCAGAGGACAGCTGGATCATATCAACTTCCAGGTCGTTTATTATTAGGGTGAGCTGTCCATTTATGTCCATTTATGGATGTTCTGTGCAAGAAAAGTTCGTGTCTTAAATCTTTCGCTGGACTTTATTTGCATAGTTAACTTTCAGTTATTTTTTATTAATTTTAATATTCAAACATTTCAAACTAATGAACGCTATGAGAAACGCTTTGTTTTCGATTCCTTTCTTCGCGAATAGTTCAGAGAAGATCTGTTCCCGTTTCGTTCTCCTTGTTCCTCGATAGAAAGTTCCTTAGAGTTTATTTCCTTGTTCTGTTCTCTTGGAAATGTTCTCGAAAATATTACTAGCATTTTGTTCTCTTTGGGAATGTTCCACAGGGTTTTGTTCTGATAAATGTAGTTCCCATTAAGAACGTTCTCTATAGTTTTTTTCTCATTTCGGTTTTGGTGTTGAAGGGTACTTGGAAACCAAACTACAAGAACGACATTTAGTTCCGATCATACCTTTTGTTCTAAGTTCCTGGTTAAATTAAAAAAAAATTAAATACATACATATATACCTTTGAATTTTTTTTTATTTAAACATATTTTTCTTTCTTTTAAAAAAATAGATATTTGCACTGTCGATTTTAATTAGAAATTGTTAGCATTTTTTCCACATTTTTCAACTCTTAAAAAGTTCATAAGTACATATATACTTTGGAGTGCAATGGGGTATAGTCATTGCGCTGGGTATGCAGTTACAGTTGCATGGCTATACTCAATCCCGACTCTTGCGTCCTCGTTCGCGCACTCTGGGCAACGTGAGCAACCCATGTGCGAGATGCGGTAACCAATCCGAGTGGAGCCTTGGGTCACGGCAGAAAGAGAGGGAGCTTCGGTGGGGCCACTCTGACTTATTCGGTTTAAGGGCTCACTGAAGTCTGCAGCGTCTGTTCACCAGTAGGTGCGGCTGCAAGCGGGTGTCTGCTTGGAGCAAGCGGCTCGCTATATAAACGTGTATTTGGTTGCGAAACCACCCCCGTCCCAGCAATGGGTTGTGCGCTGGGCTTGGGACACGCCACGTAAAAACCACTTCCAGTGAAGAAGCAAGGCAAAGCCTCGGATGAGACCCCCCCTTATGATGACGACCACGGCAAATGTTTAAAGGACTACGATTTGAGGGCATGCACCTGGAATGTCCGGACCCTTAATGGGGAAGGTGCCTCTGCCCGGCTGGTTGATGTCCTCGTAAGGACAAAAGCTGACATCACCGCCATCCAAGAAATGCGTTGGACGGGGCAAGGCAAAGAATGTCTGGGGCCTTGCGACGTCTACTACAGCTGCCATGTAAAGGAGCGCAAATTCGGAGTTGGATTTGTGGTGGGAGAGAGACTCCGTCGCCGAGTACTGTCGTTCACCCCGGTGGACGAGCGTCTAGCCACAATCCGCATCAAAGCGAGATTCTTCAACATCTCGCTCATCTGCGCCCATGCCCCGACGGAAGAGAAGGATGAGACATCCAAGGATCTCTTCTATGAGCGCTTGGAGCGCACGTACGAGCGCTGCCCCCGTCATGATATCAAAATCGTGCTTGGCGACTTCAATGCCAGGGTGGGCAAAGAAGGGATCTTTGGAACCACCGTCGGAAAATTCAGCCTCCACGACGAAACGTCCGACAACGGATTGAGGCTGATCGACTTCGCCGGGGCCCGAAACATGGTAGTATGCAGTACTAGGTTCAAGCATAAAAAGATCCATCAAGCTACCTGGCTGTCTCCGGATCGAAAAACGAGAAACCAAATCGATCATGTTGTGATAGACGGAAGGCACGCTTCCAGTGTTTTAGACGTACGCACACTCCGAGGCCCAAACATCGACTCGGACCACTATCTTGTTGCAGCCAAGATACGCACCCGCCTATGTGCAGCAAAAAATGTGCGCCCAAATATGCAAGGAAAGCTTAACGTCGAAAAGCTGCAATCACAACAGACAGCCAGCGCTTTCGCTACTCGACTCTCACACCTGCTCTCAGAGAGCACTCTTCAACAAACAGACATATGCGAGCAGTGGAACCACATTTCCCGCTCATTAAGTACCGCCGCCGAAGAAGTAGTCGGATTTCAGCGAGCCCGAAAGAACAACTGGTACGATGAGGAGTGTCAGGAAGCTGCAGAGAAAAAAGATGCCGCCTACAGGGCCACGCTGCGATCGGGCGCAACGCGCGCTATGTGGGACCGCTATAGGGATCTGAAGAGGGAAGCGAGACGTATTTGCCGCAACAAGAAGAGAGAGGCAGAAATACGTGAGTGCGAATAGCTTGAAATGCTGGCCGACAGGAGGAATGCCCGAAAATTTTACCAGAGAGTTAGGCGACTTACGGAAGGTTTAAAGACCGGGGCGCACTCCTGTAAGAACAATAATGGCGACCTAGTAACTGATGTCCAGAGCGTACTTAAATTATGGAGGGAACACTTTTCCGCCCTACTAAATGGCAGCAGCACAGAAAGTTGTGGAGAAGAAGAACCCGAGCCCGCAGTCGATGATGACGGAGTCGACGTTCCACCGCCTGACTATGACGAGGTACGTATAGCAATAACGCGGCTGAAAAACAACAAAGCCGCTGGAGCTGACAGCCTGCCAGCTGAGCTATTCAAGTACGGCGGCGAGGAGTTGATAAGGTGCATGCATCAACTCTTGTGCAGAATATGGTCAGATGAACGCATGCCCGACGACTGGAATTTAAGTGTGCTCTGCCCAATCCACAAGAAAGGTGACCCCGCCATTCGCGCCAACTACCGCGGGATCAGCCTTCTAAGCATAGGTTACAAGGTCTTATCGAGCGTATTGTGTGAAAGACTGAAGCCCACCGTCAATGAACTGATTGGGCCTTATCAGTGTGGCTTTAGACCTGGCAAATCCACCATAGACCAGGTATTCACAATACGCCAAATCTTGGAAAAGACCCGCGAGAAAAGGATCGACACTCACCACCTATTTGTCGACTTTAAAGCCGCTTTTGACAGCACTAAAAGGAGTTGCCTATACGCCGCTATGTCTGAATTTGGCATCCCCTCAAAACTCATACGGCTGTGTAAAATGACGTTGAGCAATACCACCAGCTCCGTCAGAATTGGAAACGACCTCTCCAAGCCGTTCGCCACAAAACGGGGTTTCAGACAGGGCGACTCCCTTTCATGTGACTTCTTTAATCTGATGTTGGAGAAGATAATAAGAGCTGCAGAACTGAACCGCTCAGGAACAATTTACTACAAGAGCGTGCAATTGCTGGCTTATGCCGATGACATCGACATCATCGGTAACAAAAACCGCGAAGTCTGTTCTGCTTTTTCCAAGTTGGATAGGGAAGCAAAGCGCATGGGTCTGGTGGTAAACGAGGACAAGACGAAGTATCTCCTGTCATCAAACAAACAGTCAGCACATTCGCGCCTTGGCACCCACGTCACTGTTGACAGTTACAATTTCGAGAAAGTAGAGAATTTCGTTTACTTGGGAACCAGCATTAACACCGATAATAATGTCAGCATTGAAATCCAACGTAGAATCACTCTTGCCAACAAATGCTACTTTGGACTGAGTAGGCAATTCAGGAGTAAAGTCCTCTCTCGACGTACGAAAACCGCGCTCTATAAGTCACTCATCATGCCCGTGCTGGTATATGGCGCAGAAGCATGGACAATGACAACATCCGATGAGGCGGCTCTTGGGGTGTTTGAGAGAAAGATTTTGCGGAAGATTTACGGTCCTTTACGCGTTGGCGACGGCGAGTACCGCAGACGATGGAACGATGAGCTGTATGAGCTTTACAACGACATAGACATAGTGCAGCGAATTAAAATACAGCGGCTCCGCTGGCTTGGCCATGTCGTTCGAATGGACACCGACGCTCCAGCTCTGAAAGTATTCAACTCGGAAACCGCTGGTGGTAGCAGAGGAAGAGGGAGGCCCCCACTGCGATGGAAAGATCAGGTGGAGAAGGACTTGGCTTCACTTGGCGTTTCCAATTGGCGTCAGTTGGCACAGAGGAGAAACGACTGGCGTGCTTTGCTGAACTCGGCCAAAATCGCTTAGGCGGTTACAGCGCCAAAAAAAGAAGAAAGAAACATATATACTTTAGGGTGGTCCAAAAACCCACAGAAAAATCAATTTTTTCCATACTGAAGAATGTCGAAATTAAGTACACCTGTATTTTTTGTTTTGAAATCGGTTAAGATTTTGCCGCGCCGCCGGGGCTTTGAAGTTTTCCATATATTTTACAGGAAAAATTAATTTTTTCGTAGAATTGCAATAAAATCATTAAAAAGTAATATTTTTTGATCGAATAGAATATTTCATTTCAAAAGATTAAATAGGTGCAATGATGCATATTTAACTTTAAAATTTTATGATCTTTCTTTCGTAACTTGTATGTATAAAAGTTATATTATAGGGTATGAAAAAGTGATTAGTAAAATTTATAAGTTAAATAAATATGTATCGTAATTGAATTTTTTGAAGATTTCTGAATGTAAATATTCGTATTCGATGAAAACAGATTTCTATTTTAAACGATTCTATAGAAATTCTACGAAAATGTAAAATATACAGAAAACCTCAAATCCCTGGCAGCATGGTTAAATATCAACCGATTTCAAGAAAAAATGCCAGTCTCTTTATTTTCGGTATTCTTCATTTTGAACCGCCTTAATGTACCCAGGTATGTATGTACACATGCCTCTCAAGTTCATTACTGAATAACACTACCCGATCATTTTTTTGTTTCTGCCGCCAACACTACTCACCAGTGTTAACTGCAGACGTGTTTGTAATATCGACTTTTCATGATTGTAGGCAACCGATTTTAATTGAAAGGTGAAGTCCACAGACTTGAGAGCCGTAGGCACTGACTCATTCGCCGATGCTTTGGTCAGATTAGCGAGTAAAGAGTGAAATGGATCGAGCACGTGCACACTCTCTTCCATTTCTTCGGCTGTAAAAAGTAATGAAAACCATTTCAAAACAAACTTCGTCTATACATTTTTTTTGAGTAACTTACCGAAACCATCGAATTGGCAATCGTAGAACCATTTCGCCGAAGCACCCCCAAAGGAACTAAAACTGAGGTAGTTGATTTCTAAAGGTGCGGGATCTGTGTAATTCAGAAGTGGTTCCTTTTTATAGCCGGTTATGTAAACCGAAAGTGTGCCATCTGCGGTACATAATTACGAAAACAACTTTATAAAAATATATAATGCATAAATATATGGATGTGTTCATTTCGAGAGCAGCTCTGAATTTACTTATCAGACGCTTTTTTTTTTGTTTTTGCTTTGTTGTTTTGTTTAAGAGCATTTAAACAATGCCCCTTCTTCATGCGAATAAATACACACACAATTGCACATACATACGTACATACCCTTTGTTTGTATAATTTCAATGGGCGTCGGATCGTAGATCGATAAAATCTGCGCTTCCGTACTTGTGGAAACGCGTTGCGAACCCATCCGGCTACGTATGGCCGAGAAGGAATTTTGTCCGGCGCCAATAACTGATAAGAAATATATTCGTGAATTTTTTGGCATATTTTTTCTTTAAACTAAATATTCGTTTAAAATGTGCACGCACCCACTTCGTAGACGTGATCCCTGCTCCGCGGCTTATCATTGGTCGCCAATAGGATATGCGCGTCCATGGCGGCCAGTACATAGAATTTCAAGTGTAGACTCTCGTTTGCTGCTACTTTGTTGTTGTTCATATGTTGTATGTGAAAGAAGTGTATATATGCATATCCGGTATTACGTAGCGTCAATTCCTTGCATCTATCCATTTGCCCAAGGGATACATTGTATTTATTGGCTGCGGCGTAATGCACAAAAATTACCGTTACAACACTAATTACCAAGACGAGACAATTTGAAAAGCTTAGCGAATTCATTTTTTTTTTTTTTATCAAAAATTTAACATTGAACAAGTTTTTTGCTAAAATTAATTTCAATTAAAAGTTTTCAACAATCCACAACGAATTCCAAAGAGCAACTACTTGCAAGAATTTCATTAAAATCTTTAAGAGCTCATTTCAAATGAGTTCAGATAAATTTTTTCATTGAGAAAGAACAACAACAAAAAGGATGCAATCAGTACCACCAGTGTATGAATGAATGCTGAAAACAGTATGAATGAGCAACTAATACAGTGGGCACTTGATATACATATATGTATGTATAAATAAAACTATTCGCATTTCGAAAGTGAGCTCACTCAACGGCCAGAAGTGCGAGCGTATACGAGAGCCTACTGTATAAGAACTGCACCGAACGTAGGTCATTTATGAACCAGAAGACTGCCATCTTAGCAAGTAAAAAACTACAATCGGAGGATCTACGAAATTAAATGTGAATATCGACGTCAATGATTCCTCAATACGTCAACTTAGCCAGAAGCGAAAATAGTTTGTCTTTGTATTTTCCTTTTCAGCTGGTCGTCACTGTCCCGCCTATAAGCCATATCAAAAAATTCCAGAACAAAAAGGTATTTCGTTGGGCAATATATGAGGTTACGTTACGTAAATTAAGTCTAGACTAACTGAGTCTAAATAGGCATACGGTATGAATCGGTAAAAAGTTAAAAGAAAACTGATCTATTCAAAAGCAGAAATGTTCGGCTTCTCCTGACTTCCATAGACCGGCCTCGGTGAGTCATTTGCTACACTTCCGTCACTTTCGTGCTCATGTTCTGGAGCGAGTTGACACTACCGCCTCATTTGATCCCTGGATTTTATGCTGCAGTACCTTCGCTGCATTACGGGTGCGTCTGGGAAATCCTCTACAATACACCGGTCATGGTCGAATGCCTTTGTGACGACATACGGTCCCTTATGAGATTCTCCAGTAGCTGCCGGAACTGCGGTGATTATCACGGACTCGCCTTACTGATACCGATGCGGTTATTGATATCGTTCGTTGTATCGCTGTTGCCACTTTAATCTCTCTGCGTCGATATTTGCTTTGGCTTTGGCGAACATGTCATCATGTTCACTGTTGTCGTCCGGCTCTGGATCGTCGTGGATTGAATGGATCAATCTCTTTTGACTATAGTCGCGCAAATCGTGATGGAATACTGTATTATTTGGGTAGACTTTCCTTGTAGCATTAAGTTGTAAGTTAAGACTCCATTGTAATGTGGGCACTCATTTCTACTACTCATCATTCTTCACTCTCAAAAGCACCAGCGAAGAATAAGGACGTAGCCGCTATAGAGGATCGGTATAATAGGAAATCAAACCTCCACATGCTTGCTGACTACTTATTTCTGGACCTTAAAAAGCGATGATACTGCGATCCACAAAAACAGTGTTAAGAGGATTTCATTCCAGACCGCGGAAAGTGTTAGGAGACAAAAGACTGGCTAATGATGAATCTGGGATATTGATTTTTCAATGCTGATTCGTTTATGAAATCACTTTGCTTTTAAAATAAATTTACAGATTGAGATTTTCGTATTTGTGGGAAAACAAGTGCATGGTATTGAAGAACTGAGTTTGTATTTAATTTTTCACTCATTTCAAATCAAATCATCGACATGAGGTAGAATCCATGAGACGAATTGGATTTCCAATAACACGGGGGTTTTTTCTTCTGAAACAACTACGTCCAAATTCTATTAAATTTATTTTTTTATTTTTTACCATTTCATCGACACTTCAACGGTTTTTTTTCGCAAAAACTGGACGTTCTAGAAAAAGTTTGTAAATGCATTTCAAATCTGCATCAGAAGATCTATAAGGTAAGCCCCGTTTTTGAGATAAAATACGACCAAATTTTGTTGAGCCATGTAATTAAATTAACAACGACGACAACGATTTATGGGCATACAGACTTACATAGCTTAGGGATTATTACTGTGGCGGCAACTACACCAATGATGAATAAAACTTTTACACCACGCCGCCCAAATAAAAAAAATAACGTATTCCAATTTAATTTAGTTTAGTTTTTTTATATAATTTAAATTTGTTTTCGTTCTATTTATTAGTTTCTCTGATTTTACGAACATATTTATCTAGTTTATATTTAGTCAATTTTATTTTGTTCTTTTGTTTTATTCTATGATATTTGGCCTCAGTTTTTGATTGCAGTTTATTTTATTTTATGCATTATTTGTTGTTTTCTTCATGTTTTTTTTATTTTGTCTATCAATTTATTTTTTTAGTTTGGTTTTACTTTATTTTGTATGGTTCTGTTATTTTAATTTATTTTACTTTTCTTAACTTTTTTATTTCTATTGCATTTAAATTATATTATATTAATTTATTTTTATTTAATTTAATTTTATTTTATTTTCAGTCTATGTTTTTCTTTTCGTGGCTCCCGTTCATTTTATTTAACCTTTTTCTGTATGCACATTTTGTTTTCTTAAAAAGGTATTTTGCTTTGTATTATTTGATTTTATTACGAATATACTATAAAAAAGCAAATTTTGTTTAGACGAAAATATGAAATTTTATATTTTTCCCCAAAATCGGGAATAATTTCTTCGCGTTTTTCTTCTTATTCTAAGGCAGTATCAAATCGAGCTGTCACAACTTTTTTTAATTTTAATTTTATTTCATTTTATTTTATTTTATTTGCTTTACTTTTTTACACAACTTTATTTTATTTTATGCATTTCTATTTCTTATTAGTTCGTGCCTTGATTAGTTCATTTTCTTAACTCTCCACTGAAAATCCTCAATAAAAATCCACCACACTTAAATTACCACGTTTGACCGAAATTCACCGTCAGTGGCAGCACAGTTTATTTTCTTATCAGCTGATAGCTCAGCTGCTCATTTATTTCTTCTTTGCGCCGGCATTTTGCAAATTTGTTTGAATTAGAGGCAAAAAAAAGAGTTCCGACGAAACATTTTAGCAAAAATAAACAAAATTCATAAGGAACAACGTTCCAAGTAAAGTGAAGTGACTCAACATTCCTCTGTTGTAAAGCCAATTCGAGTGTCACATGCGATGTGAGCGGGTGAATTCATTACTTTTGTGCTATCGCCAGCGCTCATCGCACCACGAATTAAAAAACTAGCAGAGAGCATTACCCAACGCCGTGGCCAACATTGGCAAGTAGCTTCCATTGGCATAGCTTGCTTTGCGTAGCGAAGCGCTAGCTCCTATTGTTATGGAAGACGTGCCGGCAACATCGAGCTTTTAGTCACTTTGCGAGTTTCTCGGCGATTGGTTGTGGTGGGAGCTTATGAATGTTATAGCGCGGCGACGGAACTTGATGTTATAATTTATTTGTTGTTATCCATACCTGCGCTTTTTTTTAGCGATATTTGTTTACGAACGCAGGCGCAGCCAGGTAACATATTGTACTAAGTGCTAAGTGCTTAAGCGTTGATGAGAAAATTAAGAAACTCAATAGTTAATAGAATTTACGTGACTTGACAAAAACGTGTCTATGAAAATCAGCTATTAAAAGAGGAAAACAATATCTAATAATTAGTGGGAATTGGTGTATTTGCTAAGGCAGACTCAGTATTAACTCGAAAGAGGAACAGCGATAATACATTATTGTCACTATCGCCACAACAAGGTATGTATGTATTACAATGTATTTGTGAATATTACTAACGATGGAAATGTAATCAACTTTTAGCTAAGGCCACTAGGCTAGCTCCGTCTAGCTTATATCTGTAGTCTATATTTACATACATGTGAACATGTCTCAACGCACTGCTTCATCCCGCATGCAAAACTAATTTAAGTAAATTTTCGAATGCCAAATGTTAAAAGACCCTAAAAAAAATCGCTAAAAGCCAACTGAACAGCACTGAAACCCACATACACATTTATAGCTGTGGATATTCGTTTGTGCCTTTAGATATGCAGGTGCATATGTGGCCTCTCATGTATTAATTGGGGGAAAAAAGAAAGTTTATTGCTGCTTCTTCAGCGTTTTTACCGCCACGAGTGTGAATAAGTAGTACGTATGTTTGTATTTCTGTCTACCTACATTTTTTTAGTTTCTTTCGGTTTACGAGCGTTGAAGCTCGCTTTATCAGCTTATACACACGCACTCAAACATTGCTTCACGCCATCCTATTCCATGGCGATTAGCTCGGATTTATGTCAAGCAAAAGTGTTTTTGAATGGCTTGCTTTGATGACTTTAAGTAGCTTCTAATTCTTATTTAGCAGTAAATTTAAAACAAAAAATAGCGACGTTTGTACATAAATATTCCCTGTTTTCGCTGTTGCTGTGATAGATTTTATGTACTTAAGTACATCCCATAATTTTAAGAAATTCTGCGCAAAAAAAATTAATTTTTAAATTGCTTTAAAGCTTTGAATAGTAAAAATTAATACGTATTTTATTCTGGTGAGGTACTGGCAATCGATACAGCTATGAAATTTACACAACAAAGAAGAGAAGGAGGCGGCATGCTTAACTTTTTATTCGTATTTTTTGGATTATGACACTATTGAAATAAATGAGCGATAAGTAGATAAAAATTTCCTTAATGCTGATTTTTAAAACAATAAAAAAAAAAATGTTTCCCTTTTGTCAGCAGTAATCCGAACCGCATTTGCTAACCAATTGCCTTTTCGTCATCAGGAACCTGTTAACAATTGCTTAACCAATTTCTAAAATCACTCTTTCGTTCTTGTTCACCTGCTGCCAATGAACTCTAAACATTTTCTTCGCTACACCTTTTCAATTTATACAACTGTTCCTCATACCTAACTCTACTGTTCTTGGCACTATGCCAATGCTAGTCAGCATTAATTGGTTTATTGGCCATATTCGTGTGCTGATTGTTTATTTCTTTGTTAACGTATTCATATGCTGAGTTTCATTCACATATGTATGCCCTTTCAGCCATATATTTGCAATGCAAAATTTGCATTTGCTTTTTTTAAACACTTTTTTCTTCACGGAAATTGAGAGAGTTATTTTTTTTTTTGTGTGTGCATTTTGGTCTGTTTTCCATTTTAAATTTCTACTTTAGCTTATTAACTTTTGCATTTATACGCACACAAATACATACATACATATATACAACCCAATAAACATTGTGGCGAACGTTCGAAAAAGACACTGGATATCCAATATGCACATCGAACTGAGAACGGACTCATAACCAACCGTAGTACACTCCAAAGGGGTTCGAAATAAAATGAAAACCATAGTAACAAGAGATAAAGTGAAGTCCAGCTCATTCTCGAAGGAAAATATAAGAAAATCACCCTCTCTCATTAAAATTTCAATTCGATAATGGACTGGATCTCGAATTCATAACGAAGGGAAAATATATTGGGTAACGAATGTTCCGTTTTTCTGGAGAATAGCCTAGTTCTCGAAGCGAATACTTGAAAAAATATTAGTTTTCCAAACATTTTCGAATTGTTAACGAAGCCTAATGTTTATTGGGAATGTATGTTCATATGTACCCAGTCGGAAATTTCATCATGTATGTCTTTTAGGATGTATACAAAGATGCATGCTGACGTAAAAGCTTTGGCTTTATTTAAGCTCTCCATTTTGTAGCTGCTAACTAAAAAGAAATCGGACGTGGGCATCCCAATGACAGTAAACGGATTATGTTTGCGCTCTCGGTTGGAGCTTCCAACGTATAAGATCATGGACACATGCTTACCAACATCCCGAATCCTGATCATGTAATGCCCATTGAAACATTCTTCTTTGCACGACCCTGGCGTGGAAAAATATGCATTCTGGAATGGCCTAAGACCATAAATTTCTAGGTATATGACTATACATGACCGGTTCCGACGGGGTAGGTGCGTACTTTCCATTTGTGTGTTCACGCCAACATTACAGCGAGCGCTAAAATTATTTACAAGTTAAGCAAAGTTTAAACATTAAATCTGGCGCTTTATTATTTCTGCGACACCCAAAAGGGTCAGCTAATTATTTTCTCAATCCAGTTTTTGACATAAAAACCTCAGTAGTACATGGGAGTTACAGGCAAGTTTCCCGATGTGTTGACCGTTGTTGTAGCTTTTTCACTGCACTGATGCAGCGAAACTTGTTTAAGGTCAATACAACTTGACTCTTAACCCAGTAATTTACACGTTCGTAATGCGTGCGCACATACATACATATTTATGTGTGTATGTATTTATATCTGTATGTTTTAAACAACTTAAGTAGTTTTATATATTTATACCCACACATCAGAGCCAATTAAGGCCCTTGTAACAAATTTTTATTTATGTAATGTAATGCCAACCAAGTGTGCGGGTTTTTAATAAACCTGTTCGGTTAATTTCCTTTTGTTTGATGCTTTAGTGAGAGCTATTACACTGTGGCATCCGTTGTCTGCGGGTTTATACCATAGAGCGCTAAAGGAACTGTCAAAAACAACTTCCGCACATACAACATTCGACTAACACTCTCTCACATCGCGCTAGAGTATTATTTAGTCAAGGATGGAGATGTTTTAAAAACTAATTTCTCTGAAAATCGGTGTCACCTTACTATCCTAAAAAGTAAGTTGGTCCTAAGTATTAGACTCTTTCTCGATTCTAAACATTATGAAGAGGCTAACTATTTAAATGCCGTTACACGCCTTCTTTAGTCCATTTATACACATGGAGACATTGTTTGTAAAACGAACGTAGCCACGTCTAAAAGCCACTGTCATGTGTAAAACCAAGCGATAGCTTTATTTTATTTGCGTTCACGTTTTAGCGGTAGTAAATTAACACCTATTTGTTAGTTTGAAATTTAAGCAACCGTGAAGTCGGCACGCCGTGTAAAAATATAAAGATTTACGCATTAGAATGCAAAGGGCCAAAGTCTGCATTTGTAAAAAAGACCCAACGAATTTGCAATTTTTTGTGGGTTTTTAAGTTTATAGTTTAATTCTAGTCACTATTGTTTGCCATAAAATATTTAGCTGTTTATGATTATTTATGATTATTGTAAGTGAACGAAAGAAAATCGCCCTTCATAATATAAATTCAAACAAAGAATTTTTTTTTTTAAATATTGTATATACAATACCTAGTTGTATATAATAATTACAAATATAGTAAGTTATAACCAGGGAACGGATTTTTAGGACTTTAAAACCTATAAAAAAGGCAAAATAAAATAACGAAATAGGCTGGAAAAGGCAAAATAAAATAACGAAAAAGGCAGGAAAAGGCACTAGCTATTGCAAAAAAGGCAAAAAAAGGCAACACAAAATAGCGAAAAAGGCAGGAAAAGGCACTAGGTATTACAAAAAAGCAAAATAAGGCACTAAAAAAAAGACAGAAAATACGAAGAACAATCAAAAAATACATTTATTTTAGAAATGTTTATATTACAAGTAAAAAGAGAAAAATTATGAACTAGTTTCATTATATGAAAAATTTGTACTTTGAATCTTTGACTATTTTATCCTTTCGAGTTTTTAACTCATAAAACTTTAATCTGTACAGTTGTAGTAACATTGAACCACAAGATACATTTTGAAGTTTTCTGGCAGCATTTTCATTCGATTTTCGCGAAGAAAAGTCTTGAATTTACTAAATGTGTGCTCGACGTAAGTTGATACAAGTGGAGTCCAATTTAAATATGGGACGTTTGAAACGTTCATATTATCAGGAATAAGGGCGTTTTCCTCGCCCTTTACAATTTTATCCACACCCCTTATTGTCTTCAAGCCTACGTTAGCTGAGAAAACGGCTTTGAATTTTTTCAACACTAATTTGGCAAGAGGTCCCTGCACTTCTATAAGCCGCATGGGCATGTGTATATTTTTTAATCTTAAAACAAAAAAAATGTAAATGCTATAATCACTATTTTAAAGGTAGAAAAGGCAAAAAAAAAGGCAAATATCTTAAAAAAGGCAAAAAAAGGCAACATCAAATGAGTATATATGGAATCGGGGAAAGCTAAATCGTGGACATTCTTAATCGAATATACTCTATCTCTTTAGCAGAAAAAAAGGCAATTTCCATAAAATCCGTTCCCTGGTTATAACTATACGAAGTGCTTTGAAACTTAAATTAAAAATTTTTCAAAAAGTGGAGTTAACCGATTTGGCACCGATGCGAGATTAAAATATTTAGGCTTCCAATCTCCCTTCAGCAGCAGCTGGATTTCTCTGGGCTTTCGATAGACATTCAAAACCTCATACCTCCACTGCTTGATTGGGCCGTATGAATAAAAACTAAGCAATTGCTTTTTCTTAAAATATCATACCTTTTACTTCAATTTTGTTTGAATAAATTGAGTAAAAGACCTGAAATTTTAAGAAAAAGCAATTGCTTATTTTAATTCATATGGCCCATTGTCTCCTGTAATTTATTTTTTGTTTTTTTTTTTTTTGAGAAAAAAAACTAAACTTAAGTGAGCACCAGTTTCGCTTTCGTATGCGTTTTTAAAAGTAAGTACTAACGCAAGTATGTAAATACTTAAACAGGTAAAGAGCATTTTTGTGCGTCATGTCAATGCTTGACAATGTCCAATGTAACTGTAATGTTTTCAAACTTTTACCACTCAATTTGAGACGCACCTTTCTTTGCTAGAGACGACGTAAATACTCGATACAAATGGTTGTGTAAATAAGTAGGTAACAAGTGCATATGTACATATATATGTATAACGGAGTATCCAGATCTTAAAACGTTGTGGTTACACCAAGTAAAATATTAATTTACATAGATTTGTTTACATAGTTGGCAAATAATGCTAAATAACTATTTAAAATGCTTTCTGCATCTACTTCACTACATTTACGAATACTCTAGTCAAAGTAACATATTTTTTAATATTTAGTTAGCGAAAAAATAGTAAATAACTGTTGGAAACGGAATTTATGAAAATTTGCGGATAGAGGGTATTGAATATAAGACATACATATGTACTCATATTCGTAAATAAAATGTCAATTTACCATTTTTAGCTTTCTTCCACGCTACAACATATATTAACAGGCCTATTCTGAACGTTGCCGCACATTTTGTAACCGAAAAATTGAACTTTTATTAACATTATTTTTATTTCCTTGCAAAACAAACTCATTCACGTCCCAAATTTTTTTTTCAAATACCGGCACATTTAAATTCAACTTGGAATAACACTCGTTCATCTTATCTTTCTCTTTAATACTTTGAATGAGTATATTTGCAAAAAAATAAAAAGTCTAGATCGGAACAGTTTTGGTCCGATTATTAAAGTTTTTCTTATACCAATCTTTGAAAAAAGTTATAAAACAGCATCAAAAATTTCTTTATACGATTCCGTTGAAATTTTTTTTATACAGATTTTTTAAGCTTAAACTGTTTTGTCATCCGATGGATTTTATTTTAATTCCTCAAGAAACTGTTTTTATTCCTAAAAAAAACCAACTGCAAATCTTAAAATATAATAGATTTTATAATTCCAATGGAAACACAGCACCAGACAAATAAAACTACGCAAAAAATTTAGGTAGTGTGCCGAACGAGCGCCACACGAATCTTAGTCTTCCATGCACCTTAGACACCTGCAACTAGCCTCGCATCAAGTTGTGTCTCGGAAAATGCATCGCCACCGCATTAAACTTCGTAACAGCTTAGATGATAGACGGTTTTGATCAGCAGCGCTCGAGATTTCATTCCCACGACAGCCGGTTCTACATTCCCACGACAGCCGGTTCTACGTACCGGAATGACTCGGGTTTTACCCGACCAACTCACGACACGGTACACCATGTAACTCATAGAAAGGACATCGCTCAAAACCTCTATGGGAAAATTCTACATACTGGAATTACTGGGGTTTACCCGTCCAAAGGGTTGTGTTTTCGACGATCTAACCCTGTTTAGATGGGCGAAATCTCGTTAACGCTGTTCATGAGGCAACTTCTGCTTCGGACTCTTTTGCTCAGGGCAGGCGTCGAGTCAAACCCTGGGCCAGAAACCTACACTTGCTGCGTATGCCAGAACAACTGTTATTCTGCCTACTAAAATTAATCTGCTTATACTATACATAGTAATTCATGCTTACTATTATTTTGCCTATTATGCTTTAAGCATAGCAAAGAACGGGTTTATTTTTTGTTTATAATTTTCATATTTTTTCTAATCACCACGTGTTTTAGAGAACAAAACAGTTTCGTTATGCAAATATTTTTTTATATTAAAACCAGTCTACCAAAAGTAGGAAGTGTTCTAGAGCATATTAATCTCTAAAAAATGGTATACCCTTCGTGATATTCAATTAAATTTTATTTAAAAAATCGCACACACTTGCAGTAGAAAAGCCGGGCGGCAGAAATCATAAACAAAAGCTCATATCTCTGATTTGTAGAGCGTGATTTCATAAATGAATGTCCCATTACGGCGCCATTATCGTTAAGATCTTTTGTGTTATGCAATACATAAATAAATATATTGAGAAGCACCACACATATATATTGAGTCAACCACAATTGAACTCTGCGCCACCACGTCATCATGTAGCTGTGCTTATCAGGCCAAGCAATCGCTACAAACTACTTAGTCTTGCACTTATCGCACTTTTTTATGCGTTTATGTTATTTTATTAATCTAAGAAAATAGAATATATAGAAAACTAAATTTAATATTTCTTCTCTTTACAGCTTTCGCATATTTTTCGTCGCCAAATAAACACAGCCGTCCAAAATGTTAACCCTATTTATTGCGCTTTTTGTTCTATTTATATTCTGTGGCTTTTATTTTGCCAAAACGTCGAAGGAGATGCCAAAAAGTTGGTATGAATTCAAAACAGAGCTGCGCTATCAATATATTGGCCTAGTGGGCTTGTATAACGATTTCACATATCGATCACGCGATCGTGTCGGTGAGTACAAGCATAAATATGTATTTGTAGAAGGTCGATTTGAATTAATTGCGATAATTAATAAAAAACAAAAATACATTGTTATTACAACTAAAATTTTAGTAGTCACTTTTAATCAACATAAAAATTTTAATTACTTCAATTAGTACGCCACTATTTTGCTGTTAATTTTATATGTATAATATATAGAATACATAGATTATTCTCTTCTCTTCAGCACTTTATAAGCAACCTGGACGTGTAGCCGTAATAACTGGTGGCAATCGTGGCATTGGCCTACGAACAGTAGAGAAACTGTTGGCTTGTGATATAACTGTTATAATGGGTAAGTTTTCGACTGGAATGAAAACTGTTGAGCAAACAATTTTATCCTCATACAGAGCAAGATGAGCAAATGCCCTATTTTCAATCTTCTAAGCAAGCTTCAAAATTCCTGAATATTCATGCATTTCATTACTGAAATTTGGTCTTTAGATTTTTATTTCTTAAAACAATATATAGAATTTTTCTCCAGGTAACAGAAATTTAACCACCCTAATGTAAATCAATATCTAAAGATTTCAATTAATATTCAACTTGCGCGTGCTGCGAATATTGAATGTGATATAAAATATGTCTGTAAGCTTGCTTGTCTTCAAACCTGCTGGCCGCTTATTTCGTATGCCAACACAAAAGCTGTGCATCATTCAGTAACGACAGACAGCGTAGAATTTGTTTCAAGCATGAGAATCATACTGATTAGTTTGAGCTGCAACGACGCCAACGATGTTGCAAAAAATAGTTACACTTAGTTTGCATAAAAATAAATAGTTTCACAAAAGTAGCTATGAATAAGATTTTTCCCTACGCAGCGAAATCACAAAAAAAAAGCTCGTCACTAAACGACTGCAGCCATTCTGCGCTAGCGCATCTCTTTACAAGTTGTGCCTGAAAGCATGCTACACTTGACTACCTAGCATTCACTTTGCTTTATACGCTTAGCTGAAAAAGCGTTGCCTACATTTTGGCAGTTACTGCGCATACTCCAATTTCGCTTGACTACTCACTCACTATTCGCTTATACTTGCAGGTGTGCGTGATCCCGTCAGCGCCGAAGCCGCGGTCAGGTCCATTGTCGATCTTACAAGCACTGACGGTAAGCTCATATGCGAGACGCTTGATATTGGCGATTTGAAGTCCGTCCAAACGTTTGCAGAAAAAGTTAAGGCGCGATATAACAAAGTAGATTTGCTAATCAACAATGGTAAGTTGGAATTTTTGGTTTTTTTAATTTAGCAGCGCTGGAATACTAAAATGTAACGCCTTCTACAGCTGGCATTATGTTTGCGCCCTTCAAATTGACTGCCGATGGAAATGAGTCTCATTTTGCCACCAACTACTTGGGCCATTTTCTGCTCACGCATCTCCTTTTGCCCGAGCTGAAGGCTGCTGGCAAAGAGGGCAAGAATGCGCGCATCGTTAACATCTCATCGTGTGTGAATTTGATCGGCCGCATCAATTACAATGACATGAATGGACTGTAAGCATATTTAGCTTACTAAATGAAATAGTTTTTTTTTTTTAATAATAATGTATTTTCATTAACAGCAAACACTATTATCCTGGCACTGCGTATAGTCAGTCGAAATTGGCACAAATTCTTGCCACACGCCATCAGCAAACCATTCTGGACGCACAATCGGCGCATGTGCAGGTGAATGCCGTGCATCCAGGCATTGTGGATACTGATCTGTTTGAGCACAGCGCCACCACTTATGTGCCATTCATGAAAAAATTGCTTTTCAAAACTCCCGAGCAAGGTTCACGCACTGTTGTGTTTGCTGCCATCGACCCTAAAGTGGAGGGCAAAGGTGGCACCTACTTGAACAATGGTGGACTGGGACACATGCATCCAGATGCTAAGAATCCGGCTAAATGTGAGAAACTATTCAAATATACCTGCGAGCTGTTGAAAATTGAAGAATTCGGTAATGGCAAAATTTGATGCGCCCAATAAGGGATTTGTGACAACTAACGGAAACTATGTATGCCACCGGATTTGAAGTCATATTCATATTATTCCAGTATATTTATCCGCCCAAAACAGTCTGTTTTATACATTATAAAATTTTTTGAGGAAGTGAGGATATTTATTACCGTTACAAAAAATAAAAATAAAAATATGCCAAATTGAACAAAAATAGTGAAAATATAACCTTTAGCGTCTTTTTCGCGATAATAAGTCAATTCGCACGAAAATTTGCAAACACCTATCGATAATGAACCAATTGTGAAAAAGCTTAATGATCTTATGATTTTAATTGAAACTCAATTGGTTGTTTAAACAAATTTCATCAAAAAGTGTAAATTAATATATAAACAGAAATTAGTCTGCTCCTACTAAAATTTGGTTTCATTTTTTTTTTTATAAAGTTTCGCGCAAATTCAACACAAACATTTATATTAATATGTATGTATGTATTAGAGCAAGTAAGAAGCATTTATGTAGGCATGAATACAATCATACAATTGATTAAATTGCAATTGTATTTTATTAAAATTTGTAATAATAAAGTTTATAATTTTTATTAAAAAACTAAGGAAAACTTAATTTTTTTTTTCATTTATCAAATTGTTTACAAAGCACAAATTCAAGATAATGATGCGGAGCCGCAAAAATAACTAACGTAAATGAAATATCTGAAGTCTTTTCTTTGATTTAGGAAGTTTCAAAAAAAAAAATTGACAAAATAAGAGATATTTATTTTTTTCAAAAACAAACTCTAAAAGAGGAGCTTAGGATAGAGAGGATCACTTTGAGGGATCAAAACTGTCAAAGTTCGTCATGAATGCGTCAGGCAAGGAGTTTACTGGGAGGTTATAAAGTAAGAATATTCCAAAGGTTTATTGACCTCCCAAAAGGGCAGCTTAGAATAATAACAGGTATCCTCACAGGACACTGCAGGCAGAGGGGGCATCTACACAAGCTGGGGATATGTTCAAGTGACCTTTGTCAGTTTTGCGACTGTACCAGCGAAACACCTCTACACATCCTCACCGAATGTGATGTAGTCTGCAGAAGACGTGAGAGAAGTTTAGGCTCAATGTGGCCACAGCTTAGGCACATTCACTCCCTATCCCCTAAAGTACTGTTAAATTTTCTCAGGGAATTAGGTTTAGATGAGGTATTGTGAAGAGGGGAGGGCACAATAGCCCACTAGGTCGCGGTACTAACCTCATTTTATTATCTATATATCTATCTACATACGAGTCCAATACAGGCAGAAACACAGGAAATACTTAGGCGTTGGTCGGGGTGTGCGTCGGCCACTGGGTGCCCCTGTGGTGCTATGCCGCGCTTTTCCACCTCGACTGGGGCCACTCCTAGACTTGAGTGACCAACTCCAGGCTAAGCGTCAATCCTGGTACTTCACAAATCTAACTAAAAAAAAGATACTACCGCGACTGCTACTAAATCACTTTTTTATAAATAGCAGACCACTTTAAAAACAAATTCGCACACGATAAGGATGTTGCCCTCTTCAATGCTCACTATGTTCTGCTCCAGAACGCGGCTACAAGTTTAGCCGCAACCTACGCGCCGGTCCGCAAAACTATTGGGCCTCAGTGCCGGTGTGGTTGGTGCCCGATCAATTGGCGCTGGCCCACTAATTCTAAAAACGAATTAGGCGCTAGAGCGAACAGACACCATGGACTTTCCCATTGCCATCATACGGTGGACAACAAAAGTGCCGTGATAAGAGAAAAAGGCGGCGCCCCTATTATGCTTTTTCGCGCCATCTCTTCCTCCTATCTTTCTTACCATTGGTCGGTATCGTTTTGGCGCGAACACCCCTAATGAAGACTTTTCCCCAATGTATAAGCTCACCACCAACAATCAGCTGCTTTGCTCTTCAAGCTGAGCTTTTGTTAGCGAAATTAGTTATAGGTAGAGTTCGCTCCTATCGGTTTGAGTGAAGGAAATAAGGGTAGAACGAAGCGAAAAACAAAAAAAAACTTTGTTTCGGCCAGTACGCTACAAAGGCGCAATCATACAGGACAGAAACAAAGCAGCGGTGCAACGTGGGGTTGGGGCATCGTGTACATTGTACACCACTCAATAGAGTACAGCAGAGTCACTCCTTGCCTCGATCGCAATGACCCCTTCATCGAGTACCAAGATATGACTGTCGTCTCAGTGAACACATTACTGGAGCTCACCAACGTCTAACAGAAGCAGCTCGCCTGACTGTAGCCATAGCGAGCGTAAACCTTATAAACTCCACCACCAGACGAACGGTCATCTCCCAGTCATTTTAAGCATCGACCGCCGCAGCGTCGCAATGGTGCAAACATGACATTTGCTACTCAAAAGGGCCAAAGCCTACAATTCGCAATTTAAGTGAAAAATGATTTTATCCTTTCTGTCAGTTTTCATATTAAATTCAAATAAAAAAATATATTTTTAAATTTCTTTTGTGAAATTGGCTATGAAGGAACTACTTGCTTGAATTAATTTTTTTTATGGTTAATGGTTTTGTTCAACGATAAAGAGTTAATCATAAAAATTGCTTATATCTGGAAAATTCGTTAGGTGATTATATATATATCTGTGATCATTTGAAAGAACATCTTTCACGGACAAACAAAATAGCCTTTAATTTTCATGTCGATGAGAGACGAGGGAGAGGTCTTTTACTATGTGCCCCCCCCCACATAGTAATGTTCAAAAAGCTTCTCAACCTGGATATACATATATTGGCCGTGATGACATAAAATCTATATATATATTTATACATCCGAGCTCCTCCGATTTGTGGTTTGATGTTGTCACACAAATCTATTATACATTTTTTATGGATGTGCACAGGATACTCTCTCTAAACGTCACTGTTGTATATAGACCAGCGATGAGCGGAGAGAGCTTTAAGTCAGCACGCGCCTATACAAAATATTAAGAAAACTTTAAAAAGCTTTGCCCGCGGACAAGGCGGTGCCCATCATCGATATAGATGCGCACAGGGTAAAAGCTTTATCTGCCTATTCTTAATCCGAATCAGCGGTGACTAGAGAAATTTTTTGCTCCAATCACTCTGAAATTATATTCTCAGAAGGCTTTAAAAAGCTTCTCCCGCAGGCTGCTTCTACTTTTACCCTTTATTTCAATATCTAGCCGCCTTTCCCTTTCCGCGATACGAAAACACACCGCATTTCTAAATTTTGTAAGTTTTTATTTTGCGATAGGTGGATTTCACACGTTCATACATATACGGCTGTAGGTATATGTATGTAACGGGTGATTTTTTAAGAGCTTGATACCTTTTTTTTTAAAAAAAACGCATAAAATTTGCAAAATCTCATCGGTTCTTTATTTGAAACGTTAGATTGGTCCATGACATTTACTTTTTGAAGATAATTTCATTTAAATGTTGACCGCGGCTGCGTCTTAGGTGGTCCATTCGGAAAGTCCAATTTTGGGCAACTTTTTCGAGCATTTCGGCCGGAATAGCCCGAATATCTTCGGAAATGTTGTCTTCCAAAGCTGGAATAGTTGCTGGCTTATTTCTGTAGACTTTAGACTTGACGTAGCCCCACAAAAAATAGTCTAAAGGCGTCAAATCGCATGATCTTGGTGGCCAACTTACCGGTCCATTTCTTGAGATGAATTGTTCTCCGAAGTTTTCCCTCAAAATGGCCATAGAATCGCGAGCTGTGTGGCATGTAGCGCCATCTTGTTGAAACCACATATCAACCAAGTTCAGTTCTTCCATTTTTGGCAACAAAAAGTTTGTTAGCATCGAACGATAGCGATCGCCATTCACCGTAACGTTGCGTCCAACAGCATCTTTGAAAAAATACGGTCCAATGATTCCACCAGCGTACAAACCACACCAAACAGTGCATTTTTCGGGATGCATGGGCAGTTCTTGAACGGCTTCTGGTTGCTCTTCACTCCAAATGCGGCAATTTTGCTTATTTACGAAGCCATTCAACCAGAAATGAGCCTCATCGCTGAACAAAATTTGTCGATAAAAAAGCGGATTTTCTGCCAACTTTTCTAGGTAATAAAATTCAATGATTTGCAAGCGTTGCTCGTTAGTAAGTCTATTCATGATGAAATGTCAAAGCATACTGAGCATCTTTCTCTTTGACACCATGTCTGAAATCCCACGTGATCTGTCAAATACTAATGCATGAAAATCCTAACCTCAAAAAAATCACCCGTTACATAGCAGGCAAAAGGCAAACTTTTTTCAAATCATAATTCATAATAAACCGAATTCATAGAAATATATTCAACATCAAGTGGAGTAGCTATTGTGTACATACAATACACGTTATTTTAACTGCGTATATTTAACTGTATTTATGCACACACTTTAAAACACTTGACAGACACATTAAAATGTCATAAATTAACGAAAAGCATCAAATTTCACAAAAAAAAGCCACACTGTTTTGGCAACGAAAGCCATTGTAAAGAAAATATTTTGTTTGATAATAACAGGTAGATTATGGAGCAAAACACAAAATCAATGAAACAGTGCCGTCGAAGCACAATTTCAACACAAAATCAATCAATGCTTTTGTATGAAATGAAATGGGGGACTGTTCGACAGCAAGTGCGTGAGAAGGATTAGTCGCTAGAGAGGAGCGCTACAGACGATTATTAAAATATTGTTTATACAATTTTGCTAATTTAACAACGAGTGGTTTTCAGGCTGAAATTTTAGCAGCTCTAACCTGCGTCATATTAAACCTAGAAAAAGGTTTGAGGAGCGCCTTCCCAGTTATCTTTTCAGATAGCCAAGCAGCCAGCCGGGCACTCTCAAACAGGATGATGTAATCCAAACTGGTTAAAGACTGCTTTAACATACTTCAAATTCTGGCATAAAAAATGAAGTAGCTCTGTGCTGGAACCATTGTTTAGTCTTAGTTGGTCCTCTTCGACAACAATAATTACTTAGTGGGTACACCCTGATCACAGTAAGTACTGTCAGGCGATGGGGGCCGTAGACAGGTCAAGCTATACTTCTTGTTTTCGATACCTAGATTAATCGATTTCACCATCGTTAGATTGATAGGTATTACTATAGCCATCGATATCATTTTGGTAAGCGGCACCACTAACCACACTTACTACTACATCCCGTTTTATATAGCACTTTAAACCACCGACTGTAGCGCAACGCGATATTTAGAGTGTTGAAAAATCAGAAAAAAAAAACGCAAAAAATGCTATTATAGTGTGTGGAATGCAGAAATACAAATTAGTTTTTAGGTGATGGAACGCTCATATACGAACACTTTACTTTTACTTTAATGTCTGTCCAATTAGTTATTGTATCGATAACTGAAGAAACCATCGAAATGTCAGTGCCGCTTTCAAGCTAGCAACTGAGTATCTTTTACATTAATTATTCATGAATTTCCTTCTAAAATACAATTTGAGTGTTTTAATGAAGCTCGATGCAATTGGTCCGAGGTCATACTCGTGTGAAGAGTTTACAGTTGTTAAGCAGATATCTGACCTTGGAATATATTAATGACCTGATCTGACGGTACCTTTAGATTATTCCGAAGTTCTATGGCAGGTTTTGTGTAGTTGCATAGCTTTGTAAGGATCTAGTGGTAGCTTAGCTATCCTTATCTCAGAGTTTACTTCCCATTCGCTCTTCATAGGAATTCTTGTAGGGTTTCAAAGACTAGGGTCGGTTTTGAAGCAAAATTTTCTGGTGACCAAATCTTAGCCCCACTACAATAACGCCCCCCTGTAGTTTGGGTAAACGGGCAAAAATCCGCATTTCATTCACTTTTCTTTCCTTTTTCGGATCCATTTTCGGATTTTATGCTGGCTGGGACAGTCCAATTTGAATATACATATGTATATAGTATGTTACCTAATTGAATAATTAAAGTCGGTATTTATTACCGATGTGTGTATTCATTTCGTTTTCATTTAATTCGTTCGTTCGTACAATGGGACTACACCGGCCAAAAGTAATAAAAATTAATTTGCGAATTCCGAAAAAGCATTTATGCAGATTCTTAGCAAAATATCCCACTAACGTAAAGCAAAAAAAAATTTTATAAAAATGCAAATTTGCAGTCATGGGACGAGATCAAAGTAGATGCAATGCAATCAAATAAATTTTTAAGAAAAAAATTCATGAAATTAAGTACGTGGAGCCAAAAAATTTTTGTAGGAGGTGGGCGTCATATTAAGAAATTCTCCATTATCTTCCAAGTTTAAAAATTTTTTGCGTAAAGGAAAGAAAAGGATTTTTTTTTTAATTTGCACTTATTTTTCTAGAATTGGTGAACGATAATGTAGACCAATTTTGACGTTCCTTCAGATTTATGCAATTCTTCTTGAAACCAGCATATACTCTGAATTTCATCAAAGTCGGGTAACATTCACCATTTCCGCCCACAAGAGCTTTGGGCGCGGAAGCGCGTCGACTTTTACCATTTTCCACATTTCTTTGTTCCTAAGTGCAGATGAGCGCATATACGAAATTTCAGCGAATTTGTAGTACAGTTACTACTTTTGGCCGCAGCTTATATGGGACGGTCCCACTGTGCTTCGTAACAAAGCACTAAAAAGTATGTTAAGTGTTGTTAATACGGTTGTAAAATATCAAATTGCCGAATAATTTCATTCTCTTCCATAGTAGTAGTTATGTATGTGCAAATGTAATACCGATACTTAATTTCGAAATACCCCGTAGGGAATCAAATGAAAAATAAGGAAATTAATCAAAGTAAAATAGTAAAAAGCAGCTTTTAATAAAATTAAAAAAAAAATTAAAATTTTAATAACTAAGATCGGGGCAATACACCCTAACCGGTGCTTTTGCCATTTGGCAGCAGAAAATAAAAAAAGATAGAACAAAGAAAATGTTTAGGGTAAGGCAAGAAAGTTCGTGGCGATAAAGGGTAGCTGGTCGTGGTTTGGGAAAAAGTTCCATTCTAAAAGCGGCACGGCGAAATTATGCCTAAACCGATGAACATAAAAACTAAAGCAAGGAGTTTTATGCGGGTTTTCTAAATATTCGAACATATAATTAAAAACTCCAAATATCCGGAAAAAACTAAAGGATATTAACCCGGTATTCGGATAACGAAAAAGAACAGACATTAACCGGATATCCGGATTTTTTACGCTTACACGAATATCCGGATATTCGGATATCCGAACAGATACGAAAAGTCACAGCCCTAAAAATGTGTAAATGTGTGTACAAATTTGCTAATAATGCATCGAAGTGTTACGCATGCGCGCCAATCATGTGACATTCCTGCAGATGCATCTGAGAACATCACTGCAACGAAGCATCGACCGCCAGTACATAGAAGTGACTTTCCTTTTCGATTTACTTCGACACCAAAAGACAACCTACAACATCTGTCCGCATGTTTCCAGACCAAATTGTGTGTGCGCAGGCGCAGGCGCAGACGCACGCCATCACCCGCATCACAACGGTGCTGCAGTCAACTAACAACAATTTCAACATCGTTCGCGCACGACTAAGTGACTGCTGCCTAGAAGCGGCGTCATCGTCATTTGAACCATTGATGTTGTTGTTGTATGGTTTTGTATGGCCACAAAAAAAAATTTTTAAATATGCGCATATATATGGATGCAGTAGCTGGCTGTGGCCAACAAGCAGTTAAGCAGATGAACAGATTGTTGCACGTGTTCTGCCACTGCGACGCTGACTCGTTCACCACTGACACTCCTGCCAACGTGCCAACGCAGCTGCTAAGCGCAATCTCCGCTTCACAGCTACCACATTTGCCCAATGCAACGCTTCCACACTTACGATGTTGCTTCAGCGACTACAAATGCAATTTAATTTGTGGCAAGATAAGCTACTTGCCACTTGGCTCTTGCGTTTGCCACTGAATCGTGCAACCATTTATTAAGTTGCCACAACAAGCAGCCGGCAAATGCAAATGTGCCGCTTAATTTGCAATTTGTAAGCAGGAACAGCAGCATTTAGAGTGGCAACGAGTGCCAATACTTAGTTTGTCAGCGTTGAGTTGCAGGTAAATAGTATTCTACTAGCAACTGGCTAATGTGGGTGGAGTTCTCTCTCGCTGGCTGCCGCATCTAATCGCTGCAATCGCATCTGCTCCAGTAAACGCGCTGTGGCATGATGGTCCGGCTAATGCATTGCTGCATTACCGTACAGCTGTAATCTGCAACATGCCAAGTACAACGTGAACGCACAATTTGTCTGCTGCTCAGCGACGCGCGCTGCTGAAAAATGCAAATTTTTTGTGTTGTTTCGTACGCCCGCAGCGCAATAAATCTTCAAGTCACTTCAACTTATGCTAATACTAACTAATCGCGCTCGGTGTTGCACACACTTACACACACACACCCAACCGTAGTTGCACACCTTGTTGATGTCCATTCAGAATGAGGCGAAACAAATAGAATTGGAGCAGAAAATTGTGGGTTATTTGCTATGGCGAATATTGCTTTTTAATCCTCCATTTTGTATGTACATATGTATTGTATCTATACTTGGTTTGTTATTGTTGTTGTTGCGCATCAAATTACCCCAGAGTTGTTTAAATGCGCGTTACCTGCTGGAAGAATTGCGAAATCCGCTATGAAAATTGAGAGATAAGAGGGAGGCGCCACAGCGCTAAAATAAAATATATTTACATACAAGCACACACACACACATATGTGGATAGCCCTTCTTTTGATGACGAGCAAGGCGAGGGTTTAAAGGACTATGATTTGATCCTATGATCCTCAGGAAGACTAAAGTTGGCATTGCTGCCGCACAAGAAATGCGATAAGCAAGGCAAGGCAGGGAAAACATGGGGACTTTCGACCTGCACTACCATATAAAGGAGTGAAAGTCTGGTATTGGATCTGTGGCAGCATCTCGCTCTTTTTCTCCAACGCCACCAGGAAAGAGAAGAACAAGACGTCCAGAGATCTCTGTTATGTGAGCTTTGAGGGCACCTGTGGCGATTACAATACCAGGGTGGGCAAAGAAGGGGTCTTCGGTCAAAGCATCGAAAAATTCTGCCTCCAACACGAAATATTTATTCGATAACGGACTAAGACTAATCGACTTCGCCGGAATCCGAAATATGGTAGCATGCAACACGAGGACCCAGAATAAGATCTATCAACCTGCATATCTGTCTCAAAATCGAAAAACTTTAACAAAATCGACCATATTATAATAGGGGTAATACACTTTTCCAGTGTTCTAGACGAACCGTGGACACGTGCGCTAAACAGCGACTCGAACTACTATCTTATGGCACCCTCTAAGAGCTATAGTCACAACGGACAGCCAACATCTTCGTCACTCGACCTGCTGGCTAATAGCACACTTCAACAACGCGATATATGCGAGCTGTGGGGCCACATGTCTCGTTGAAGAGGGAAGCGAGATGCATTTTCCGTAAGAGCTTGAAATACGGGCCAGTAGAAGGAACGCCCGAAACTTGTATCAGCAAGTTAAGTGACTTTCTGAAGGTTTCAAAACCAGGGCAAATTCTTGTAAGAACAACCACTGCGATATAGTGGCCAATATTCAGAACATACTGTTGAATGGTAATAGCACTGAAATCGGTGGAGAATATAAGTCGGTCAATGGCCGCTCTCATCAATCTCGATATTTGTGTGTGGGGAGAGTGATCCGAGTGCTAAAACCGAACAAACCCACCAACAGAGAGTCTTATAAGCCGATAACCCCCTTTTCCCGATAGCCAAGACACCAGAGGCCATGTTATTTCACTTTTCAGCTCACCCGAGCGAAGCATCAGCATGGCTTCCGTAAAGTGCGTAGAACTAATATATCACTTAACCCAAACAGCCCTTAGAAAAGAAGGGTTCTAGTGCCGTTGGATTTGTCAAAGGCGTTTGATACAGTTTGCCACTCCATGTTACTAGAACACATTGAGGCTTCCTCTCTCCCACAGGGTCTCAAACGGTTGTCAGCAAATTATCTGAGTGGTCGACACTCGTGTCGGGTGTCCTTTACCCGCTTCTGTTCTCTACGCTTGCGATTGCTCGATAATGGCGTCTGTGTGTTCAAAGGTTACCTCTCCAGAATTTATCGCTTTTTCACTGCAAGGAGCCTAAACCTATACCCTACGAAATCATCAGCAACTTTATTTACCACCTGAACGAAAGATAACAGGCTATAACTGCGTGCTCACGTCGATGGCGAATGGAGTCCGTAGTAGGATGGCAAAGACGTAAGCTCCCGAACAGGCACCTGGTTTTGGTAGAACCTTCACTAACGCATGTCGGAAGGCAACTCTTCGATGAACCACCAGTCGAATACGACGAAGTCGATGTCCCACCACTCGACTACGATGAGGTACGAATAGCAATTTTCTGACTGAAAAGAACAAAGCTACTGTAGCTGACGGCCTACTAGCTGAGCTATTTAATTACGAAGCCGAGGACCACAATATGTGAAAGGCTAAAGACATCCGAGAGGTTTGATACCTAACGAAGTTTCGGACAGAGCTACTCTCTACCATGTTATTTTTTTATCCGATGCTGGAGAAGCTGCGGAAATGAATCAGCCAGGTTGCGTCATATTTATGGCGTCACCAGCAGCAAAAAATTTGCATACTATATAAATATAGAGCAATTGGCAAATCAGATCGTCAGATATAAAACAAAGTACGCACTTACCGCAAGTAAGTATGTTGTCATCTCATAGCTGATCTGAAAAGAAAAAAATATACAAAAAAATTAGAAAAAATTCCGCAATAATCGTATAAAAAGTAAAAGCCAACAAATACCCCTCACTTTTCTGTTACTCGTACGCATAAACAAGTAGTACTTGAGGAAATGCGATCGGCTGTGACGAAATGTGATCAGATGAAAGATCAAAGTGAGCTGATTTAAAATTGTATGCTGATGAAATTGCGGATTTTTGCATTAAATACTCAACTTTTTTGTCAACCTTTTTTTTTTTTGTCGCACAACGTTGAAGACAAAAGCATATTTATGTACACAGTAAATTTTAAGTTTTCGCGTTTGCAAGGCAGTGGTTCGCATATAAATTTGTCGCAACTCATCAACTTCGATTTATCTACTTAATGGCGCTATTTCAAACATACATATAGAGATAAATATACATATGTATGTATGTACATACAAATACTTTAACAAAAAACCCATCCTCACAACTCTTAGTGCTGTCCGCTGTGACGAGCTTTTTGAGTAAAAAATGTGGTTCAAGTGGTTAAAATCAATTGACAACTTCCTTAAACCCAAGTTGACAAGCGGCAATAAAATGTGGTAATAGCAGAGCCAAGGTGTATTAAACAAGGTGGTGTTGGGGCGACAGCTGAGTTTTT
>NW_023458562.1:18709039-18748881 GCF_013731165.1 Rhagoletis pomonella
GTATAATTTGTTAGTGTAATTTTTTACTTATATACGGCCAACACCACCTTGTTAAATACGCCTTGAGCAGAGCAGTGAGAATTATATACAAAAAAATATGACAACAAAATCAAGCACAAAAACCCGCAGCAACAGCTGATGAAATGAAATTTAAAAAAAAATTTTAAATGAAAAATAATGTTGAACGCACTTCATTCACAACAAGGAACGTTTTGTATGGAAAATTGCGCTAAAATCGTATTTTTAACCGACTTCAAAAAAAGGAGGAGGTTATCAATTCGTCGGAGTATTTTTTTGTTTGTTTATTATTATGTTATCGCCCCACGTCAAACAATTTCTATAAATCTTTTTTTATAGGAAAGATGGCATCTCCGAGGTGGTCCCGATCGTTAGATCATGAAGAAATAAACGAGAATCTTAAATTTTCATATGAGAATCGAAGTCGATTTTATTTTTTGCTTGAAAAAATTACTTGCTTTTTACACCGGTATAGCCAGACAATCGCTTGCCTTAACAAACAGGCGTATGTAAGTGTGTCTATCTGCCACTTTGACTGCCTACTCGCATTGATTTGTTTTGAGGCATCTGAAAAAATTCCATCATCATTCCATTCCAGTTAATGTGGGTTCACTCGTTCATCCATTCACTTTGGTCATGTGGCTGCAATTACTGTATAGACATACATATGTATATACACATGTAAATACCTTGCCTAATGCCCTCATAGTTGGTGCGATGTTTGCTCGATTTAACCTGCGGAATTTTTTTCGCGCTTGCGTTAAGGTCAAATTCAGCAGTAAATCGCAGAGCAACATCCGCGTAGAGCAACATCCAAGACGTCGCATCGGCTTCGAATGTTGCCTCTGTGGCACTGAGCGCAATTAGACACTGCTGCTCTATCTAATTTAATGGCAAGCATTAAAATTGTTTTACTGAAAATTCTTTGGCATCATTTGATTTATTTATTATAGCATAACTTACGTTTTTTCAAAAAGACCTAAAAAAATATAAAAATGTTGTTAGTAATACCTTAGGGCAATTTATGTAGTCTTAAACCAACGCTTGCGGATGTCCAATTATGACATTTTATTTGTCATGACAATATTTAGTTTGCTTAGTGCTAAGCTTGCAAATTCTCGACATTGAAACTATATAATTAAAATAAACAATGACACAGCTTAACGGCATAATATAAACTTGTGGCATAAATAATGGACATAGCGAACTAAAAGCACTAAATTGGTTGGCGTAGAACTAAACTGACTGTAGGCACATTTACCTGCCCTAATATTTTAAACCTTGATTCTGTTGCAGTGGCAAGGTTCCCTAAGCAACTTTTTTTTTTGCAGCGCTAATACAGCTTCAAGTTTACATACTTGACGAAGAGAGATTCCCTGATTTTTCTTCTACAACATCTCCTTCTCTTATTTCATCTGAAGATATTATGAAGACGCTGCTTTCTCTCAAGCCTTCTATGCGAACAGAGTATGCCACAAGTTCCCAGTAAATAAGCTAGCTTGCCTAGGGTTGGTTTTCTGATACTAAAATAGGACAATGCCTCTGGTTAAGATATTTTAAAGGATTATACTATTTTCAGACTTTGATAGATATTCTTAGTGGTGTATGGGATCAGCGATGGAAAATCCTTACAACTTAATACATACAGAGTTTTGAATACATTTGCTCGATTTCTTCACACGTTTACCTGAATGAAGGCCATTCATAATTATTTGTTTAAGCTTGGAAATTCCTTCATAACTCCCGATGGAAATTCACTGCAGTTTTTTAAATGTTCGTCAGTCACTTCACGTAATTTTGTTTAACTTCACTCCTGGAATTTCGCAATCAATATGTCACCAACTTGATGAGCTATGTAGAGACCTAAAACGTCAAACTTAGCTCATAACGCGATCACAATGCAATAAGAATGATAAAATAATCCGCTAGGTGGCGAAAGAATCGAGACTTTTGGATATCCATATTTATGCCCCGATTTGGTTCATACTTAGAAAGCTTGTTTTAAAAATATATATTTGCTATAAACTTGTTATGAATATTCTGTATGAGGCGTAAACAAAGATGAGGTTGTTCTAAATTTAATAGAAAAAGAGTCAGCTTGCTCTGAGTGCCATTAACTGCGCTCTGCTTGACCGAAATGCGAGTAGAAAATAATCCGTCATTGAACCGAGACCTAAAAATGTTGCCACATTCCTCTCTCCTTTGCAAAGTTTCGCCAGTTGTTCACCTGTAGTGTAGACAGGTCCTTCCATTGTGGAGGAAGGATCTTTTCAGCCAAGAATCATTCTCCGTACGTGCAACATGTCCAAGTCAGAGCAATCGTTGCTTAAAAATTAGTCAGATATTTTCCACGAGCTTTTTGTCTAGGAAAAGTTTTGAGAAATTTTCGAATGTACATAGGTTAAAAATATCGAGCGAAAAGCAGGAAAAGTGTCCGATAATTTTGAGTATTTTAGCATCAAGACAAAAAACGCAAAGTAAGAATACTCTTTCAGGATTATAAAAACTAAGGTTAACGAAGAAGGTTATAAGATTTGCTACCTCGATGTGTTTTCGAGAACGAAAAATTACACTGAAGATGGCAACCGGTTTGTCTTTAAACCAAATTTCACAAGGGATGACGCAAAATCGGCTCCAATTACATCATATACCAACCCTGCTGGATAGAGTAACAACCAAAGAGAAAATATTTACCTCCTTGATGATGGTTTTGGCGACCTTTTCACTTCTTAATTTGTTAGTTTTCCGGCTCGAGGTAAAATTTTTTAGAGCACAGGTTTATATTTGGGTTACACCACGGTAACCGTCTTCAGGGCAAATTGATTACACGTCTGCTCCGTGTGACGTGGAGCTTTGTACAGCTTTAAATTAAAATTTGGTGATAGTTTTGGGGATATTTTAACAACAAATTACTTAAATACTATTAGCTACAACATTGTGAAAGTGATAAATTCAGTTGAGTCCATTTATGTACCCACCGAGTTTTATAAAAAAAATTCCGTATACTTTGTATGATATAGCTATTGGTTCCGGCCATTGCCATACTTTTATTTTAATTGCTTAATACAAATTTACAGTCAACCCTTAAAAATATTTCACATCTAATGACTTTAATTTGATATGAAGACGAGCTGTAACAAAAAGTCAATAAGATGGCTAACCTAAGAGCCCAGAAGAAAGCTTTAAAGACATGCAATTACGTGTCTGCATGTACATGCTTACATACATATGTATTGACGTATATGCACCCGCTGTACACAAAATATCCATAAACCGATACTCGTTAACTGTTTTGGAATGAAGCCTAAGCGGAAACCTTGAATTCGTTACCAATCAGTTTTCGAACGAGATACCTAATAAAAAATAAAAGCGCAAAAAAAAACTTTGAAATGTTGATGGGTTTTGTGCAATTGTTGTGCCGCATCCAAAAAAGTGTACACTCTAACAACAAAGCTGACAAGTACTTGACTTATAAATATCAAATTACGACAACGGTATAAAATGAAATAAAACAAAAACAAGCAAAATAAATAATAAAATTTGGCAATAAAATTGAAAAATAAAAATGAAATAAAACAATAAAAAAATATTTACTTATTTTGTAATGGACAAACCGTTACAAACGCTATTTTCTATCGAATTGCACACCCGGCACTCATTTCGTGCTGTTGTTAAGCTGATTTAATTTTTCACCACACAATGCCATAGTTTTAGTGCCAAACATTAAAAATATACATAAAAAGGGGAAAAAAGTTTATGCACCGTTTTTGATAAGTGCAAAATATTAGGAAGAAAGAAAAAAACGGCAGCAGCCAAAATAAAAATTATGTGACCACAAGTAATTTTTGGCCAACATTCGCTTTTGCTAATTTTCAATAAATTTTGATTCGATTGGCATTCACAGCTTAACATTTGTGGTATTATTTTCAATGTCAATTGTTGGTCAATGCAGCACACCCTTCGCTTGCGGGCCAAGTCTTTGGCATTTTGTCTTCAGACGCATTTAATTGGTTGGTAAAGTGATAGGTGCGTACAAAAAATAGGATTGCAAGCAATGGGCAATTAAGATGGAGTTAGAGCTTTAAAATTTGCTTACTATGCACGACTGCTTTCATTAAGAGTAGGCTTTTTTAAAGTACCTTAAATGAGCACTTGAGCAGGGCAATATACCTAATCAGATAAATTATATACTCAAAGCACTATGTATGAAGATTGACTGAAGCTCAGATGCGATGTAATTTGTAAATACTTTTTTGAAGTAGAAGCTTTGCACTTCGTCATAGGCAGTGGCGAACACGGGAGTTCGGGAAGGGGGTGAGGAGGGAATGATAAACAATTTTCAGCGATAACTTAAAGATAAGACACTCGATGGCAATAGGCGGTGTCGCACAATGGCGCAACAGCTGTTATGCATACATATTTATTATAAAGGAGTTTACAGTAGAAGCAATGAAAAAATGTATCTTATAGTTGATCAATTAACTCAATCAATAACTGCCCCTTAATTTTGTAGAAATTAAGTAGCGATCGAATAATTTCTTTCAAACATCTTGCGCAAAAAGCTAATGCGTCTCTGGTTTTTTTTTTTTCAAAACAAATTTATTTACAATTGTTTATATAAGCGAAAGAAAGCGCAAATGTATCCCAGGGACTTAAATTGGAAACTTTTTTCCGCCTGCATAAGGATCAGTGTTGCCATGTTTGAACCAATCGATTCCAAAGTGATATTTTTTCGCATAAATTCTGGAAGGATACTTTTTTTCTACTTAGTAAAAATTTTGATACATTTCTTAAGATCAAATAGATATACATTTCCCTTATAGTTCTCTTCATAGCAATACATTTTATGCTTTTGTGGAACAGACACGAGCCGGAATACTACCGAAAATTTTATGACCAAACATTTTTTAACTATGGGTCTAAGTACATTCAGCGTTGCCATACGGGCAGCTTAATATTCAAAATAAAATTTTTTCAACCAGATTTTTTCATTACGAAATTCTTTTAAATTAATATTTCGGGTACAGTTTAGTGGGATTTCTAAAGGATTTTATTGAATAACAAGATGTTTTCACTAATAAAATCTTCAACTTAAGTGTTCTTGTAAAAAATTAAGATTTTTAGTTATACTTAGTTTTTAGTTAACTGCTACTTCTCGGAGTAAATCTAGCAAATTTGTTAAATTATTAAAATTTTTCTCAAGAAAGTACGTAAAAAGTGGACTGTGTACGCGATTAAAAATAATTTTAGTAGAAATGCTGATTTGACACATTTCACAGGGAAATATTTTTATTCACGGTTTTTATCAACAAATGGTAATCCCAAAATATTTATTATGTAATAAGTTTTTCACTACAATTATACGTTTATTCTCAGGCTGATGCTTGGATAGTTAATAAAAATAAGGGTGATGCATATGGATACATTTCAGGTCTTGTAAGTATCGCACTCTTCACAGCGTCGCGGCAAAAGTGATAAGCAAATCTTTAAGTTACATATTTATTTATTTTAAGAAAAACCAGCCTGCATATGATTTTTTCGCCACATCTTTGAGAAATGATATTCAATTGTTGCCTTATATTTACCAAATTCAAAAAGTAATTCATTGGTGAATTGTGTTTAAACAGACAGACGGATATGGCTAAATCGACTCAGCTCGACGTTCTGACCATTTTGGTAAACATTTATGTTATTTGGGTCCATCTGTTCTTCTGGTACTTACAAAGGATCGGACCAAAGTTATAACACGATTTCATGTTCATGAAGGGGTATACATATACATTTAATAATCTCGTAAAAATTATCACTTTTATATGTATAATATTTTCAACGTTAAATCATAGATGCTAAAAATTACTCTCATAGGCATACTTATATTTAGATGCTACATACATATTTACTTAGTTAAGCAATAACATATTAACATCTCACTCTAGGCATTACATATTCGTGGCTAAGTAGGATTTACTGCCAACTTCATTATGACATCACCAAGAAAAATAGATTTTCAATTTTGTGAATGATTAATTACACTCGCATTAATTTTTGCATTTTTGCAATTTTCAGCGTAAGCTGAGTCAAAAAGCAGTTTCACTTCAAACAAAATATGCATAAATTGTGGCAAGTTGAGAGAAGAAAATTACTTAGCTGAAAGAAACGAAGAGCACACACCAGATCACAATTTGTCCTTTCTCCTCTACGCTGATGATTTAGTAGGTATTTTGAAGATGACTACATACATACATATAAGCATACATACATACATATGTAGTATGTGTAGTGTACATTAGACTGCATCACTCTCCATACAAAAAAAGTCGGTGCTGCTTTTTCAATGGAATTATAAAATCTAAAAAATTTGAAGACTTGCACCAAATATTTCAGAGAAATATTAAGATTTACGTGGGTTAGACTAATTTAAAAATACCTTCAAAAATTTAGTTTTTATGAATAAAAATATATTTTTTTATGTACTTTTTGAAAAAAAAATCATTTCAGATGACAACACAGTTTAAGCTTAAAAAATTTGCACAAGAAAGTATTTAAAAAATAATAATTCAACGGAATCACAATAACAAGATTTTTGATGCTGTTTTTGAACTTTTTAAAAGATTGCTTTAAGAAAACTTGAATAACTCAGCAAAAACTGTACCGATTTAAACTTATGAGGTATCAACAAAGTATGAAAGAGAAAGGTAAAAAGAACGAGCGTCATTTCAAGTGAAATTGAGATATGTTGATGTCTGAAAAAAATAAAATAAAATATAAAAAAATCGGACGTGAATGGGTTTCTTTGCAAAGAACTAAAAAGGGGTTCAAAATACCTTTGCACTGATACCTCATAAATGTAAATCGGTATAGCTTTGGCCCAGTTATTAAAGTTTTTCTTAAATCAATCTTTGAAAAAACTTAATAAATAGCACCAAAAATATCATTATTATGATTCCGTTCAAAACTTTTTTTTTATATTTTTATGCAGATTTGTTTAGTTTAAACAGTTTTTTCATCTGAGGGGATTTTTTTTTAAATCCTTAAAGAAACTACTTTTATTCATATATAGTTTTGCAGGTATTTTCAAATCGGCCCAGCTCTTCAAATATAATAAATTTTGTTATCCCGGCGGAAAACCAAAATTTTTTTTAGTGATGCAGTATAATGTATCTACATATTTGAGAAGAAAATACTGCTCGTAAATCACTGCATCGCAAGCACTTCCTTATCAAACAAAAGTTCGTTTTTTAGAAAAAAAACTGTAGCATTTTAGTTTATTTTTTCCCCTTAAATTTTCTGCGTGCAAAATGTCGATCAGAGATCTGAGTGCGCCGTTGCCGCTGTTAGTTGTAAAATTACTTAAACGGTATTAATAAAATTTCGTTTTTGTTTTTGTTATTGTTTATCCACATGTACATGAATTTGTGTGTGGGAAAGCAATTGCACAAGTTGGCGCAAATTGAACTGCAACTGCAATTGCGTATTGCCCCAAAATGTGGCAACACTAACAAAAAAAACAACAAAACAAACAAAGAGGTTGTAAGCTGTGCACAAACTGTTGATGGTTAACTTTGAGCTGATCATCTGCTCATCTGCTGCCCTCGCTGCTACCCATTACCACAGCCAGAGTCAGAGTCGCATCTGCATGCCGCCTGACAGCAATTTGTAGTTGTCGCACTGCGGCATCAGTTTTGTTGCTGCACTACGATGGCGTAAAGAAAAAAAACACAAAACACACGAAAACTTCTCGATCACGATTTTTGACACATTTTAATAATATTAAAGAAGCAAAAACAAAAACAAAATGATGTGCTCTTCAACAATAAAGAGGAGCACTTTTGTGGCATACCGACTGTGTTAGCCAGCAAAGGAACATACTCGTATGTACTTACAACAAAACTTAACGCGGCATGTGAAGCAAGGTGGTTTAAAAATACACGAGCATTTATGTGGGGGAAAACTAAGTGAGTAAGTGAAAAATGGAAAATTGTTACGATTTGAAGACGAAAAATCGGCCACTCAGTCAGTCAGTCAGCCAGTCTGTTGCATCTGCCATGTACCCATGTACGTGTGTGCTTTGCCATTTTAACCCCGAGGGCGTTTGTTGCTGCTGTTGCTGCCTTGTTGCTTGCCTGCTTGATGCACCAACGCTAACGCGCATGCGCAACCATTCTGCTTCAGTACACTTGCCCGCTCGTTCGCCTGCTTGCCGCAATCAATTCATTAGTGCGCCATAATCACCACATGCCTACTTATTTCCCATATATGCCACATCTATAGCGATTTAAACTGCTTTTAACGCTTCTTAAATGTTGTGTTTGCGTATCGAACTGTTGGCCAATTGCTGAAAAGAAAAATAAAAACAGCAGCAATAGGTAATTTCCAGTTGCTATGGGTTTTTCATTGATCGTTCGTCGCGGCACTTGTTGCTTTAATAATTAATTTAAGTATTTTTTTTGCGATTTTCGAAGCTAAAACTCGAGACAGACGAGCTTATGCTTATGCAGATGAACTACCACACAAATGCGCATAATAATCCCTGCAAAAATCGCTGGATCATGTAGTCTATTTGTGGTATATTGGAGTACTTACAAAAGTATTCCTTTGGCATGCTGCTGCTGTTATTTGTTAGCTTCCAGCAGGTTCGGGTTCGAATGCAGTCACAGGCAACATGTAATTTTTGAAGTGAAACTTCTTTAGCGACGGTTGGTTGGTTGGGAGTAAATTGGCAAATTCAACGGAAATTGGACACGGAAATGGTGCAACGGAAATCATGCAATGGAAATGGTGCAACGGAAATAGTTGGGGCTGAAGCAAGTGCGCCTTGTGTGTATGCATATGGTATTAATTCAACAAAAATTTGATAATAAAAGGTTAAAGAATAACACTTAGAAAAAGACCAATACAGGAATGAAAGTAAAGGTGACTACGTACATAGATAAAGAAAAGGATAAAGGTAAAGGTAAAAATAAAAATAAAAACAAAAACTTAGATGCGGCGAAAATATATTTAAAGGCAAAAATGAAGACCAAGATAAATTTAAACACTTTACTTATATATAAGGGCAAAGGTTAAGGGGAATATGTAGATGAAGAAAATGATAAGTAAAAACAAAGATGAGGATGAGGATACCGATAAAAGTAAAGATGAAGAAAGGGGAAGAGAGATTAAAATAAAGGTAATTAAAGAGGAAAGGATATAGAAAGAGACACAGAGACTAAATCTGGAAACTATTTTGTGATTTTAGAGATTTTCGGGATTCTCGGAACTTAACGATTTAATAATCGATATTTTTATCGATTTTGTTATCGATATTTTTAACGAATTGTTATCGGTTTTGTATTCGATATTTTTAACTATTTTGTTGGCGATATTTGTTATCGATATTTTTATCGATTTTTTACCGATATTTACCGATTTTGTTATCGATATTTTTATTGATTTTGTTATCGACATGTATCGATTTTGTTATGGATATTTATCGATTTTGTTATCGACATTTATCAATTTGGTTATCAATATTTATCGTTTTTATCGATATTTATAGATTTTGTTATCGGAATTTTTATTGATTTTATTATGAATATTTTTATCGATTTCGTTATCGATATTTTGTTATCGATATTTTCATCGATTTTGTTACCGAAATTAGTCGATTTTGTTATCGATATTTATCGAGCACTTCTTTGCACTTAGGGAGTACTCTTTACATGCATGCTTGGAGTAGTCAAGATTTTTGCAGGGATTTTGTTTTTATAAATTTTTTATAAGTGCTATATTTTTTAAGCTGATTTCAGTTAGTTGTTGTTGACCTTTTAATAAAATTCAACTGTAAAAATTTAAATTAACTAATAGTAAAATAAAAAATGTGATATAAAATAAAGCAAATGAAAATAAAATAAAGTAAGATTAAATGTATAAATAAAAAAAAAATACATAAAAAATAAAACAAAAAAAATATAAAAAAAAAAATCGCAATCGCTCTAGCCGAGGAACGCACCTGGCGGCAACTCTCACCACTCGGCTTGTACAAAAGACAACAGCTGGCCGTTTTTACCAGTGTTGTCATCGAAAATTCCCCGGATCCGAGTTAATTCCCAAAAATGTCAGCTATTTGTTTGGCTGCTTATGCGCATTTTAATGAGGAAAATGCATGAGTTAAAGCAAATAAAGGCTGTTTATGCAAATAAGCGTACCAGTTTGTCAACCGTATAAAGATTTTGAATAGCAATGGCTGCATATTTGCTCTTTGGTTTGCAAGCGAATTCATTAAAGATAGTATTATCGTATTTTGGTTCATTTGTTTAAGATTTTTACGACTAGTATTGTTTTGAAGAATTTTCATAGCCGCTTAACTAAAATGTTGCTCGGCCTAGCTCTTTAATCGCTAAAAGCCTTCTTGCTGCGGTAATGCTTCTACGAGTATTTCAAGCTCAATATAGTTTGCAATATGCGGTAATGTTTTAAGCAGTAACTGTTTTTTATGCTGTTCATTTTCTTTAGGTTTCGCTATTTTCGCGTTCGCCAAATCACAAATTAAATTAACATTTCTTTGATTTAACGGTTTGCGAGTTACACCTTCTAAATTTGTTATTTACCCTTCGAAAATTGGAATGCGCAGACTGATTGATCGCCGATGATTTAGACATCAATGCCACTGAATCAAATGACTGGTATCATTTACTGCGAATTAGGCGGTAAGTAAATTTTTTTTTGAATATTTACCTTAAAAAATGGGTTAGGTTTTGATTAAAAGACTGAAGTGGAGGCCGACTTGCTACTGAATAACATCGATTCAATCAGCGCTGGTATTGAAGTGAAATTAAGCTGTTAGATTAAAAATGAAAAAAAATATTATCTCATACCTTGATCAATTTTTGTTTTACTTAAATATTTGGGACTCACATTTTAGCTAAGGGTTGCGACCCAAAAAGTTAATTCCTCTACTCCAATCTATGGCGTGTGTCCTGGAGTAATAACAGAAATGGATTGGACATATCGTTTTATACCGCCTCCGCACGCCAAATGGTTTATATGGTGAGCTTTTTCATAACAGAAATATACTCACAGGTGTGCCTTTGCCTTCCGAGGGGTGACCGTTGATGTTTAGAAACAAACTTGTTCAAGTTTTAGATAGTGCTCGGATCAGGGATTGAACCTTGGTCTTACCGAGAGGAAGTACGCATCTCTAACCACTCGACCAAGGCCAAAGAAGATAATTTTTGGATATCAATACCTATTTTCGTATAAAATATAAGTATGAAACCACTTTTTTCGAACTGATTCGTAGATGGGCAATTAAATAAAAAAAAAAGTAAAGAGACACAACGATACATACTGATTCTGAATTTTTTATCGACTTATGTATCCAAAGGGAATTAAAAAAATATGTAAAAAAAATATAAATAAAAAATTTGGTGAATTCGATTAGGTAATTGTTAAAAATAAAAATTTCAAAAGTTTCTATAACGATAAGTTTCAATTCACACAATTTTTTTATCGATTTATGTATCGAATGGCAATTAAAAACTTATATATCGATACATTGGTTAAAAGTCCGCACTACCATTCCACAGAGCCTGGGTTCGAGCCCAAAACTTTTATACCGAATCTAAATAAAAAATTGCGGAAAATCGATTAATTGTTAAAAATAAAAATTTCGGATTTTCAAAAGTTTTCCGAAACCCAGTAAAAAGTTTATGTATCGAAGCTAAGTACAAAAATTTCGGAAAAATCGATGATCTAATAGATAACGATTAAATTTCGATTCTTAAATTTATTAAACGATTTATGTATCGCAGTGGTGTTGATAGACTTTTTTACATTTTAGTGACAAGCTCATAAAACTATCTACACGTCCTAAGGAGTCGAGTAATAAAGTAAACTTAAGCATGCATTGTAATAAATGTCCTCGACAATTTTATTTCTATTTAACTGCTCACCTACCAAATAACCGTTAAAAAAATACCTATGCAAATGGGCGTGCAAATTGTTTAACACCACCGCCTATTGCCACACCAGTGCATCATTTAGTTGTGGCAAGTCGATGGTTAAATCAGTGGGTGATGGCTAATATGTCTGCATATTGAGCAATTGAGTAATCGATCATTTTTAAAGCAAACTTAAGTGAAACTAATTTGTGTATACTAACATCAATAATCAATTTGCGTACACTACTGCAGCTCGGTGTATGCCAAAAACATGTTGGAAACTGGACAAAAAAAAATCTGGTTAAAAAAAATACTAACCCACTGACCAAAGAAATTTGCCATTTTTCGGAAAAAGAAAAAATCCATCCAATCGCGAATGTATGTATATTAGACCGTACCAGAAAAAAAATGCGCCACACACGCTTGAGTCTGAAGTATTATAAAATAGACATTTCGAAAAAATATTTGTTTGGTAGGGAAGGGTCATTTTTAACATTTTTCGTCATATCTTCGATAAATACGGTTAGAACTTAAACTATGATATTATATTGATGTTCTTGTCTCGAGAAGATAACTTTTTTCGATCGAAAGTTCATTGACCTCAATCGCCCTGTTCTAGTACCTAGCCCACATATCTCAGTTCATAGTTCATACGACACTAACGTGCCACCCTAATGTCAGTAAATTAAAACTCTCCAAAAATCAATAAACTTTTACTAAGAAAGAAATTTGATTATTCCAGTAGAACAATTTAAAAAAATTGTATTGCTGAATATAGGTGTCCCCAAAAAATGTGAGATAGCGACCGCTAGATTCGGCTGAAACAAAATATTTTTTTCGAAATTGCCTTGCAAAAATACTTTAGACTCAGGGGTGTACGCGATTTTTGTTGTTTGCTTGTAAGGTGGTGCGGTCTAATGTATGGATGTAGATAAGAGTACATATAAATATGTACATATATACCTATGAGAGTGAGGCACATAGCTGAAGCCAATTTTTTCAAGTAATTAGTAATTTTAGCAGTGATCATTAGCAGCTTAAAAATGTTTATGACTTGCACAAAATAAAATCATGCTTGTCAATTTTGATTTTGGGCCGAACCTCTTCAAATTTTTGTTTATACAAAACGGATTAGCGGCGCTTCTTTAAAGCATTTTAATGGCATTTTTTATTCGGAAAAATTTTCTAGTCGAATTTTTTACTTGGTTTAATTTGATTTTAATTTTTTTGTATACGTCACTGTATTCAAGAAACGGCGACATTTTTACTTTAATTTTAAAATTTACTATTAAATTGAGTGGCCTTAAATGTATTTTATTTGCTTTTTTAGCTTACTATTTAAATCTATCCGAAATTCGTATGTATTAAAAAATATTGAGTAATTGTTTTTTAACTAAAGTTAATTAATACCAAACTTTTAGCCTAGCTTTGTAGAAGGTATGCATGCACACTATTCAATTGCATTGCTTAAGCAACAATATTGAGATTTGGAGATTTTTAAATAATAAATAGGAATGCAGTTGGCCTCCTTTCGACCAAAGGGATGGTATGTACATACTTTAAGACTGTAAGCTCGTAGCTTTAGCGAGTGGGTATAAATAAGCAACAGTTTATGGACGGCTGAGAAGTTCTGAAGTACATTAGAATATACATACATATACACGCCTGACTTTACCTAATGGAGGTATATCAAAATTTTGGTGTTATTTGTGTCTCAAAATTAAACAGATACTAACTTCAGAAGTGACTCTGTGTGCTAAGCATAGCCTTTGCACTTTTTTGCGAAATGATTTTTGTCGATAGTAGAAAATGCCTTGGCAGCACAATGTAAGAAGCATTTATGTACATATATTTGTACCATATGTTCATGTGTGATAAACAAAAATTTATCTATTTTCGTGCTCAAATCATTTTCAACACTAATACGACTACCGCCTACTTTATGAAGGCAATTTAGCCATTCATTTAACACTTTCAATGATCTATGCCACACAGCAACTCGTAAAGTGAATGCCTCTAAATTTTGCATCGAATACAAACAATTGGATGGTGTAACATGGCATGCAAGTTGCAAATTGTTTATACATAGCGATTACTAATATTTTTTTTCTTTTTCAAATCGCTTAGCTGTAATTAAATGCTCATTGACAGAAAATTAACCGAATTGTTCTTTTATTACTTTCAAGTTAGTCCACGCGATGTGTTGAATGATTTTTGCTTCTGTGTTCGGAAATTAACATACATACATACATTAACATATACGTATGGAGAGACAGTCTTTGATTAATAAAATGTACTCGCTTTGGCTTTTTTATTTTGGACTATTTTGGATATTTATTCTCTTCTAGTTATGCAATCGGGGATGGTCTTTGAAGAAGTTGTCTAATTACCGATGCTTCGAAAAAAATTCTTTACCGAAATAAATGAAATAAGTGCGAAGCCTGGTCCGACACTTAAATAGATCCAGCGCTCCACGTTTTTCATTTTCAAATCTCATAAATTGTCTATAATGACTTTTGCTAAAATTTCAAAATCAAAAGTTATCAAAACAAATTCTATGGGATTGAGAAATATTATTTTCTACTTGTTATTTAGTCCATTTATAGAAACGTGAAATATTAAACTATGTACTTTTTTCTTCTATTTATTTATAAATAAACTTGGTTTTTAAAAATTTTCTTATGCACAACTTTTAAGCTTTTTTTGGAAAAAAAAAACTCATTCAATTTTTTGGTGCATAAGGGAGGTGAGTATTGAAAATGTCCCTTTAAAATTTTATCCTTGAATATCCTTTAAATTTTGCAATATTTATTTATGAAAAAATTATATGTTACCGACTTATATAAACTCGACAACGTCCTCGAATTTCGTCCTTCTACGCTGATAAAAGTAAAAAATTACATATTCGTCCTTTTGCATCCAAAAAATGATAATTTCTTTAAATTCTAAGTTGTTGTTGAAAAGTAAGTAAGTTAAGTTGTTGAAAAGTAATGAATATCTAAATCGCGGGTCTAATCTCGGGATCGAAAAAAGCTGAAAAATTAATATCCCTAGTAGGCAGCCTCTGGCACAAATTTTCATATTTTGTCAAAAGTAATGACCACATCTAACTCAGGATATAAAACCACTAAATTTAACGCCATTAAACAGTTTCTTAACATTATTACTCTCTTAACAACAGCGACAACGATCCTTTCGGCATATGATTTTGGCATGTTGCATGCAACAACCAATGCAATAAATGCACTAACAGATGGTACACCAACACGCACATACATTCGTCCAAGTGTATGCCCAAAACTCACAAAAAAAATATTAAAAAGAAAAACCTTAATTTACGATACTTGGCAAGCAAGCAGGCCTGCTGGGTGGCTTATAATCTTCGAATACAGAGAGAACTTCAGTGCGAAGGGGGCGTTGCCACATCTCTTCGCAAGTGTAACGGCACATTTTGGGGATAAGGTGTACATAGTCAACAATTGAATATCGATTATGCAACCTGCAGCAATGGTTATTGCTATGGTTGTCATGCTAAGTATTTGTAGCTTCCACAGCTAACATTTTGCATTCAACTGACGGAAAATTTAATTAATTTGTTCAGATGCACGAATGTGCATACAAACATTCCATAGATGCGTGTGTATGTATGCTGAAAATGTAGTAGCACGCATTTGTTGCATGTTGCAAGCGCAATAATACATACATCAACAACATAATCATCTTCGCATTGTAACTGGAGGCGGCATAGCTGGAGGTAACAAATAAATATTTCTTCAATTGCCAACGAGACGTAAAACACATTATAGCTACAATAAATTCACGTATGTATGTATGTGAGGGAAAAAGTTAGTGAGTATGTGACTGACAAATGAGTGACACAGTGGGAATTATAAGACATAAATATTACTCAGTAAGCTTAAGAATCACGCCGAAGCCGTGCCGAAATCAACTTGCTCGGTCTCACCCGCACCGAAAGGACTATGGAGAAAAATTAGTCTCGTTCCGTGAATACGGCTCCCACTAAGCAACGAAAAATACTACAGATTGCGAAGACCATTTCTGGTAAAAAAATACTTTTTTTTATAAATTGCATAGTCCATTCGGTCAAGATAGAGGAGAGTCAGTTTAAGAGTTTGCATGCTCATAAGCTCATTCTGGTCGATGCAAGTTCAAAAAAGAAACAAATCGCAGAATGGTGAACCTTTCGAAAATTTTTCATGATGAACTTATTATATCCGAATTCAATGAAAGAAAAAGGAAAGCTAGCCGAGTGTTCAGGTAAGTTTTTGAAACTGACCATATACATATCTAATTCCGACGAAACTTATATAGAGAGAGCTTCGATGGGCCACTCCAACTTATTCGGTTTAAGGGCTCACTGAAGTCTGCAGCGTCTGTTTACCAGTAGGTGCGGCTGCAAGCGGGCGTCTTTATTGGAGAAAGCGGCTCGCCATTTACCCGTGTATTTGGTTAAGAACTCACTCCTCTCCCAGCAATAAGCTGTGCGCTGGGTTTGGAATCCACACGTAAAAACCACTTCCAGTGAAAAAAATACACAAAGCCTCCTATGAGACCCCCTTTGTTATGAGGACCACGGAAAACGTTTAAAGGACTACGATTTGAGGGTGTACACCTGGACTCTTAACGGGGAAAATGACTCTGCCCGGCTTGTCCTCGTAAGGACAAATGCTGACATCACCGCCATCCAAGAAATGCGACCGCCATTATATCAAAATCGTGCTTGACGACTTCCCAGGGTGGGCAGCTTTGGAACCACCATCGGAAAATTCAGCCTCCACGACGAAACGTCCGATAACAGACTGAGGCTGATCGACTTCACCAGAGCCCGAAACATGGTAATATGCACTATTAGGTCCAAGCACATAAATATCCATCAATCTGGCAATCGCTCATGTTGTGATAGACGGAAAGTACGCTTACAGTGTTTTAGACCTGCATACATACACTCCGATAACCAAACATCGACTCGGACCACTATTTTGTTGCAGCCAAGATACACACCCGCCTCTGTGAAGCAAAAATGTGCGACAAAAAGCGGCGGAAATCTGCAGTCACAACAGACGACCCAAAGCGAATTTATGCCTGGTGGTATCGGTTGAGCAAAAACAAAAACCACAATAATAATTTAGCCGCACGATAGCAGCGAGAATCGGTACAAATGTACAGAAAGACATCATTTTGACATTTAGAATTACGCCGGAGAAAATCTTATTGTTCTGCCAAAACCACCTAGTATGAATTCACCTTGAGACGGCCAATGCGTTCGCTACTAAACCCTCACACTTGCTCTCAGAGAGCTCTCTTCAACCAACCGACATATGTGAGCAGTGGAACTACATTTCCCGCTCATTAAGTACCGCCGCCGAAGAAGTGGACGGCTTACAAGAAGCTGCAGAGAAAACAGATGCCGCCAACAGGGCCGCGCTGCGATCGGGCCACGTGGGACCGTTATAAGGTACTAAAGAGGCAAACGAGACGTATTTGCCGCAATAATAACAGAGAGATCGAAATATGTGAGTGGGAAGAGGTTTAAATGCTGGCCGACAGGAAGAATGCCCGAAAATTTTAACAGAGAGTTAGGCGGCTGACGGAAGTTTTCAAGACCAGGGCATACTCCTGCAAGAACAACAATGGCGACCTAGTTACCGATGTCCAGGACGTACTTAAATTATGGAGAGAACACTTTTCCACCCTATTGAATGAAAGCAGCAGTGAAAGTTGTGGAGAAGACGAACCCGAGCCCCCGGTCGATGATGATGGAGTCGATGTTTCGCCGCCTGACTATGACGTGGTACGAGTGCAATTACGCGGCTGAAAACAACACAGCTGCTGGAGCTGACATCGTGCCAGGTGAACTTTTCAAGTACGGCGCACATAAGGACAAAATGTCTAAATATACCTACAAATATTGAAAAACAAAATTCTTTAAAACTTATCACACATACCCTGAAACCTGTGTCTATAAACCAGTACACAATGAAACATAGAAATTTTGACTGAATTAATAGATATTTTATAAAATGCCGCCGAAGTTGCAAAGAGTCCAGCGACTTCTCTTCAATAATAAAAATATCAAGAAATAGTGCATCTTTTTTAAGTCGCATACTGGGACGAATGGATAATCTAAGACTACAAATATGTTTGCTTCATGTATGTATGTATGTAAGTATTTGACTGATTTCAATGGAACTTGATACATAAGGTTTCTGGAGGTGTGTGATTTCGAATATGAAATTAGATTTCCAATTCAATTTCCGATTCAATATGGCGAACAGTTTTAAAATGTCGGTTCGCCAAAAATTAGACTTTTGTAGAACAATTTCAAAATATGCACTTTATTTCCAGACTTATCTACTACTTATCCATAATATGTTTACTAAAAGTCTTTAATTTCCAATGGGCTACTTCAAGCTGGCCTGTATGTCTATGACTGTGCGTGTGGATCCCTGTGAAGCATAACTGTTAATCTCAACCCGAATTTAGTACGAAATCAATATTTCGCCGATAATCACTATTGAGTGCCTGCTGTCAGGTCACAACAGCAACATATCTACTACGTACGTGCATCTACAGTACCTACATATGTATATGTACGTTCACATATGTGTGGTTAAGCGCGAACATCAATGTATATGGCACAAATTTGAAAGTAACGCGTGTGTTACCGCGTGTCTTATGTTGCAGCTGCATTTCGGCAGTCAAAAATACAAAAGTGGATTACTACTATTTTTGAGGGAGTTTCAAAACATGCGCCCGCCAGCTGTGCTGCATGCATATTCATCTTTGGCGCCACTTGGGAATTTGTCTGTAGTACACCTGTAAATACGCAAGTAAATATGTATGTTGGAGTTCATAGGCTTCTAAATATTTACTATCTGTGACATTTGCAGCAGATTCATTTTGATATTCGCTGATTGGCAGTCATCGCTATTTTTCTACAGCAGCTTCATGTCTACATATGTATGAATGTACATATGTATATAGTTTACATGTGTGCTCAAATTATTAAATTTGCTGACCCGCTTTTGACTTATTTTCTTAGTGCTCTCGCACTCGCTTATTTTTCACCCAGTTCACCTGCTTGCTGTTGCTACCTTCACGCATTTGCTGCCAATCACTGCCAAGCGTTTGTAAATGATCGGCTTTGCACATTCCAAAAGTGTTTGCAAATGTTCAAAAGTGAATTAACCGCAATTGCGAACATCTTTTCACTTAAAAAACATTTCTCCACAGTGATTATGTGTTACTTGACTGTGGTTGTATATGCATATGCACATCTACATACAAACATATGTATAATCATAGATATTTAAAAATCACATACATATATACATCTGTATGTTAATTAGCCTAGGCTCTTCTTCGCCTACTGTTTTCGGCTAATTTTCAACAGCTACTCATTAGTTAAGGCTTGATTTTCTAGCGCTGGCAACTCGTAATTACTGCATCTAAACTATGTATGTACATGATAAAGCAAATGCCCTGCATACATAAAGTTTATCTGGTTCATTTCCATGTAAATTTGGAAGCCGTTATTTTTTAATTTTTCATTTTGTTTATTTACTTCTTTGCTATTTGTTTCAATTACAGGTGTTAAGCGTTGAAAGTTGCGATTTAGCCCACAAGCTTCAGCGCTTAACGTAAAAGGGTTTTTGATTTGAATGCTCTGCAGCAACGTAGAATGAGGTAACTTATTTATTTCAATTTTGCTAATTGAGCGTTGCACTGATTTTGGAATGATGTTTTTGCAATGCACTGATGTACATATATATGCACATTAGGGTGGTCCAAAAATGCATGCTGAAAAGTAAAGTCGGAATTTTTATGCTTTCACTCCCTAGGATTGTTCTATCCCAAAAAAATATACCCCTATTTTTTATTTTGAAATCAAAAAATAATTAAAGGTCGATCAAAGTGCGCAAAGTTTTCCATGTATTTTATATGGGAAAAAGCCACTTTTCGTAAAAATGGTATAGAATTTTTGAAAATCAATATTTTTCGATCGGAAAACAGGGCTTCTCTTCAGAAGATTCTCAGTAATAATACCCAATTATTTATTTAACCATTTTTTCATAGTAACTATATTTTATAGGTTCGCCGAAACCACCAGAAAATGCAATGGGGGGATAAATAAAAAATCTTTAGTACTAAACTATGGTTAAATAAATAATTCGGTATTGTTATTGGAAGTTTCCTGTAGAGAACCAGAGTTTTCCGCTCGAAAAATATTGATTTTCAACAATTTCATACCATTTCTATGAAAAATAGTTTTTTTTTCTATATAAAATACATGGAAAACTTTGAGCGCTTTGAGCGACTTCTAAACCAACTTTGCCAACCACATGCTACCATTTTCCACCATGGGTACGGTAAACTTTGTCACTATGTTTTAATCTAAATAAATAAGTTTCTTTAAATGTATATATCTCGGAAAATCCCTGCGAAAACCACTTTCTTTTCTACTGGATTAAAATGCCGTACGATCCGTATGAAGAAATGCTTCGGACTCTGGACAACCTTTCGAGGTCCTCAGCATTACCCAGTTACACTGGATCTCTGACCCATTTCTGCGCCAATCATACAATCATTTATGGACGCAGAGGCAATAACGCATGCCACATCTAGAGCTATAGTACCGCGAAGCTTTCTGACCATAAATTCCACAAGGAAGCCACACAGCGGATGCAAGAAAGACCAAAGCCTAGCTATGCATCATCCAATAATAAGCTCATCACCCAGCGAACAGCGGCTATTGAGATTGCAGCGGATTGACACGGTAACAGCTAGATGACCAGCGGTAGGGCCAAGAACTTCACCAGATCACACACTCTTAATGCAACCCGCCGAATTCGACCGATCGTCAGCTGACCAACTCGCCGATTAAGGAGGATAAGGAGGATTTCATGAAGATGCTAGCGAAAAGTCACTCTATGGTCGATGTTTCCATATCGACTTCGAGCCAGGTCGCTAAGCGCAAACGAGCGGTGGGTGTAATCCCAGTAATGATACCGAAATAAGGTAAAACGGAAGTGGAACTGTTTCTTTATTGCGATAGAAAAGAATCAGACAAAAAATATGCGACAAAGTTGAAAACAATTAAAAAGCAAGATCATTAGGTGCCAATGAAATTGGTACCAGCCCTTATTGGAACGAGTATAGTAAGGCAATCCACATCAGCCCTCATGAAGTAGAGATGCTTCTGGCTGGAATTTTTAAGAATTTGGGTAATCAATAATATCTGATTTAAACCCGTTTTATTAATACAAATACATATATTAATTACGAAATTTATCAGTCATGCAAATTTTTTCGGAAATTCTCAAAATAAACTACCACAACTGCACGTTTGTAATCACATCATCGCATGTTAACAAATTTATCGCATCATTTAAATCAAGAAATCGTATTCAATTACCAATGAGAAGCAACGGAAAGACATGATAAGCAAACGAGTTAATAAAAATATCCTCATTGCAAACATACGTACGCGTAAAATATGTACCGCTTAAGATGCAATGCAATTCTTCTTGGGGCGCCAGAGCAAATGACCGAAGTGTACAAATCATACCAATTAACCTTTTAACATTGCAACCAGCCAAGTGAATTATTGTAAATGAATGGCAGTGTTTGACTTTTGAAGCAGAGAGCGCGAGTCGAGGAGGCTGTAAAGGTAATGACCAAGCGGCAAAAGTGCACATAAATCAAAACAGAGCCGCAAACGCATGGTCAGAATAACAAACAAACAAATAGACGGACAGTTCGGTGGACAGACGACGGTGGACAAATGAATAAGCATTCGGTTGTGGAGTAGCTGTGGACAGGCAGACAAATAGACTCGCCGCGGAATGGCACTCGAACTAATGCCAATGCAGCTGTGGCACGGTATAATGTAACGGATATACGCACAAATGCAGGCGGAACATTTTCTCGCATACATAGTTAGTACATACATACATACATACATTTGCATCTACAACTACGCATGATTTTTAGCTAACCGGATGGCAGCATGAATGAGCTTTGCGACGAAATGATAGACTGGGCCGCCGTCATCTGCTATGTGGACGGACAAACATGCGCTTATTTAGTTTTCATATTTTTATAATTTTTTTTTTTAGTTTTTATTTTACTTTTCTCAGCGACATCTTTAACTACTTTAGTGATGCTATGAGAAACGTGCGAAGCTCATTTAGAAACGGATGCGCCGCTGCTGGTTCGCTCATTCATCCACGCCGCCATTCTGTTTCTTGCAGCCACAGCTTGTTATTCGCGTTTTTCCGTAGGTTGGCAAACAGCAACGTCATTAAAACTAATTTTGGCACTCACAAGTTCAGGCCAATTGACCAAAGCAATTTTGAAGCGTCTTTGCGTCTGCGCATGCGTAGTATGTGAGTGGTTGCATGCGAGTGGCTGGAGTTTAATTAATGGTGGTTGCAGTTGCAGTGGCAATTGTGCAGCAAGAAATACTCATTGGCAACTACTAGCGGCTAAATGCACATACTATGTACCTGTATTTAAATGTATGGACAAGTTTATTTGGAATAATGTACACTTCTAGTCATTTGATCCTAAATAAGTACATTATTCCTTTTGTTTATTTAGTATTGATAAATTTTTTATTAAAATGTAGCCTAGTCTACAACAAAAAACGTGTAAATCCGATTTTAAAGTTTTATACAAATTAAAATAAAAAAAAATATCATCATTCAATAATGAAAAGTTTTGTAAGAAAAACTTTCTCTCACTCCAATTTTTTCAATGACACTCCCATCCTACTCCTAAATACAAAAACAGTGATATTTCTTTTTCAAATTTCTTTTTAAGTTTTAGGAACATTTTTAAATTTTTAGTAGTGAAATTTTTACATTTTAATTTTGAAGAAATGTTTGATCTGCATTCGCTAGCGACAAAAAGACAAAATGGGTGAGATTCATTGGGCTACAGAAAGTCAATATAGGCTAAAGAGACGCGCAACGGTTCTGGTAAATGAGTCAACAAAGGTATTTAAATAGGTATTGACCTACACCCCCGAATGAGACTTTGACGCAATATAATATTGGCAAACCACATCCATGGGGCCAATCGTAACACACGACAGCTCGGTTTAGTCAATGGCGCGATGTAATTTCAAACTTACGGCACTTCTCATTTGACGATTTAGATCAATTCAGAAATATTTTTGAAGAGTGTTGCCACCTATTTTTTAGTTAAAACAATTTAGATATCAAATGAAAGGCATTTTTGAGAATTTAAATCAATAAATATTTTCCATGAGGGTTTCCCAGTTTTTCTTGTAATGCAAACTTTTATCTTAAAGCGTTTTCTGCGCCAGGGCTGTCAAGCTTTCGTGTTCTTTTCTCAGATCTTCACATGCATATTTCATGCTCTCTCTTTAAAAGATTGCACTCTTATAATGTTGTCATACCACCCATCTCTGTGGGTGGGAGTGTCAAATTTTAGAAAAGAGCTACATACAAAACCTTTCATTATTGAATCATGGATGCGCTCTCCTAATGACCTGCAATGGAAAAATTAATAATATTTTTAGAAAAAATTTATACAGTTTTGTAGCCCATTCCATTCCAGTATAAATAAAGTGAAAATTTCAAGAATTTAGCTGTAACTTGGTTTTTTTATTTTTTTTATTTTTTTTGAAGGTGCTGCACATTTTCTTCCATATTAAAATTTTGTCGATCATAAGTCGAGTATGTCATCAAAAATTGCATTCAAAATTCAACTTACCCTGGTGGTCATTAGGATAGCACACCCCTTTGTTGGGGTTCTTTTGTTTCAATTTGTATAAAATTTTAAAATCGGATTTATGTATTGTATAATGTACTATGTTTTTATTAAAAATTAATGAATATTACACAAACAAAAGGAAAACTGTAAATACTGAGGATTAAAAGGGTGCGCTATTTAAATGACGAGGAGTGTACATATCGCTAGCTTAGTGTGAAAAGTTGCTAAGTCCACTTTTTATGAAAACTCATATTTTGATATAGGAGGCTAGAGAAATTGAAAACGCATTGTTTCCAAAATTATAAAGGTACTTGTTTTATTTTTTCCTCTTCATAAGCAATAAAAGGAAAATTTGCTAAGTCCAAAAGAAGCACCACAAATCCGATAAGGCGAAAATAATACGACATCTTTTAATAAATATCGAATCCTTCTGATTCTTATGGTGTTTTGCTTTGCTTTAAACACGCAAAATGTTTGATTCAAAGTCTTGCGAAATAGTTAAAGAAAATGGCTATAGGAAGATTTTTTCCTCTCCTGTAAAATTTTTAAAATGGGACTTAGCAACTTTTCTTTCTAAGCTAGCGATATGTAAATTTCATGAAGCGGATTTCAGCTTCAACGCATTTTGACGTTTTGTTAAAACTGTGGGAAAATCGAAAATGTCAATCCTCTTAGGTTCATCAGAGATAGTTTTAAAATACGAGCCAATCTTAGCTTCGCATCTGTGGCTTCAGAAGCTTATGGGCTGTTTTTGCTCACGCGTAAAAGCACATTTAGCACATTTAGCTCTAAATGCTACTATAAATGTACATTTATCGATACAAAATTCGTCACCTAAATGCAACTAAATGCAACTCCATTTTTGCATTAAGAATCTAAATGCTAAAAGCAACCCTGTGATCTTCCAAAATTTCCACGATTCGAACATGGTTTAATCAGAAAAAGTGGCAACATTGCATTTTCGAGTATACAGTGGCTAGCTGCGTTTCAGTGATCGCCGATCGAGATTTCATTTATCATTTTACATTATTTGGATAAAGAAAAGTTAACAAAATTCAATATTGATGTGATGCTGATAGAAATCTGGATCAATTTGTGATCAATTCTGTTTGTTTTGTTTCCTAATTAAGTGAGGAAATTTTAATTGACAGCACCGACAAATGAATATATACATAAACAAATGGTCGGTCATGGTTAAAACAATTCAAATTTTTGTATTGAAGTTTTGGTTTAAAATTTATTTTTTCCTTTTCAGTAGGGTTTTTGCACATTATCTTCTGCGTGAGAATTGATCGTAATAGATATGGATCTGAATAAGCGACTGGAACACGGCTGTTTGTCAAAAGCATACGATTTCGAACTCGCGTAAATGTACATTTGCTAAATGCGGTAGCATGAACGCTCTTCGAAAGCATATGTTCGAAAGTGCTAAATGTTGCATTTTAAATGCAGCAAAAACGCTGCATTAATGAGCTCATTTAATAACTCCTGTACGTATTTCTTTAAAAAATTTGGACTTATTAAAAAAAAACAATATGTTTCCCAAGACTTTGAACATGCCGGATATTAAAACCCAGTAAAATAAACAGATCATTTGTCTCAAAGTTATTTCTTATTCTTTCTTATTTTAAAAATATTTTTCATTTTCCGGAAACATTTACTTAAACTTTGCCATCAAGGTCGTTAATTGTACCACCTACCAACTTGAGTTATGCCACTTAACTCCAGTCCAATTTATCATACTCATATGTACAAATGTATGTACATATGTATGTGCGGATATACATACCTTTCCATTGGGCTAACAAAAACTTCGAGTGCGGCAAATACGAATGAAGAAGAAATGACGTATGACAGCAAGTTCAAAGTTTTTATGTTCTAACATTGATAAATAAGCAGCTCTTCACAACTAAGACTACGCTAAAGAAATAAGCAGCGAGAAAAGAAGAAAAAAGCTCTCAAAATAATTTTTAAAAACGAAGCGGATTTGTCGCTAAAAATAAGTAGGAAGTTAAGAAAAATTATCATCTGACAGTAACAGCTGGTGTGCAGGCGTTAAAATTAATTTCACTTTCAACACAATTAAATATGTGGCTATTATTATTTTAATATTTTTTTCTGCCACAAGCAAAGCTGCTAAAATGCAAATTCTTAAGTTCTCCAAACGTTAAAAAGATATTATTTCACTGTTGATTAATCTGAAACCCCCAAAAATTCTGTAAGCGAATGCTACTGAGCCGACAGCTCAAACACATTTTGAAAAATGCCCACAGGCAGTGATTACGCCAAATCTAAGGCGGAGCATTACCTTACATAAAATAGGTACATATAGGAAGTTATGAACATAGAATATTAAATAAACAGAAGGAAACTTTTGAAAACAACAATTATGCTCCAAATACAGCGAAACATGTTCTCGATGGTTGTTTCAACTTGCAAATGTTCCATAGTACACACATTGAAGGCGATCAAATGGTTTGGAGAGGAGACAGGAACTCAAATTCTTCATTTGCCGGAACAATAACCTGTTTTGAATGTAATGGAATTTTGTTTTTTTAATTTATTAAGCCTTAAATGTCTGGCAGCTACGTTAGTAGTAGAGCGGATTTTTAGAAATTAGTAAAAACGCAGCCAATCTGGCACAAAAAGTTGTTCAAAGAAATTAGCAGGACAAGAGATCCTTTTTTCTTCAATAGCGTTGTTCTGCCTCACAAGAAGGGAATGGAGTATTTGTTGCTTGAAATATGGATAGCGTAATTAGTGAAGAGTGTATTTCTTTTTCCGCTAAGTGGCGCTGAATTGGCGATAATTCAAAAACTGACCCCAGCGCACAGTGGTAAAAAACTGGCATTTAGTGTTCACAATTTACAGCAAGAGACCAGCTCAGACCGATTTTTTAATTTTTGTTTGTTTGTATTAAATTTTTTACCGTAGAGTGCAGAAAAAGTACCAAAGTTGCAGAAAATCGATTCTCCTGTTTCAAGTAATAAATTTTACATAATAAAAACTAGTGGAAAACAATTGCAGGGTTCCTCCAAAATGAAAAATATTTGAAATGTTATAAACAAATTTTCAACAGAATTACAAAAAAATTTTGAGTTTCTAGAAAAATTTTAAAAATCGTTCCCGTTCTTAGCTACTTTCGACTTGTACTTTATTATACTAAAAAAAAATTAATAATTTGTGAAATTTTTTTTTAAACTTTTCATTTTTTCCCCGTTTCGGGAGAACCCTACAATTCATTTCAACTAGTTTTTGTTATGTAACATTTATTAACTGGAACCGGATTTTCTTCAAAATTGTTACTTTTTCTGCACTTTGCACTAAAAAATTTTATAACAACAAACAATTGAAAAATCGGACTAAATTGGTCTTTTGCAAATTTTATTAGCATTTACTCAAAAAAAAATCAAAATTGAGTGCAAAATGTAGGCTCCAGTGAATTGTGAACACAAAATGCAAAGTTTGCACCACTGTGCAGCGTAAACCGGTTGAAATATAAATATAAATACGTTTTTTGTGTCAATTCCTTTTCGGAACAAAAACTCTAAAAAATAAAGAAATAAAATAAACCAGAAACTTTATATTAATTATAATAAACGGAACATGCCCCACGAAGCAAAGATGGGAAGTCTTAGTTCAAGGAAAGCTTTTATTCAGTCGAAGAAATTCATTAGATCTCTATGCTAATGCTAGCTAAGGCAGTAGTAGGAAAGAGCGGAAAAAATATAAAATAACAAGTAATTTTTAGAAAAAAAAAACCGACTTCAACTCTCATATAAAAAAAAAATATATATATATATATATCTCATGATCCACTGATCGAAACTTAACCAGATTAGTATGGGACCACCTCTGAGACACTACCTTCTGATGCAAAAAGAATTCGAATGACGTGGTCCAAAGTTATCCGGTAACATACATAAAAAAATAAAAATTAAAAATTAAAAATAAATTTAAAAAAATATTCCGACGAACTGATAACCTCCCCCTTTTTTGGAAGTCGGTTAAAAACGAGTTGCACGCCTAAAATAATCCAAATATTCGTGTTGAGCAAATGAGTTTTAACATACTCCAAGAAACTCACGGCATTGCTATTACAATTTAAGAAGTTTTCGACGATATGATGCGCTTTTTTATGAAGATGATTATTGCATTTTTCTTACCAAGGCATCAATGTCACTTGATTAAATCTGGCAGTATTCGAGATTTCCGCTTAAGGTTATCACTCACTACTAGCTACATAAAATACCATTTTGTGTATCAAAAAGTTCATTGCATTTGAACTCTGCAACACAAGAAGTATTTCGAAACTCATTTTTGGGCTTGATGATTACAAAACATGCGCTTTCAATGTCAACGTGCTGTCATTGATGAATCGATTTATTTTGATATCAATATCGTTGATGCGGCATAGCAATAACTGTAACGAAGCGTGTAAGGGCAGTCAGTGTTGAGATGCAGCCGATCTTGTGGATTTTAGTTTCACTGTTTTAGTTTTTTTCTAAAAATACAATAGGGCGCAGCAACGATAACTGTAAACATCAAACAAAGTCGCTAAATTTCAAACACAAATGAAACAATAACATTGGTAAATATGTAATTAAAACTGCACGAATTGCATTAGAAATTGCCTAACTGTATTTAACGCTTGTGCATCACTTCTCCTTCATGGCATTCGTTAGTACAATCGTTTGGTTTTTACTACAGCAGCAGTAAAGAAAATTTATTTAAAATTTGGTAGCTTTGTTTTGGCAAACTCGTAATCTCAATCAATTTATAGACCTTTCGAATGCAAAGAGCTTATCTAAATATATTCGTCGTGTATTTAACGCAGCTGTCATAAAGAACTTCATAAATATTTTGTTTTGTGGTTATGCACGTCTTCCATTATTTCCGTTAAATACCCTTCAAGCTGATTAACGACTACAAATGAGCAATTATAAAATCGCAATTCAGCGAACAATTCATAAATCAAGTTCGACACTTAATTTTTTATTATTATTATTTTTTTTTTTGTTTTTAATTATGTATTTCATTTTTTTTTTTTTTTTTTAATTTCTACCAAGTGGCTGCCGTGCAATTAAACGATTCATTGTACATTCAGTATGTTTGATCAAGACGTAGCAATGAAGCAATCGCAACCGTTTAATTACTTACTGCAGTTAACTAAAGAAGTGTTTAAAGTGGCAGGAGGCGCAGAACGTGGAAATCAAATAAAATCGCAGAAGTGCCAATTTATAGACATGCTTTAATAAGTGGAACTGAGTTGTGGTATTTCTTCACGGTAGCTAAAAAATTTGCATATTGCTACTGCTGCCCAAGGCTTACATATATGAATCTAGTATGTACGAGTATAGCTGCTGCCGGTGATTGGCAGGCAAGAAATATTTATTCGGTTTTCAAAGCCTATTGTGCGAGGAAAAAATAATTTAATTTCAAACAAATCTGTAGGTATGTGTGTACATTAGGTTGTGCCAGAAATATGACCCGTAAGACTGGAGACCTGTACAAAGCGCAGTAGCGAAAGGGGAGCTTCTCATATCGGACGACCTTAGCAGCAGCTCAAGAATAGATCTTATGGGCACACGACCAGCTTGATGACCGGTGATAGCGTCTAAAATTTCAGCAGAGCACATTACTCTAAAGCAGCGACGGTCAGAGAGAGCTTTTACTCTGCTCAAGTCAATACAAAATATATAGAAAGCTTAAAAGAGCTTTGCCCGCGGGCAATGCGGTGCCCATCAGTGCTTTAAGGCCGCCACCTCACCGGAGAACTTCGTGAATGTGCAAGAGAACAAAACACACAGAAACTAGCCTCCTTTATTTGCTGAGGTAGCAAAATATCGAAGCAGGAAATCCCAGTTCCACCAAGTCCACACGGGTATTATCTTTCGACAGCATACAACTTTTTATAAGCCTTATTTAGACCAAAAGGAAATATTTAAAATGGTATACAACTCAACTTTCGCAATAAAAAATTGCTTATATTCTAGAACACCCTAGTGTAAATACATATCTACAGGTATGTTTAGATATCGTAAGTTGGCAACAATAGTATCTTAATGCAGCAGATTAATTAAATTCCTAACATTCAAAAGCAAGCGATTGACCTAAATCTAAAATTTTCTAAATCTGAAAAAAAATTCTCGATTTTTCATTCATATAACAAGTAACTGCCTGTTCGCGCTAATCTGCCAAATGGAATTTGTCGAGACTGTCGTTTACAGACAGATAACTTCTGTTGCGACAAAAGCTAATATGCATACTATATGTATCAAGAACGAACGGAGCTAGCAAACCAATGCAACAGTATTTTAAAGCTTTTGAGATGGAAAATTAAAAAAAAAAAGTTTCATAGTATTAAAGAATTACCCTGACCTTTAAAATGACTGTCAAAAATATGGATATTTTTTTAAATTTTTTTTTTACCTGAAAAAAAATATGAAATTAACCTTTTAAAAAGCTTGAAACACATATTTTTGCTATTATTACATTAAAGAATCCATTTCCATGGTTGGAAGAACCAAAAAACAAATTTTAATTTTTTTAAGTTTTGGGTAAAAAAATTAAGATCAAAAATTTATCTTTTATAATTCTTTTTTTTTTTATTTAATTTAGAATTCCCTGAAAGTATTAAAACCGACTTTCAAAATAAAATTTTTGATTTTTTGTTTTTTTTCGTAGTTGATAAAAACCATTCAAATTAAATTTTAAATTTATTTTTTCGGTTCTTGAGACCATACTTATGGTACATTTTTTCGTAAGTTCATTGCATACGGTTTTCAGTCAAAAAAGAAAAAAATCGATACCCCCATCTTCTCGAGATATTGGATTTTATCGTCTGCAAACGAAACGTGTAACGCCAGCGCCGAAAAAAATCGTAATTACGGTCTCCTACATTAGACCGTACCATTTTACAAGCAAACAAAAATTTCGCCGTACACCTCTAGGTCTAAAGTATTTTTGACAGCCAGTTTCGAAAAAAATTACCGAATATTTTTCGGTGACAATATACTTTCGGCAATACAGTTTTTTCAATAAATTAATTTACTGACATCAGGGTGGTACGTTAGGGTGGTAGGAACTGAGAATTGGTGGGTAAGTACTAGAACGGAACCAAAAACGTAAAGACAAAAACTTCGATAGATCTTACTTATGTAAATTCCGCAGATATGAGGTAAAATACAAAAAAGGCGACCCCTATGTTCGGCAAAAGAAAATCTGAAATTGCCTTACGAAAATATCTACTTTTAACTGAGGGGTGTACGGCAAATTTTTTCTTGTATGTCTACCGTACATTAAAAAAAGTCGTTAGGTGGCGCTGGGGTCGCGATATTTAACAACATTTTATAAGTACGCATGAAAGAACCAAAATCGAGAATAGGCAGATAAACTTGGCCTAAAAACCACGTGAGAGCGGCCAGTGGATTGCAAACAGTTTGTACTAGCTTAATATTTGCACTAAAAAAAAAACAAAAAAATTATGTAAAGTAAACTAAAAAAAATTTAAACAAAAATAATTAAAATGCTAGTTCCATTTTTTACAACCCCATACATCAAATTCATTGCGCATTTCTGCCAATCTCCAGTTACATCGTTACATCTTTCAAGTCTCACGCCAGCCACTGCCTCCACAAAAATGTGTCTCAAGTGCGGCAAGCCGCCCAATATGGGCAGAAGAACAACCACACATATGTACGCACACACTTACGCGCACATCCTCGCACAGCTGCAAAGCGAGCGCGTTTATCTAAGCTGTCAATTTATGAGCTCAAACAGTCGCCCATCAGCAGTCAGTGAAGCAGCCAACCAACCAAGCCATTGAAGCCAAAACAAATCAACCAACAGCGCTTTGAAGCGGTCGGTCATTCGGTTTATTATGTGAATGGAAATTCACTTTCGATTTTTCAAAGATTCTCAAGCGCATTTGGGCTGCTTTTAATGGCTTTTGCCAACTTTGCAAGCGCGCATACACACACACACACACACGTGCACAGGTAGTATGCATAACATATGGACATATGTATGTAGGTAGGTACGTTCACAGCAGTATGCAGCAAAGTATGAAGGTAACTGCTAAATAGCAACAACTCATTTTTGCAACATGCCACACAGCTAGCTAAACGCTTCATTTAATTACCCTGCCACGCTCATAAAACATAGAATTATTCTGAAATATTGCGCAACATTAGCGGAGGATTGCAGAGCAGTTGCAGTGTTGCCGTTAGTGCTGTTGTTGTTGCTGCTCTTGCGCACTTACCATTTTTTTTCGGCGACTGAAAAACGATTTTACTCTGATTTTTAATGTCTACATGGCTGCAAACATACTTACATCTAAATATTTTTAACTGCGAGTATACGCGATGTGCGACTGTGTGAATGATTGACACTGATGTACAAATTGCTTTTATGCGATTGGCAATTTAGTTTACAGCTATCGACGATTTTATTTTACATATCTATGCACACTGGGGGTTTGACCTTCGCAATTGGGTCACCCTAAGATAAATACATACGACTATATACGTATGTATAGGCACTTCCAAATCTACATACATACACAAAAGTGAAGCGCAGCCTTGCAACAACGCGACAATTCCATTCAGCCACACTTAGTTTGTGCAGCGACATTAATTTGCCAGGTCAGCCAGCATATGCCTGAGGAATGCCTGAATGGCTCAAATATGAAATGATGTTGTCGACAGCAACGAAGATGACGAAGCTGTTGCTGCTGCGGCTGCGATTGCTTTGGCTGCCCCTTCAATGTCGCCGCCGCCGATGACAACAGCGTTAGATAATGATTTGTGCAGCGCTGGTGATGGCGATGCCGATACCGATGCCGATGATGTGTGCAATTATAGTATTACATATTTAGTTTGTCATCAACGCCGCCAAGTGCAAACTAACGTGTTGCCACAGTTGGTGGTGGCTTCGCTTGCCAACAATTTGGTGACAGCTTTTGCTACCTCCGGCTGAGCGGCACTGCAATCACTGCACGCTGTAAACTCATGCATATTGCTACAACAAAGCTCGTGCCATTGTCGCTCTTATTAGTCGGCTGTTTTAGATGTGTTTTTTTTTTGCTGTTATAATTACAGCATTCGATAATGGGCGAATTATCGCTCATGTATTACCACATTAATTATGCGGCGAAATGATGTTTTGATGATTCTCATTTTTCGGCGTATTTTTCGAATGCTACTTTTGGAGTGACTACCTTGAATAAACTCAATTTCGTTACAGTTATTATTTTTGGCGGTTTTCTGTTTATTTTCCATACACTTTTCAATCGCAGCCTCACCTTATCCAATCAAATTCGGCTGGTATCGGAATTGTTGTTGCACATATTTAAGTTTTACACTGATTTTTTTTTTTTGTGTGTCGTTGTTGCTATTTTAAGTGACGCTTTTGCATCGTTCGTTGTTATTACATTTCAAGTTTTTTAATTAAATTGTATGCTTCAATGATTTGGCACTTGTAACCTTGTCACCCAAATCTATTTATTTACATAATGTGCACTTATGTAAGTATTACTTAAAACTATGAGTAAGTTAATATCTAAATGAGATAATTTGTGTTTATCATCAAGTGGAAACTTCAAGGCCACATACACACACACACACACACACACAGATGCACATTCATGCTTGCATAAATGCTGCATGGAGCAATTAGTCAGGATTTGAATTTCACAGCCGCTAATTAGGTAATTTTGGTAATTAAATGCATACATATTTTAACCGTTTTTAAAAATGTTATAGAATTTTTAAGAGTTGTGTATTTTAATTTTTATGTCATTTTTATAAATATAAAATATTTATATTTAGTATGTATTAAAGCGGGCTTTTTTGTGATTGGTAAGGGCTATATTACATGCTGGCATTGAAAGGGAAGATGATGTCTTCTGGGCTTCGCAGTAAGCGACCGCATGGTCAACAATGGCAGCCTTCAAAGATAAAACGAGTCGCGAAATTTTGTATAAATGGCACTATTTGCTACACGCCCACAAATGTACCAAATGCAATTTTGCATCTACTTCCACTTAATCTAATTGCTCGAAAAGTATAGTGGCAGTGGTAACAAAAAGAGGGCCCAGGAGTTGAGGGAATTTAAGGACGTTTAGTTGGTCTAGGCACACCCATATAACATATGGCAGAAAGAACTAGTTGTGTAAATATTTTTTCGATTTCAACCGTACGAAAACCAATGTAAAACTAATTTTTCTTTAAACTAGACAATATCTGATATATCTGCCCCCTATGGAAGGGTGTGAAGATTCACCAATCTACACGATTTCTCATTCTTAGACAAAAGTACTACATATCGAATTCCTGCAGCTTATATGGGAATCTGTTATAGATAGATATTCAGTTGAGGAATGCACTGCGACCAGGAGATCAATTGTGCCCTCTTGTTCCTTACAACATCTCGGGCAGTACTAGCCCTCTTAGGATATCCAGTAGATTGTTAGGTAACATCGAGTGCACGTGATTCGGATGCGGGTTTAGTGACTGCATGAATCAGTGGACCAGATTCAGAGTTTGTGTAGATGATTTCTTAATTTCCAATGACCCGTTAAGATACCTATTAGAATTCGTAGCTTGTTCTTTGTGTGGTCAATTAGTTTATCATATCCTTTTCTATTTTAACCCCCAATAGCTTCTTCTTCTTTCCTAAGCTCTTCTCTGATGGTGGGCAGTCCTATTGAAAAGAAGCGCTCAGGGCCTATTAGCGTTTTTGCTCCCGCCTCCCATGGGCCGCACGATCGATTCGTCTGCCGACGACATCGTCTCCGATTGCAATTTTATTACTCTATCGGTCTTGTCTTCAACTTGCTTTACTTCGATTAGGTTGAAATCGTCTTGCTTACATTTAAACCGCCTGGAATGATGCCGCCGGACTAATTTTTGAATCAATCCTCTGCAGACGAATTTTTCGTGCTGCCTATTATTCGAGATAGATAATAAGGTTGTAGGAGAAGGCTAGCCGGTTGTAGTAGCTGGAACTTGCTTCAATATTTAGCTTATCCAGGGTTAGGGAACGTTAAAGTCCCGTGAGAACAGGCTCATTATTGTATGACCCTTACCGTGGTAATAAAATGAATTAAAATTAATAAAGCATCACTTCTGATCTCCTCGAAAATGGGACCACTGTGCGACATCACCAATTTCGGAACCCATTCGCATCGGATGTTGTTAACCCTCACTCACTTTCGAAAAGAAATACAAAGTTGTGATACAGTCAAGACCAGATTGGTATAGCAGACATCACCATTTGCCTCACGGCATAGGCAATCTTTAAGAGAGAGTCTGAGGAGAAGTTTTTAAACTGAGGCTGTTGACATATTTTCGACTCCACTGAGTACCACCTGCGGAGCATATCAAGCGGAAGTGTTAGCTTTCTTAGAGGCAGCAGGAGGCTTCACAGTCAGGCAGCGGTTAAAGCTTCAGAAACAGATATAAACAATCCTAAGTACCTAAAGCCATAAAATTGTATACACTGAGCTAAATATATTCCTCTCATCGCAAGATTTGGTAACTATAACCAGTAAGGTAATTATAACTATATCATGTGTTGAGAGGAACATATTTACCTAAATAGTTGGCTCTTTTCTAAGTGAAGGAGATAGCCGTGCATTATGAAATGCTATTTATATGGGCGCCTGGATATCGAAATATTAAGGGTAATTACCAATTGATGAAGTAAATAGCAGCAAAATGTATCTCCAGTCAAATATGTACTTCTAGAATGGCATTCTGCCCACAGCCACATTTAAACAGTTAGTTAGAGATCACGCCACTCTTTTAGCTATGAATCTTTCGTCCTTTGAAACCTTCACAATTACCTGGCTTTGCTATAATAGGAAACGCACATTGCTGCTCTTAAGTTCGAACAGAAACGAAATGTCCTTCCTTATATAGACTCTGACGGGTCTTTGTCTAATTGACTTACACACTATTAGAGTAGGCCTGAATACGCGGGTCCATTGCTGGCGTAACAAAAACATTGAATCCGAAGCAAATGGACAAATCCTTTTATGTTATTACCCGGCTTTAAGCTTGTCAAACCATTCATTAAAGGCCTTACAGAGATGTTCAGGTAAAAATAAGAGCTTTGGCGAATTGCAATGCGTCAACAAAGTGATTATTACATCGGAACGGTAGTGTGGCTTTTATTGGCCCATGTGAGAGCAAGTTCTACTCTACAACTACTTATTTCAACCAACCTACCCTTACACCTGGTGGAGTGTTATCGAAAGTCGAAAAGGAAAGAGGCACGTGCTGCGCGAAATAAGAAGAGGGAGGTTGTAGTATGTTGAAGCTCGTATAGGATGATGACCAATTGAAAATACTCGCATGCCAGACATTTTTTAGAAAGTTCGCCGAATTACGTATGATTCTAAGATTAGGAATATTTCCTAACTAGCCGCGCACAAAACTGTAGCTAACGGGGAGCTAAAAATTTAGTAAATAATAAATATTTTATTATTGAAATTCTCAACGCGAATGAATTTAAGCTAAATACATACATGCATACATATTTGGACCTAAGCGACCTACACATCAATTTCACGCATCTATCCCTAGCTACTACACCACGTAGATACAATTTATGTAAATATGCATGACCGCACACTTTTCCCACAATGACGTCGAAATTCTAATTTGCCAAGTAATTTTATTATAGTTAGCTTCCTAAGTATTTTCTTAACATTCTGTCTCGCTGTAGGTGTGAAGCCACCACCACTTCGCTTCCGTATTTTGCTCGGCAATAGTAAGATCAATAAAATATTATTTACATACCTTAATGATGTTGTGCTCATACGAGTAATTAGAGTAGCAAAACATAAACAAGTGTTTATTTGTTTTTTTTTTTTGCTGAGACACAAAATCCGCTTTAGCACATGTTGAATTTATCCAAGTCGGTTATCTAGAATCTAGATACCTACATGGTATTAGCTTTAGACTCGTCAAACGGCCAACAGCCAACGCAGTTCAAAACAACAACAATAAAGAAATATGAAGCAGAAAGCAAAAAAGAGTACTTAGGTATATAAAATGAAGAAAATTTTCGCTATCGACACTTGACGCATCAGCGGCACTTGTCGGCAAGTGGCAAGTGACCAAGAGAGGTTCTCGACTGCCTTACATATATACATACATATGTGTATATGAGCACATATGCATTATTATTCTATGGACAAGTAGAAATCACAGATAAATATAACACGGGCGAGCTGGAATGCGGTTCTTTGTCATAATTACGAACTGAAGTGCTTAAGTACCGGTGATTACCGGGGCCTATTGTGTCTGTGTTAAGCATCCAGTGCATGGTATTTAAATATTAGGCTTGGTGTGCGGAGCTGATATAAAAAATGAGCAAAAAAACCCTAAATAATTTATTTCAAACCCTTGCTTTGGCAACTGGTAAGAAGCGCTTAGTGGAAGCAGTTTGTGAATATGCGGATAATGAGCGTTAATATGAAGTCGTTTAAAAATTAATTTCTTCGTCATTTATGAAGAATTCCCATTATGCATTTAGCAAACGCCAATTTCAAACTCGATTATATTTAAATAACTAAAACGAAAGCTCTCTTATTTTTCCATCAAATTATGCGCTGATTTTGTCTATAAATTTTCTGCGATTCATTGCTTATACATAATAAATAAATAAATCAAGCGCCAGGTGCCAGCAAGCCTATCATGTCGCTATATTAAAGCATAAACTTACACATTTTTTGTATGAATGCTCTAGTTAAAAATGATAGCGAAAATATATAACATAATTTCTAAAGTATACAAAAAAAAAATTGGAGCATAATTCAAGGTTTGATTCGTTACGCTTGCGCCACACTCAATCACGAATACGCTAAGCACAAAACAGACGCTAGGCTTTCATTATTTTCTAATTGTTACAGTTTTTTCGCCGATACCATTGTTGTTTTCATGGCAATACTGTTACAAATGATTTTTATTCGGTTAACGTACATGTTGTACAACCTTAAGCACCAGTGATTTAACTTCGGAAAAAAAACGTATTTGGTTTATTTGCGAATTTTTCTATAAGCTATTGCTGACTCAAGTATTTGCACCTTCCACCTTGCATATTTGGAAATACTATCCACATACATACAACTAACAACAAACTGACACCCATTCACTTGGCTGCTCATTTGATTAATTACATAATTAATGCAGCAGATTGTACATAACTATTTACATAGCAGTTTAAGTTAAATATAGCAGCAGAAGTGGCAAAATGAATAGCATTTTCGATGATTTACTAAAAAAGCATATTATGTTTTTATATGACGAAAAATCCAGAAAAATATTTTACGTCTAATAAAAGTCATAAGGAAAAAATTATTAAACAAATATAAATATATATACAACTAATATGACCCCTAATTTATTGCCGTTGCCAAGAATGAGCGCAAATTTTTTTTATTTTTGTTTTTTTTTTGTCTTCATTTGACTTCTGCCACTTTTATGAAAAATTTTTCTTGCAAGTGCATCCCTATTGGATAGACAATATCTTACAATGAAGCAAATACTATGGTTCCATTCCCAAACTTAAAATGGTAAGTTAGTCTCTTAATGAAATTTCAGTTTATTTGTATTCTTTCATATCTTTAATTTTCAACAGATTTAGGAAACTCGAAGCTGACTTGATAAGTCTTTTCAAGGCCGCAGCACGTTATATCTGATACCCTTCCTTCAAAAAAAGTCTTTAGTATTAAAAAATACACTCTAAAAAAAATGTGTGTAAATTTCTTAGCTAAAAGGTAAGTTACTGATTTCCTACCTTATTATTCGCGAAATTACATGCTCGATTTTTCAACGAATAGTTTATTTAAATTTCGGACTTCTTAGAGTGTAATATAGCTGCTGTGGTGTGCGTAAATTTACTACGAAAGTGTGTACAAGCTACAAAATACACATTTGCTATTTGATTTCACCCGTAGAATTGTGTAAAGCCGCTAACAAAAAGGATTTTTACACACGAAAATGTGTAAACGAGAAAAATACATATTCATCGTGTAAATTTATCAAAAAAATTTTAAAAATAAACAAAAATATACTCGAGTTATAGTCGCATTTTTAAACAGGTTTTTTAGAGTGTGGTTAAATAAATATTTCCTTTTGGCGCGTTATCAATTTCGTTGTCACTTCCAAATGAAATGTGTAACATACTCACAAAATGAGTCATAACTCAACTCGTTGGCTCACTAAATTGAGTTAGAGTCATTGAGTCAACTCGCGAACATTTGCTGAGTTACCCACCTCAAGTGTAGACGTTTCTATGTCTAGAGATTCCGATAAGAATGTTCCGGAGTAGGAGATTAAGGAAAAAGTTAAATAAATATGCGAAGGGAAAAGAGTATGGACTTATTAAACTACGAGAGTGAATTAAATTTGTTACGAATTTCTTCTTTCATCTTAAAATGCGAGAGATTTTGCATATATTTCACAACAAACAACGAAAATAATATTATTAGGGTTATCAAATGTATACAACTTTGTAACTGCTTGGTGAAACAGCAATTTTTTCATGTTATATATATATGTGTATTTTCATTAAAAAAAAATTTTGCTCAATCCACCTGCGACACACAACATCCGCTTCATACAAAAATAAAATGGCCCGTGTTGCACGTAAACTAATTTGTCGCAAGCAAATTCGGTCTTTGCTTTTGTATGTAAATACAAATTATAATTACAAGCACTAATCTATGCATCTGTGTACATAGATATTTAGCATGTATGTGCATTCGTTCTTGTAGCAGCGCAAAATGAACAAAACTTTGTGCAGACTTGCACAGATGATGAGCATCCGTATGAAAATTGCCGAAGTTTTGGTGACACAGCATGCAGAATGAGTAATATCGACATTAAGAGAAATAGGGAAAGGTCGTGACGAATGCAGTTCAATTGTGGCACGTTTAAGGCATTGAATAGAGTACTAATACTAATACTAAGGAGCGTTAAATGAAAAATTACAACAAACCAAAGAAGCTGCAAAGCAAGCCGAAGCTGAGTTAAGTAATATGAAGAGTGGCAACGGTTTGGAACTTATTATTTATTTCTAATTTTTGTTTGAAATTCTTTTTTTCTTAACTTCTGACTGTGGGCGATT
>NW_023458562.1:18818881-18819088 GCF_013731165.1 Rhagoletis pomonella
TGTATATCTATTCTGCTGTCATTTGTTTAGTAAAAGAAAAATTATAAATACACCTTTACATACATACATATGTATATTTTTATATCGCTGGTTCATATACTTACATACATATTTACATAGAACGCTATGCGTCATATATTTCTCTCCGGCTATGAATATGCGTGTAGTAAAATGGGGTTATTCACATGGGAAAGCACACCGAGTACG
>NW_023458562.1:18819188-18820321 GCF_013731165.1 Rhagoletis pomonella
TTTTTAACTGCGAGTATACGCGATGTGCGACTGTGTGAATGATTGACGATGATGTACAAATTGCTTTTATGCGATTGGCAATTTAGTTTACAGCTATCGACGATTTTATTTTACATATCTATGCACACTGGGGGTTTGACCTTCGCAATTGGGTCACCCTAAGATAAATACATACGACTATATATGTATGTATAGTAGAGGTATACGCCGCCGGGCCACGCCGCCGCCGCCGCCGTTTTTTGTCATTTCTCACGCGCCGCCGCCGAGTTACGAAAATATCGGCGCGGCGGCGGCGGCGGCGGCGTTCGGCGCCTAGGGAATTTTGTACAAAATTTTCATGTTGTATGCACATTGAAATACATCGTTTGAAGGAACTAAATACTACTCGTATAAAAGCACTATTTTACGAAATAAAAATTACATTTTTAAAAGATGTTTTTTTGTCATAATTTGGGCCACTGAACATATAAAAAAAAGCGTAACTCAGAAAAATATATAGGTTACATGTTTTTCGATCGACAGCGTTTATTACAGTTAAATTAGGGTCGAATAGGGTAGAAAAGTTTTTTTCCTAAGTAGTGGTCAAACCCCAGGAAGGTTTTGCTCCCGCGCATAGCAATATTTTCTACACAGAGTTGAAGTCCCCCTTTTTGGTAAAAATTACTATTATTTTGCATTACATTCTGTTCTCCTTAGAAAAATTTGGCACTTAATATATTATTGGAAATTTAACTATTTATAAGCCATTTTTCAAACAGTGGGTCAAAAAGGCCCGTTTTGGTGGGAGTTGATGGGTTAAACTTTTGGAAAAAAGTAGGCCAACCTTATTCTCAATATATAACCCGCAAAAATTCGTAAGAACTCCGTAATTTAACATAACGGTTGAAAGCTTATTGCAAAACTTTATTGATAGCGACATAAATTACCCCAATAACTTAACCTTTAATTTTTTTTATTTCTTTAAATTGAAATAGTACATACGCATTTTTAGAGTACATAGAGATGTATGTATATTAGGGTGCCCATCGAAAATCGTTTTTTTGTACCTTAGTACTACATATTTTCAAATTGTGGAAATTATCGATGGTCAAAATTTAAAAAATTCATTGAAATTCAAGCAAAAATAGTCTCTC
>NW_023458562.1:18820421-18822517 GCF_013731165.1 Rhagoletis pomonella
TTTTTGTTTGAAATTCTTTTTTTCTTAACTTCTGACTGTGGGCGATTCACCTATGGCAAAGCAACATTCAAATAGCAAAGATCTAAAATTAGCAGTGGCACATGAGGCGAAGAGTTAAACATATGGCTGAATTTTTCGAAAATTAAATATTCACTTTGTAACAGCTGTGTTAGTAATCGAATGAAGGCGAGCGGTTTGTGTACATTTTTAAGATTACATATTGTAATTATTTGTATTTAATAGAAAACTTATCCTGGATATACATATGTAAATGTTTCATTAGAATGCTAATAAAATATTATTAATGAAAATGTATCAACTTACATGTACATATGTACATTAGGGCGGAGTAATTTGATTTCGAAAAAAGTTTATGGCATATTCGAATTCTACGTTCGATTCTAAGTAAAAATGAACAAACTGTATACCAAAAATGACATTTGACCCTTCCAGTTTTTAAAAGAAAAATCAGTGTAATACAAAATTTTTTTGAACGAAATTAATTTTTCATTTAAAAAATGTTGTGTCATCTTTATATAATATACTGCCTTTTCTTTTGAAAATTGGGATGGTCAAACGTCATTTTTGGTATATAGTATGTTCGCCACATTGCTTAAATTAATCATAGAATTTGAATTTTCTATACACTTTTTTTTTAAATTTTTCTGCGAACACATCACTCCGCCCTAGTGTACATATACATCTTCTGACAATCGAATAATTTCAAAATTTTTTTGATTAGGGATCTAAATTTGTTATTGAGTAGAACTTTCGAAATATTTTGAAATGTAAATTGAGTTATGATGCTGCGCTTTTGCCTATATTTCGCCCGCACAGCAGTATCAAGCCAAGTCAGTAAGCCACCATTTTAACCGCATAAACCGTTACTTTTTCTTTGGGCTTCACTGTCCCTATTTGCACCAAATGAGCTTTGTTCGTAATGCTCACCACAGCGTAAACGAATTAGCATTTTAATCACTTGATAATCTTCAATCAAGGGCCAATAACAATAAGTGTACATATATGCAAAAAAATGCAAAGTTGTAAAGCGAGCCTACGGACATACATACATACGTACATGCATACATACACGCTCACTTATGTAGATAGGCCTCAATGACTTAAGAGCGCATGCGTGAAGTACTTTGCAACTGAGGACCTCACGAAATTAATTTTATAGTGCCTTGATTTTAAGCACTTCATTAAAGCAATAAAAATTAGAAAACTTTAATTGAAACATGTTTGACAATTAACAAGCTACAAGTCTAATTACCAACAGTTGTGGTCAAGTTAATTTACATACAACATATGTACATGTTTCTAGGTAATGATGTGAGTGAGTCAACACACATTTTCATACTCAATATTTCGAAAAAAGAAAAATCATCTATGGGTACATAATTTCGTAAGGTTGGGGTTAATGTTAAAGTTTAAATTAAGGTTAAGATAAAAATCAATATTTAGCAATTCTTTACTCATTCTTGTTTTAAAAATTAAATATTACTGATTGACCTGCAAGTGACGTTGAATATTTGGTTTAATTTTTTTTTACATAATTTTCCCTTGAAATACAGGTATTTACCTTTAATTAAAAATAATAAATCACCCAAAAAAGTTAATTACAAGAAGACATATTTTATTTTGGTCACAACGTTTTGTTTCAGCCCACTGTGTTTTGTTTGCCCTTCCTTCTTTTTATTCCTTGCTGTACTTCCATGCGTCGCTAATCGCCATCCAAAGCAAAACAAAACAAAAGCACACCACAAAATTGATGAATATATATGTTTGAATAAATTGAGTTAAATGCAAATACTTAAACACAATTCGATGCGATTAATGAAGCATGATTTTTTTTTATTAAGTATTTAACTAATTAAAGAAAATTTTCAACACAATCACATTTCAGCACTCATTAATTAATTATTTCTGAAGCTCTTAATTTTAATTGGGTTTGGGATTGGACTGCTGAAGTAAAATAGTAGAAGGAAGATAAAAAGGAGTTATGGATAAGCAATAAGGTAAAGTTATATCTACATTGTACGTAGCACTAAAAAAAAACTGCCAGGCTATGGGAAAGATATTAAATAAGATATTAT
>NW_023458562.1:18822617-18824615 GCF_013731165.1 Rhagoletis pomonella
ATAATATCTTATTTAATATCTTTCCCATAGCCTGGCAGTTTTTTTTTTTAGTGCTAAGTACAATGTAGATCTAAGTTTGCCTTATTGCTTATCCATAACTCCTTTTTATCTTCCTTCTACTTTTTCACTTCAGCTGTCCAATCCCAAACCCAATTAAAATTAAGAGCTTCAGAAATAATTCATTAATGAGTGCTGAAATGTGATTGTTTTGAAAATTTTCTTTAATTAGTTAAATACTTAAAAAAAAAATCATGCTTCATTAATCGCATCGAATTGTGTTTAAGTATTTGCATTTAACTCAATTTATTCAAACATATATATTCATCAATTTTGTGGTGTGCATTTGTTTTGTTTTGCTTTGGATGGCGATTAGCGACGCATGGAAGTACAGCAAGGAATAAAAACAAGGAACGGCAAACAAAACACAGTGGGCTGAAACAAGACGCTGTGGCCAACATAAAATGTGTCCTGTTGGAATTAACTGTTTTAGGTGATTTTTTTAATTAAAGGTAAATACCTGTATTTCAAGGGAAAATTATGTAAAAAAAATTAAACCAAATACTCAACGTTACTTGTACGTCAATCAGTAATATTTAATTTTTAAAACAAGAATGAGTAAAGAATTGCTAAATACTGATTTTTATCTTAACCTTAATTTAAACTGTAACATTAACCCCAACCTTACGAAAATTATGTACTCATAGATGATTTTTCTTTTTCACTCACATCATTACCTAGAAACATGTACATATGCTGTATGTAAATTAACTTGACCACAACTGTTGGTAATTAGACTTGTAGCTTGTTAATTGTCAAACATGTTTCAATTAAAGTTTTCTAATTTTTATTGCTTTAATGAAGTGCTTAAAATCAAGGCACTATAAAATTAATTTCGTGAGGTCCTCAGTTGCAAAGTACTTCGCGCATGCGCTCTTAAGCCATTGAGGTCTATCTAAGTGAGCGTGTATGTAGGCTCGCTTTACAACTTTGCATTTTTTGCACTTACCTCCATAAATATGTACACTTATTGTTATTGGCCCTTGATTGAAGATTATCAAGTGATTAAAATGCTAATTCGTTTATGCTGCGGTGAGCATTACGAACAAAGCTCATTTGGTGCAAATAGGGACAGTGAAGCCCAAAGAAAAAATAACGGTTTACGCGGCTAAAATGGTGGCTTACTGACTTGGCTTGATACTGCTTTGCGGGCGAAATATAGGCAAAAGCGCAGCATCATAACTCAATTTATTTATATCAATTTATTTAGATCCCTAATCAAAAAAATTTTGAAATTATTCGATTGTTAAAAGATGTATATGTACACTAGGGCGGAGTAACGTGTTCGCAGCAAAATTTTCAAAAAAAAATGTATAGAAAATTCAAATTCAATTGTGAACAAACTGTATACCAAAAATGACGTTCGACCCTCTAAGTTTTCAAAAGAAAATGCAGTATATTGTATAAAGAAGACACAACATTTTTTAAATGAAAAGTTAATTTCGTTCAGAAAAATTTGTATTACACTGATTTTTCTTTTAAAAATTGGACGGGTCAAACATCATTTTTGGTATACAGTTAGTTCACCATTTTTACTTAGAATCCAACGTAGAATTTGAATATGCCACACACTTTTTTCGAAATTAAATTACTCCGCCCTAATGTACATATATACATGCAAGTTGATACATTTTCATTAATAATATTTTCTTACCATTCTAATGAAACATTTACATATGTATATCCAGGATAAGTTTTCTATTAAATACAAATAATTACAATATGTAATCTTAAAAATGTACACAAACCGCTCGCCTTCATTCGATTACTAACACAGCTGTTACAAAGTGAATATTTAATTTTCGAAAAATTCAGCCATATGTTTAGCTCCTTCGCCTCATGTGCCAATGCTAATTTTAGATCTTTGCTATTTGAATGTTGCTTTGCCATAGGTAATCGCCCACAGTCAGAAGTTAAGAAAAAAAGAATTTCAAACAAAAA
>NW_023458562.1:18824715-18825140 GCF_013731165.1 Rhagoletis pomonella
AAAAAAAAACTGCCAGGCTATGGGAAAGATATTAAATAAGATATTATTTGGACATGGTCACAAGCTTGGGAAACAACGCGGTGTGATGGTGGCAAGTACTCAACGAATGAATTTTTCTACGCCATTCAGTTTGAAAGCATTTTTAGTCTAAAGAATCATCAGTTCAGCAGGCCATTTTATGCACATGCGCAAGCATATTTTTGGGCATTATATGCAACCCCGAAGCATGTATTAATTTGCTTATATTTAGCATATCACAACAAATGTGCAAATCTTTCATTCACATGTACATATGTACATACATACACAAATAGAAGTATTTACAACCATGGATAATTAGGAATTCGTATTGCTATTAAGAAATTTTTTATGGCTCCGACTGTGACGCAGCTGGGTCATACCATTTTCATACAAGATATATATAT
>NW_023458562.1:18825150-18825751 GCF_013731165.1 Rhagoletis pomonella
ATTTTGCTCACCCGCTCTCCGAATACTTTTGTTTTCATTGTTATATATGTGTGTATGTATGTATGTAAGAGCGCATTTGTTTTCTAGTTGTATGATCTGTTGTAAATAGCTGACTGCCTTTTTGTTGTCGATTTTCAAAAACTTGGCGCGCAATTTTGCCATCTTGGTGTTATCTTTTGCTGCTTTGACTTCCTCTTCCCTGTGCTCTGCCACCACCCTCGACGCCGTTGCCTTAGTTGCGCTGTCACCTCGCACCACCGCCACCTGTAGCATCTCCGCCGTCGTCGCCAGCCACTTTGGGCCAACGCTTTCGGCAGCAGCCTCTTTGCCTGCCGCTGCCGGCTGCCAATTGCTAACAGTTAGCTCTAAGCTGCCGCACTGCACTACTATTTCTTTCAAACAATATAAATACTGGCCTACGAAACTGTTTCAGTATCAAATTCAATTCAACCATCTTCGCAAGAAGAACAAACAGCTAACATCTAACCAACTTTTGTGTGTGATAATTCAAAACTCATATAAGTGAATATACAAAATGAAGGTACGGCAAAGCAAACGAAGTTTTACAAAAAAAAGACGTACATTTATACTGAAAAAAAAA
>NW_023458562.1:18828751-18829559 GCF_013731165.1 Rhagoletis pomonella
TACCAGAAGCAACAACAAAATACACGCAAATGTTGTTTTTGCTCTACCGATACTACCTGTTTAATGTGCCTTGGGTGGCAGTATCGAAGATTTGTCGATCTCAGTAATTAAAAAAAACCTTGTATATCTAAGTTTTTTTTTGTTATAAAGAAATGTGCGTAAGGGCTCGATATGTTCGTGCATAAAAATTCTTTAATATAGAAAGGCCCTAACTCATATAGTCGCTGATATGGAAAAAAAACCGTAACTGCCTAAAATTTTTTATTGCTTAAGCCTTAAGCTTAGTATCCAGCTCTTAAGAAAACGGTCAAGAAAAAATTGCCATTATTTCGCGTGTGTGTTCAAGAAATTTTGACATTTTTTATACCTCACAGCCTGTTGCCTCACTCTTTCCTCAAGAAATAATGGAACGGGCATATATTTCTGTTGCAAACCTGGGTTGCCTTGTGCTCTTTTTTCTCAAAAAACTTTAGAAAACCGTAGTAGAAAGCGTACTAAATTTCTGAAGAACTGCGTACTGCCTTAAGGAAATTTGACTCAAGAAAATTTCTTAGCCATTTCTTGTACTTCATTTTATATGGAGTTTTTGCTTTTCTTAAGAGCTGGATACTAAGCTTTAGAATGCAATCAAAAGGGAATTCTGAATTTTACTTAATTATGGTTTTTTGTATTTCAGCGACCATATGAGTTAGGGTCTTTCTATATTAAGGTATGTGAACTGGCATGCGCGTAAGACTGTTTTCTCTGTTTGTACCGTAAACAATTCCGCAAGCGCACGAATTTGCAAATACTTCGGCAAAAAATAAAA
>NW_023458562.1:18829569-18829894 GCF_013731165.1 Rhagoletis pomonella
AAAACCAAGAGCATGAATGGGTTATACCACGCTCGTTTCTCTTTATTAGAGATGAAGTTAGCAAACTAGCTATGCAGTTTAAAGTGTTGTGCAAACTAGCATAGGTGCATAAATATGCTAACAAGCGTGTTGACATTAGTGCATACATAAATACATACATATGTACATATGTGTGTATGTAATTAAAAAAATACAATATTTGAAATTGAAAGTTGTTTCGTTGTTCGCGGAAGCTGTGTGTAGACATACAAATACATAATTCGCACTTTGTTAATAAATACGTCATGACTGAAAATTCTTCCTTTTTTCTTCATACCAAATACAT
>NW_023458562.1:18829994-18835254 GCF_013731165.1 Rhagoletis pomonella
GAGCGAGAGAAAGTTTTTCTTACAAAACCTTTCATTATTGAATCATGATTCGAGATTAGATTTTTTGTTTGAAAACCGGCAGATGATTAAATTTTTTTTGGTGTTTTTTTAATTATTTATTTTTCAATATCCAAGCACATGATTTAATTATTAAAGGTTTTGTAAGTAGCTTTTTTCTAAAATTTGGCACTCCCACCCACAGGGATGGTTTATGGAAGCAGGGGAAAAGGGGGAAGAATTCAATCACACTTCCTAAAATGGGAGCTAAATTCCATAAAAAGGTGTGGATAATAGTGAATGGTGGTATTTTAAAACAAAAACGAATTTGATTTAATTATTTAATTTAAACAAGCTTATTTACATCGAACATAACCCCCGATTGTTATTGAAAATAAATATTTCTATGTATATACCAAACTTGCGTACGTCAGATGGCGCATAACTCGAGAATGGATGGTCCACTTTCAGCTTTTTTTTTGTTGTATTTGTTTGACAGATGATGGATATGAAGAAGCTATTTGTTTGTGGAAAATATGCAGTATTTATTAAACAAAAAAAAAACGGCAAATAAAAAAATTTGGAGCTTACGTTTCCTTCGCGGATATGGCTCGATTGTTTCGAATATGGTAATTCGAATTCTTTGATGTCGCACTTTTAATATTCTGAGGAGACTATACAACAATATACAGAATATTAACCATTCGCCGGGTTGCCCGAAAAAAAAATTTGAATGATTAAAAATATCAAAATATAAAAAAATATAAAAATATTCGCCATAAAAAGGCGTTTGCATTGTTCAACTTTGCATTCTACTTTCAACTAATCGCTTTCAACAAAGTTGGTCGCCAGCCAACATTCGCCTCGTGCGTAAACCTTTTAAGTGTGCAATTACATACATCGCGCCATTGACTAAACCGAGCTGTCGTGTGACGATTGGGCCTATGGATGCGGTTTGGCAATATTATATTGCGTCAAAGCCTCATTCGGAGACACCAGGAGTGTGTTGTGGAGGACAATACCTAAATACCTTCGTTGGTTCATTTACCAAAACCATTGCATGCTTTACTTTACAGCGACTTGGCAGAATCAAGAGGTCTCCACGAATATCGACAAATATATTTCGGCATTTAAGAGAATTTCGTCTCTTTAGCCTACATTGAATTTCTGTAGTCCAACGATGCTCACACATTTTGTCTTGTTGGCGCCAGCGAATAAAGAACAAACATTTCTTCAAATTTAAAAAGTAAAAATTTCACTACTAACAATTTAAAAATGTTCTTAAAACTTGCAAAGATATTTGGAAAAGAAATATCACTGTTTTTGTTTTTAGGAGTATGGTGGGAGTGTCATTGATAAAATTAGAGCGAGAGAAAGTTTTTCTTACAAAACCTTTCATTATTGAATCATGATCCAAGCATATTTTCATTATTTTTTTCATTCTGTAACCAGTTAACGACAATTTTCGGGCTGTTTTCACAGCAACGAATTGACCTTCGTTCGGCAGTTACCCTTCGATTTTCAGTTCAAAAATGTCAAGTTTACCGCCGAATGAGACTTAACTTTTCACCATCGTATATACTTACAAGTATGGAATCCTATGCCCCTTTTTGTCTATTCTCTTTCTAACAACGGACGTGCCTGCCAAACAGCGGACGTGCCTGCCAAACTGAAAAGCATGATGGCGGCAGTGTTTGACAGGCACGTTCGACGATGCGAACGGCAATGGAAGGTAAGAAATGGAAGATGGATGACATGAGAATGAAATAATTATGAAATAGCAGAATGTCGAAGCAAAAACGAATTTGAGAAATGTGACAATGCGAATGACGTTAAATGAAAGAAATGTAAAATAGCGAAATGTCGAAATAGAAGAAATAGATGACAGGCTCGTATTCAAGGGTTTCGTGAAACAAAAAGTGTTGCTGTGTTGCGCCATAAAATATTTAAATACTTTTTTAATGTGGTTAAATTGAATCATACGCTTTTTTAATTAGTTGGCAAAAGTACATATTTCGCCAGCCTAAATATATATATGTACCTATGTATGTATATAGCGCGACGCTACAAGATTCATTTATAAAAACGGTATATGCTAATGACGTTATTCATAAAAAATAAAATAGATTTAAATAGCTCTGTACAGTGACATTTTTATAAAAAAAACCAATTTCTTAATTTTTTATGAATTTGGGTAAAATATTTAAATTCACATTTTTAGTGCATTTTTTCCTATTTATTACTTTTAAAAATTTTATTTTCTTTAATAACCGTTTCACTGAGTTATACCACCCATCAAAAATCAAACTATTTTATAAGAAATGTATTGACCTTTTTACAACGGCATTTAAAGAATTTTTTGCTCAGATTGAAAAATTGCCTGCTTCTCACACTTCTGTGGTGGTTTTTATTGTAGTTATTATTCTGTTGACATCTAAATTTCCCTACATAAATTTTATGTGATTGCCGATAGATTGATTACCGGCATTTCCTCTGTGAACTTTTTTAACTACATTCATAAAAAAATTACTAATTTTGGTTTCTTTTTTCATCTTGAACTGGTACATATGTATGTATGTAAAATGCATTTAAAAACGTCATTTGCCCAATATGCACGATGCAGCGAACAAAGGTGGCACCGTCAGACATACCCCTACTTTGAATTTGTCGATTTTGATAATTCTGATCTAAAAGTAAACGACGTATCAGAAACTTTAAATGTACTGAAATTCACTTATACTTCCAGAAAAATCACCGCTTTTTCACATTTTCCTTATTAATTGTCAATCAATTCAGCGCAATTAAAACACATTTACATTTACAGTCGCAATATTTTTTTTATTTTTTTGCTATACTCTATTACAGTTCATAGAAAGGGATTTACTGTGGGTGATTTTGTAAATATTGTATATAAATTTGTATAAAGTAGTTTTCTTGTATGTAGTATTATTAGTCATAGTCGTTTTTTCCAAGGAGATTTGTGTAGTTTTTTTGTATTTCGTGGATTTTGCTATTTCTTAGATTTTATTATTAGTCATAGTCGTTTTTTCCAAGTAGATTTGTGTAGTTTTTTCGTATTTCGTAAATTTTGATATTTCTTAGATTTTCTTATATGCATGCACTTCGTATTTGTAGATAGTATGGGTGAAAATAGGCCTCCTGGGGAACCGAACACCCAAAAAAAAAAAATCGGTAACGCGCCTTTATTGCAACCTCAGTGGTGGTGTGGAAAAGCAATAAGTTAAAAAAAAATAAAGAATATCCATTTGAAATAAAAAATCCTTTTAAAGTATAAACCTTTATTTTATTAATAATCAATTATGGCAAGCGTTTCTAAGACATCATCATAACCATTCTACAAAACGGGATATTAAATAAATCTATGTATAAAGATATTAAACTATAATAATAATAATAATATATTAATCAATTTACTATTCTTTTGATATATATTAACAGTTGGAAATCATTTATCGTGGTTTACGAAAATTCAGTTTTCTTACAACTACAAAATTTGAGGACTTTTCCACTGCTTACATATAGATGATTTCAAAAGTTGCGAAATTTGCATAAAAATGTTAAACGAATTCAATGGTATTTTAATTAAAAGAAAGGTAATCGATTTATCTTTCTTTTGATATATATTAACAATTGGAAATCATTTATAGTGGTTCAAGAAAATGCAGTTTTCTTACAACTTTGCTAAATTTTAGAACCTTTCCACTGCTTACATAGAGATGATTTCAAAAGTTGCGAAATTTGCATAAAAATGTCCAGCGATTTAAATGGTTTTATAATCAAAGGAAAGGTAATCCTTTTAGCTTTCTTTTGATATATATTAACAATTGGAAGTCAGTTATAGTGGTGCAAGAAAATGCAGTTTTCTTAAAACTTTGCAAAATTTTAGGAATTTTACAATTCCTACATATGTATATGTTTTTTGCCTCCTTGTAATTCGCCATAAATCTGTGGTATACATTGTTACTAGCCGCTGATGGTGTTGATGGCATTGAATTTGGTGATGGCGTTGATGATGCTGGTGGTGAATGTCAAATATGTAAACAAATAAAAATAGCAATTAAAATTTATAAACATGAAAAATATCAATGTATACCTTTAGAATATGACTATGTCGGTGATGTTTCAAAGAATAAACTATTAACATGCTTTCATCATGAGCGAGAGTCTCATTTTTGCTGAGGGAGATATTTTAATTTGCCTCCAGTAGCGCTTCATTTATTTCACCGAGCCTTAAACATAGTATAATATTAATTTGGAAAGGGGAATGCAATAAAACAGGAATGCATAAACAGGTTATTATTGTCGTTGTTGTTGATGGAAAACCGACTGAGGCCGGGCTTCGTAATGCGGCTACTACTACAACAACCACAACTATTCACTGATAAAGGGCCTGCTCGAGGCACGCAATAAAAGCACAAAAACTGCAGCGCTGATGAAAATTTGCAAGACGGTTCCAACATCCTAATTGGTAAAACGTTGCTACAAATTCACAGCGAACGTGATGCTTTATTCACGCAACACTACAGTTGTAATTGCAACTCGAACAAGCCCAAACACTTCCAAAGCTCAGGAAACTGCTCCACCAATACAACTTATTGTCCAAAGAAGATTGGCTGCAGTTGACTATAACAGAATGATAAGAGCACTTTACCAATGCACTAATATGTCGCTCTGGAAAGAAATATACATTAATTTATATGTTTTCTTAAAAATAAATGCAAATTTACCTAATTTTTCCACCGGCAGGCACGAATATGATATTCAAAACAGAAGCAATGACAACGAATTTTACACACATTGTTGTATTTTAGCGCAAAACGATAAGTTTCACAAATATTTTAAATTATTGCCTGGAACATACACATTTATCGTTATTATTGGAAATGGAAGACTTGGCACGCATTTTTAATTTCTTTTTTATTGAATTCAAATGAATAAAAATACATTTTTCTAAAATATTTCTCAGTTTACATTTTAAAGTTTTTTCTGAAACTTGAATGTAACTCTGTGCGGAGAATGAGAGAATTGAAAATCAGGTGATCTCAGCTGTTTTCAAATGTAAACAAACAAAATGGCGCTTTCCATACTTGTAAGCCTATACAATGCTTTTCACTGGGAATCGAATTTCACTAACAAACCATTTTTTACAAATTTTTTGATAATAAGATCTTCATCACTAACCTTTAAGCACCACATTTTTTTGATAGTTCTCGAACCGCAGCTTGACAAACAATACCGACAA
>NW_023458562.1:18835354-18840209 GCF_013731165.1 Rhagoletis pomonella
TTATTGAACACAAAACTAGCAAAAACTTGCAAGAGAACAGTTGTTGCACTGCTTTGACAATCTGCTGTAAACATTTTACTATTTATAAATCAGTTTTAAACTCTTTGCTTTACACACAAGCACTTACACTGTCCAGTACATCATTAACTATGATTTCCACTCATTTTACTTTTGTTTGTGCCAAGGCGAATCAATATAAGGTGATAGCAGGAGTACAAAAACAAAAATTTACATGTATTTTGTTTTTGCTTTGGCGGCATAAACTGTCAAAATCTGTAAGTGTGTTTAGAAATTCAAACAAAATTTTTCAATTTGATATCAGAAGCCGAGCGGTGAAACACATACACAAAACCAACTGAGCTAGTAACACCACTTTTTATATATTCTTTTGACATTTATTCTTCTTCTTCTTCTGCTAGCTAATTTCTGCTAGTAAAAATTTCACTAGCAAGAATTTGCAGCTCTCTCGTGTTGTTACGCTCTCGATTCAGTGCTCTCTTGCGAATTTTTTGGGTTATCATACACTTTTCCAGTAAAAGTTTGCAGGTTCCAGTACAAATTAGTACTGACTATTGGTAACCATACAAACCTATTCAAATATCGTCGCCTGGATGGAAAATTACCGGAAGCGTCATTTTGACAATTTGTGGTTTTTGGATATCTTCTTTAGTTTCCGACTGATTGACTAAAATTTTTTCGGTTATTTGGTACAAATTGCGTTAGTATTGCTGTCGTACTAAACTAATCAAGATCTTTCAAATAGAGTTATCTGTTCTTCTTTAGTTTGCGACATATTCAGCTTTATCATGAGTTTCATTTTCTAGAACCGGGTCACTTTTCGTTTGCGTGTGTTCACTACAGGTGGATGAAAAAATTGTTGGCGAAATTTTGTTCGGGCGAAACTCACGATTAGGCTGATTAGTAAAAAGTATGGTTAATTTATAAAAATTGTTATCACATTTTGGCGTATATCACTAAAACTGACTGCAAATTTTTTGACAAATGTCGTATACGTCAAAAGTGTATTAAACTCATAAATGGTTGACACTAAACTAAAAAAATAAGATAATTTAAGAATTTCATGAACTAGTACATAGCATTCTCCGACACTTTGGAGAAAATCTGTAGTCGTGCTTCTGAGAAATTGCATTCCAAACTTCAATCGTGAGTTACCGAAAGTAACTTGTGACAATCTTTTATCCAGGGATCTACATAAATTATAATTGTCATTATTTTCGCAGTTGGAGTATATGCCAGACGAGTAACAGGTATACACATACAAGGATACCTAAATTAGCGCGTTGAACTTGTATATTTATCTCTCTCCAACGCATTAATTCTATATACGTCAGTACCAACGCCTGACAAAGTTATGTCTAAATTTAATAATGGCTCTATGACAAAATATTCATGGAATGTATTCGTAGATTTTTATTTACTTCATTTCATAAATTAGCATTGACGTTTTGTTTTTCATACATTAGTATTGATGTTTTTTACTAAATACCAGGAATAAATATTTAATAAAAACCTATTTCATTTAAGCTTAACCAACTTATAGTTGCTCGGAGCTAATTTTGGAACGCTTCACGAAATATTTTCATAGACAGTAAATGCAACCCTGGGTGCATCATTAACGAGCTGAAAAACCAAACAAATAAAAAAATTCCATCTGAACCAATATTCCCAAAAATTATAAAGCAGAACAAAAACCATTTTTTCCAATTTATGCACTGTTATTTTTATTATTGCAACCCAATTTCGCAGCTCTTCAAACATTTTCCACATTATGCTTTTAGGGCTAGTAGTTTCCGACCCCATTTGCTCGTTTTTTTTTCAATTCTGAATTTAGGCTAGGCTTCATGGGAACTTACTGTGGGTGCAAACAGACCACATTTTGTAAACTGAATTGTGATATTTAATTCTATTTTATAATGAAAAATGAATTTAATGTGCAATTTTTTAAGTTTACTAGATGTAAGACAACTTTTAATTTTCTTTATATATTGCATGCTTTAGTTTTAATTCTGTTTAAGTTAAGTTGTAAAGGTGAAAATAGGCCTCCTGGGCAACCGAGCACATTAAAAAAAAAAATCGGTAACGCGCGTAAAAGCATAACTCACAAGTGGTGTGGAAAATGCAAGAACAAATATAAATGGAATAATTTTCGAAATTATGAAATGGTTATTGGTATTTTCCATCTCAAAGGGGATGATTAATTTGAACGTTATTTAAGCTGCCTTTACACGGTCGATTTTTGTCGTTTAACCAAAATCTACCCGTGTAAATTGCAATTCAACCGTAAAATGTAAGCGTTTTGGCTAGTCGATATCTTAAGTAAATTTTCCAGTCGACAGAAATCGACCCGTGAAAAGGCAACTTCAGGAATTTTTTAATTTTCTTTTTTTTTTTGCTTGGGCGTCTTTTGAAGATGTGCCAAATTATATTGTCGACTTAAATACAAAACAACAATTTCTTTAAGCCATCTTGTGCAGCAATTTGTTGATCTTATCCTCACGGCTACCGAAATCACCAACCTCAACGTAGTGATTAGCCTTCTTGCGCCAGCCTAGGGTTGATGTGTTGAGCTTGAATAGCCACAGGAAGTTGGAGGCTTTCTTGAAGTCGGTTCCAACAGTAAATATTTCGTGCGCCAAATAATCTACGCACTGAATTTCGTGCGCTTTGCGAAATTTGCGTTCGATCACAAAGCTGTCAGAGATTGAGACACGTTGATGGTTGTGCTTGACAATTCCACGTTTGTACATCAATTCACTTCACTTTTCGCACTTTTGTTGCAACTTTGTTGATACCGCGGATACGGATCACAAAAGCCAATTTGGATTTTTCAGGCCCGTAGAATTGGCCGCATTTCTTTGCCACACAGCGCAACTTCATCCCACGGCGTCCATCACCGAGTTTTCTTGTTTGATATTTCTCAGCATGCACGAAGTTTTCACGTTTACAGAGTGCAATCACAGCAGAGCGCTTTAGTTTACGTTTGATCAGGGTAGCAGTTTGCTGACCTGCTTCTTGCTGAACTTCTGCTTCGACTCGGGGACAGGAGGCAGCTTCCTGGAAGATTGTCTGCTCTTTCCTTGCGGTTTCTTACCGGCCGTGAGGGCAGTCATCTTAACTTGTTACTTAGCACGTTGAAAAGGCGAAAAAAAGTTCGCCAAATGTTTGGAGCACATCGTAAATGAGCCACTCGATTTATAACATTTCTATTAAACAATTTAATTAAATACTTTTTAATACATAGATATGCTGCAAGCAGGCACTTACTTTCCCAAATTCCATCCTGCTTATCGGCATAATTTTCCAAATATGGCTGCTACTTCATTAATAATAACTCCATTTCCAAACTGCGCCTTCTTCGTTGCCTCAACATATCCTAAAAGACATAAATTTACATTAAACAATAGAAATCGCAAAAATTAGCAAATAAAATACTCACTTTGTATTGTTTTGTTGTAAAATTTCTGAGAAATGTGAATTCACCACGATGCGATACAGAAAGAACAAGGACCAGGGATGTAATTTTAAGTACATCTATTATTCAGTGGCAATGCGCAGAGCGTTCGGGGCAGCAATATTAATTTGTATCAAATATAACATTAAATGGTGGTTCTAATACATTTTTTGATATTATTAACCAGTGTACATACATTATATGGTATTTATTTCAAAAATTTATGTACTATATGAACATTTTTTTCAAACATTTCTTAAGATTCTTTCAAGATTGCTGAAAAGCAACCATGCGTGTAAGAAATTGTGTACTCCCTAAAATTTCACCTCTGGAAACTTTATCCCCATAAAGGACTTCACCACAGTTTTTTTACTGGATATACTGAGATCGCTTGACTGCGTGCTGCACGAATTTTCACGAGCACCAATTTCTGTAATTTAAGCATAAATAAAAGTGTTTATTTAATTAAAACTATTGTAAAAATGTAGTGTTAACACAGCTAAACAAACCACAGGTGAATGCAAAGTCAAAATTTTAATTTTTAAGGGGACAGAAAGCCTGGAAGTTGTGGCACGTTCACTGAAAAATTTGCAGTCGTTTAGTACACCATTGTTTGTATGTGAGTTCATGTAAATGTTCGTTTGCGGCAATAATAAAAGCAATTGATAAATAAACAAAAAAAAAAGCAGAACAAAAACCACACAAAAGGTAAAAAAAAGACAAAGCAGAACAAAAACACAAAAGGTAAAAACATGCCAGTGATTGAAGTTTGCCGCGCGCATTTTTATTGTTGGTATTTTTTACGTGAGTGATTGGGTAAATGGTTTAATATAAATATTTACATTCGACTTCGCGACTCAAAAATATTTGAAAGTGTAGATTGATGGTGGTGCCAAGTTTAAAATTATGAAGTTAAAGCGAACTTAGACCCTAAAATTGTAAATTTTCAGGTGCCAATGCAGCTGCTGAATGCGAAGAACTGTATAACGTATTTTTTGCATGAAAACAGCGATACACCTATATATAGAATAAATCCGCATTTTCCTCCGCGACCAACGCTTATCTTTAACCAGCATGTAAAACTTGTTTCCATTACATTTAAATACATTATTTAAAAATAAAACTGTTTTCGTATTTCAGAAAATCACCATATCCGCAAATGAGCATTCAAGGAACTTTCAGAACGTACCAATAACAGGCCATGAACAAACTTGACGGCTGAGGTTATCAAATATCAAATAGGGAAAAGCCACCACGATAAAGAAGCCAGTAATGCTTAGCAGTATGAATCGAGTACTAATTGTGGTTTTGCTATTTAGCTGTGACGCACTGGTACTCGATAACTTTGACGAGAATGCAGCAGTCACAGTTCCTGCAACAGAA
>NW_023458562.1:18840309-18845362 GCF_013731165.1 Rhagoletis pomonella
AATTTGCGGTTTCTAAGTTTGGACCGCCGGACAATAACTGACGTGAAGGGGAAACTTAACGAAGGTTCATTGTCCGGCGGGATACATTAGTTAACGGCTTAGCTGTTGTTAATATATACGAGCATGTATGAGTGTATATACATGTACATATGTACATATGCCAGCATTAGGGCGGTTCACCAAAAGTACGAAAAACTATTTAGGCTGAAGGCCTAAACATGCCGGCTCCCTTGCGATAAGCAACTTCTACAAACTTGACCGCGTCTCAGCTATCAGGCGCACTTGTTCGGTTGGAAGAATAGAAAAAATTTTAATCTAGAAATATTCATTTGCATTCCAGCAGCAGCTTCGGCGTCCAACAAGTTCGTCCTTCTTTCTTTGTAGCTACTACAGAAATTGAATAAGGGAATTAAAGAAATAGACGTGGTTACTATTCAAATGCACTTTATTCACGACTTATTTTATATTTATATAAAAATTCATTGTTTTTTTTTCTGAATAGAAATAAAATCCATTTAAACAATATTATGGTATAATAAAATTTCATTTGAAAAAAAACTATGCTCTGCAGACTCCGGAAAGCACCCATCCAAAGATGGTGCTCTGAGCCAGCAGAGGCCCGAAGGTATTCGGAAGAATGCCGGGTAGCAGAATATCGGCGTATACGTCGGTGCCGGGTACCAGGCGTATCGGCGCGGACTCGTAAAATTTGGGATCCGCTAAACGGATATGTGCGTATGTTGCGGCGACCGTCGGATCTACACTGCTACTTGGCGCTACTCGGTGGAAATGGGGCGTAACCACGGCATGGGTCGCAACTCGTTTATTTTGGCCGTATTTCCCTCGGAGACATACGAGACTGCCCGTTTGCTCGCCGACTCGTGTTTGCTTTAGCCGTAGCTCGCGGGCCAGATCCGCAGATACAATTGTCGTTGGAGCGCAGACGTCAATAAGCGCGCGGATTAAATGCAAGCGCCCTCCCGCCTCAATTTTGACCACGACCGTCGGAGGAATAGCTACCATCGGGCGGAAGGTTGGCCCTACAATGGGGTTTTTCGCCGATAACCCATTACGGAACGCGCTTGGTAGTGATAGCTGGCGAGGCCTAGTCGCCAGTCTATCTTCATATGCGGATGGCGATGGGTTGCGCGAAGATCGCTGCAGGCGGAAAGACCGAGTTTCCGCTCTGCAGTCTCGGTGGCGTCGCTGATGCGTTCGCTGTCGTTGGTGTGGTCGCTGTCGCTTGTGCGGTCGTTGGCGCTTATGCGGTCGTTGATGATCGCGCTCGTGTTGGAGTAAAGGTCGGAAAGACCTAGTTTCCGGTACCCTTGCAGTAGTCAGGTGGAGAGGCCGAGTCTCCACTCCGAACTCTATAATCTCGCCCTCTTCAATATCTGGACGGAGAGGCCTGGTCTCCGTTCCAGAATCAGACGCGTATAGCGAGATCGCCGCCTCATAACTATTGCGCTCTTCTTCTTCGACTTGGACGCTCCAAGGCTTTTGTGCTTCGTCTGCGGGTCGTCGAGCTTCACCGAGGTGAAGCGTAGTGTGGTGCTTCTCACCGCATCGACGGCATCGTCCTTCGCTGGCACATCGTTCGGTTGCGTGATCTGTGGCTAAACAATTTCCACAGTATCGACCAAGTAGCGCGAAAAACCGGGCATACCCTAATTGGGTGATTTGCGTCACATAAGTGGCACGGCACGACGAAGCGATGGGCATTCTTTGCGGCGTTTCGCTTTACTGCACTGAAGCGGGTCATGGTTGTCTGAAATACGCTTTTTTTTTATTTAGGTGCCTCAGTTAAGTTATATTTTTTTTTTTGTACGTTGTTGTTGGGTAGCGAGCGATTAAATATATAAAAGTAAAACGGATCGGCGAGAAAGTTTCGTTTTCCTTTTGCAAATCTTAAATTTTACGATCTAAGCAGGGCGTTCTTGGGCATATCGAAATTGGAAACTGGCACGTGTAAACGCAGAATTACCCATGTATTGTGGTTGATGGGTCACACCGGTGCTATATATTTTCCTATGCAGGGTTGTACCGGAAGACAAAAAATATAAATGTCGCCCTGACATTATGACAATTCTAACAAATTTCAAAGGCAACGTGAGAAAGTGTCAAACTGAGGGCATTCGCAAGAAATTTGTTTTTGTTCAGCTGATTTGTTATTTTTTTCCCCAAATTGATGGCTTAAATTCTGCCAATGTAAAACAAAACTTTCTTTGTACTTTGGAGACTTTTGTTTAGCCAAGATCGACACCCAACAGCCTGGGGGCCGAAAAAAAAAAGTTGAGGTGCCACTGTATGTTACCATTGCCAAAAACAGGGTACCTCATATCCCAAAAAATTGCAAGTGTAATATAAAATTTTTGGTAAAATTCTTATGTACCAGCCAATTTGTTTTGCGGAAAAAAAAGTAGAGTATCTAGAGGCAAAATTAGTGCATACGTATCTGAATACGACACGGCAAAAAGAAGACAAAAAATATTTGCAACGATAGCCTTTTTAATAGCTGACGACAAAGTGCGATAATTTAACCGACCTACTACGTGCACCTGGTGGCATTTATTTAAGTGTGGTTACTTCTGTCTACAAGTGGCAATTAATGAAATTTATTTTTATGAATGATTTCATTACAAGCATGTGAAAAAAAAAATTTTTTCTCCACAAACGAGAAATAGATGGCGCCGCTGGAAGTTATGTAGTAGCGGCTTTATGCGGAGACTTAAGTTGACATTTCTACTCAGCGGCTCACATTACGATTTCCTGAATGAAAAAAAAATCATTCAATCGATGGCCACATGGAGTAAAACAGTAAAATGGGTGAGTATGTCTTTTATTTCTTATATAATGTTCAGTAAATGCTCTAGTTCTTCAAAATATTTCTTTTCTTTTTTCTTATCAGTGCAATACAGAATTAAAAAAAAAATCTTCAGCAATGGATGACGGCACTGGACTATGTCGCCTATGTTTGCGTCATGACAAATCAATTGTGAATATCTTTGAGGAGGAGCCTCCACAGTCAGCACAAAAAACGCCACCAACCGTTGGAGCAGAGAAAAGAATGCCAATGGTGGAACGGTTGTATGATTTGTTAGGTGTTAAGTTTCAGCAATCAACGTTGTTGCCTAGTAACATCTGCCAGCGCTGTTTTGCAATGGTTGAGGCGTTGATAATTGCATAATAACTGAAGTGGACCCCAATCAAGATTACGAAAGTTCAGAGGATGATTTTTCTATGGAATCGGATTCGGAGGGCGAAGAGCATTCGGCTTCATCACCACACGCCTTGCAAATGCAAACTTCTACAAATGATACGCATCAATTATCGCAGCAACCGACAAATGAACCAAACGATTCGCTATCGGCAACAGTTCCTATGACCACAGAGGAACAGCAAAACACCGACAACTCCATGCCTGCGCCCGAAGCACCAACTGCTTTTCCCAACATGCTTGGTAGCGACTCATTTATTGCCGGAGAAATTGTGATTAAAAAGACCTTCCTTTGCCAGTATTGTGATATGGCATTTACAACGCAACCAGAATGCCAAGAGCATGAATCACAACACGACAGTGCCGCACCTTATGTCTGCAGCTTTTGTTCACAACACACATCAAGTCGTCAGAATTTAATATACCATATCAAGGAACGACATGATCCTGAGCGGCCATATATATGTGCATTCTGCAAAAAGGGCTTCTGCCGGCGTTCGGATTTGAAAAAACACACCATTGTACACACTGGTGTGCGCCCGTTCTCATTTCCTGTTTGCGCAAAAAGCTTTTCTCGTAATACCAATTTAACAAAACACATACGAATTCATAGCAGCGTAAAACCACACGTTTGTACGCGTTGCCCACGATCCTTTTCAAGCGCGACAGATCTGATGCGACACATTCGTACACATACAAACTCAAAGCCATTACGATCGATGAGAAAGGCGTAATTGAATTCGTTTTTATTAGTATTTTGCCAAAAGGGGGTACCGCATGCGTGACCGATATAATTGCGTCTTGGCTATTTGGCTCAACCACGGGCAGTTGGACCTCCAGACTCTCGCTCAGGTATCGTTCCCTGAATATATGCTGAAATAATGCAACACTTAACCGCATCACATCCTCTATTTGCGCTTTGGTAAGTACAAAAAACTTTCCTATCAATTGCTGTTGCTCCGCATCATTTTCGCAACATTCGTTTACAGGTATTTTGTACTTTGTATAGTTTTGTGTTGCGATATCAGCAAGAAACTGTTTCTCATACATTATACGCTTTTCATCAGTGACCACAGCGCAAGTGTGTATCACAATCGGATCAATCAATTTACGCTGGCCGTTGGAAATCACCTGAAGGACGAGCATTGTATCGGATAGATTAGTGAGTAGACCACGGGTCACATACACGAATTGTATGGGATTCTGTTCCGTGATCACACTGCTATTCTGAAGTTGATGAATCAACTTAAATGCATATTCAAAGTCCAGAGAGTGATTCGTTTGGCCTTTCGTCACAACAAGCGAGTGTATGTAGTTAAGAATCTCCTCTTTACGGGCGCGTGTCGCGTAAAATACACTATTTGATGCCTCATTAGGATAGGAATCGAATTGCACTATGTGTGCTTCATCGGAAACTGTTGTCACGGAAATAAGATCGGTTGGCGACAGCAGTTGCAGAATACTGGTAACTAAGGCCTTCGTAAGCTCTAATAACTCCATATTCATTGCAGATCCCACATCCAAAAGTAGAAAAACATACTTATTATTTATAGATGAAACATATAATTGTTGGAAGTAAGTCTCTGCATAATAGTGTGTTCGCATATCTTCAGCATTATCACTACGCGATAGAAAATAGATATGTTTAAAGTGGTTTCCTAGGAATTTTAGTTTCGAGTTAGTTGCAGATGTGGTTGAGGCCGTACTGCGTACGTTTGCAGACATTTTAGGAGCTTCAATTAAGAAATCGCTTTTCATTAGTGCATTCTTAAGTGCTTGTAATTTCTCGAGTATGTACGCATTGGCGCGGGCCTCAAAGGAACCTTCATCCATGAA
>NW_023458562.1:18845462-18846667 GCF_013731165.1 Rhagoletis pomonella
GGTTGAGGCCGTACTGCGTACGTTTGCAGACATTTTAGGAGCTTCAATTAAGAAATCGCTTTTCATTAGTGCATTCTTAAGCGCTTGTAATTTCTCGAGTATGTACGCATTGGCGCGCGCCTCAAAGGAACCTTCATCCATGAAATAATTGTTCCTATCAAACTGTTGATAGTACTTTGATTTATGAGCCGGTGTTACTGTTGAATCAGTCTTAAGATAGTTTAATATTTGTATTTGCTGTCTGTTGTAATTCAATTCGGTTGCGATAATTCTTTTAGTTTCGCTGGCAGTTGGTTGAAATGTTTGTATGCAAGTGTGCAAATACATATGCAGATTGCGTACTCCATGCCCAGTAGCAATTAAGCCATCTAAATCATCGATAGCTAAATCGAATTCATCTTCATCGCTCTCATCTTCACTCCCGTCCTCTTCATCGTCGTCATCTGCATCAGCATCTTCTTCCTCCGATTCGGCTTCGTCGTTTATGTCCCCATATTCAGCTGCTTGGAGATGCTGTTGCAGCAGCACTTTTGTAATATTGAAGCGAAAAAAATCTCGCAATTCCAGTACCACGTGCGTTGACTTTTGCAGCTTCTTCGCAAGTCGTTTGCTGAATATCTGAAGGTCATGTTGCAGTGTTTCCGACGCAGAATTGTAGAATGATTCACTATTATTTTTTAAAGCGCCCATGCCAGTCGCTACGCCATTGCTGCTAAAATGCACGGAATCAAATAGCTCCTGAAAAATTTTAAAACTGATTAGTTTACCACTTTGGCAATAGCAATAGTTTGGGTTCACCTGTATTGTGGCAACGCGCATTTCTACATTGCGTATAATCCGCAATCGCGCGTCAATATTACGCACCACTTCTAGCACATTTTGTTGATTATTGTAATTCGCAAAAAACACGCTGGCTGTTGTTTGACCAAAAGACGAAGAGACTCCGATAGATCCAATATTGCTAGGTTCCGTTGCATTGCGTCTCAAAGGCACTTTTTGTGGTGCAGCGGAAACTCCGGCTACCGAGGCTGGCACCAGCAATGGAAGCGCATTTACATTGGCAGTGATAAAGTCCTTGGCTACCAGCGGCAATTGAGTGGTTGCATTTAGATTTACATTAAGACTAATATTACTTAAAGATACAGGAACATTGCTCTTAGTGCGGCTGTTATTTTCTGTTGCAGGAACTGTGACTGCTGCATTCT
>NW_023458562.1:18846767-18865656 GCF_013731165.1 Rhagoletis pomonella
AAATAATTAAAGTACCAAACTCTGCCAGCAACTTCACAAGACTGATAAGGTCGAAGCAGAATAGCGACTGCTATGGCGCACATGGCGTATGAGTAAAATACCAAACCCCCCATTTGAGCAACGCAGCGGTCACATACATACATACCTACATATCTAAATGCGAAATTCAACTCTACTCTAACCAACGTTTCGAAAAACAGAGAGTCATCCGCAGAGCCACAAACAATCAGCTGTGCACTAATTTTGCTCATGGCAAGCTGTGAGAGCGCAGCTGCGGCGCAATCGCTAACAGCATCAGAGGCGCTAGGTCAAAGAAGCAGCATAACACCACCACCAACAAAAAAAAAAAACAACAGCAGCAACTCAAACAACAACAAACTACAGAGCTACAAGTTGGAGTTGCAAATGATTAATTTTTCCAAGTTTTTTTTTTTTGTTTGAAAAACTAGACACTAGCCGTAGCAGCTGCTGCCACATAAGAGCACTGTGCGTTTGCGCGTTGACTTCTGCTCGCGTACACATGTTAGTCAAGTCAGCACAGTATCACGTTGTAGTAGCAACAATGTAAAACTCATTAATAAATGTAGTGCGCTGTGCAAAAATTCATACAAACAGACGTGAGCGAGTTCGTATGTGCGATTATTATTATTTTTGTTTTTGTTTTTGCTACGCAGCATTTTCAGCTGTGGCAAAGTGAACGTAACTGTGGTCTTGGTGGTATATGATATTTTGAATTGTTATTGGTGTGGTGTTTAATGGCCCTAATGCGGCACACTCGACGCAAAAATTTGGGATACTTGAAAGGGAAGGAGAATGCCTTTAGAACTTTAAAATAAAATTCTCTTTGTATAAATATATATCGATAACGTAAACAAATTTTAATGGTGTCGATTATTTTATCGAGAACGATAACAATAAATATACTGATTAATATCGAAATAGAGAAACACATCAACACTGATATAAATAAGAGTAAAATGTTGGTAGCGTTATTGTTTATTTACAAGAATATATCTCAAGCTATATGTATATGGCCAAAATAAGTCAGTAAAGATAAAAACACTTAATAATGTTATCGCTAAATTTATCGATTTTAATATTTGGAAATGGTAAGAATAGCTCAAGATTTTCGATAAAAAATTTATACATTTTATCGATAACTTTTTTGTTGTTCTTAGTTCAGTTTTATTCCGAGACTTTCAAGATTTCCTCGGCATTTTCCAAAAGGTTTGGAAATGTTTTCCAGAAAATTAAAAAAAAATTGCTACCATTGGCATTCAAACACACCGTTTATACATACATATGTATGTACGAATGCTTACGCGTCACACTTGAAATCGAGACTGAACCAAAAAAGTACAAGCAACAAATAGCAACAGCAACAGCAACCAACGTACTACTCCAGCTATAACAGTAACCGTTTATTGCTCTGCGTCACATCGCCTTCATTACCATTGTCCGTGCTTCAATTGCCCTTGTTGTTGTTTTGTTGTTACAGCTTTAGCTCATTACTGATTTGTTGTTGTATCGCTAACGCTTACCTTTAGGATTTAGTGTTGTTGCCGCGTCGGTTTTTTCTCAAGTGTTTATTGTTTTGTACCTTTGATGTTGGTTGTGTGTGGCAGCAGCAGCAGCAAAGACAGCAACAAACTCAGCACAGCTTAGCTGCTATTAGCTCACCGGCAACTGTCGCTGCTTCCTCAGTCGGTGAGTCGGTTACTCGTACATATGCATAGATACTTTGTTGTTGCCCCTTTCGCTGCCACTAACAGCGCTCTTATTGCTGCTGCTCCAACTCATTTTTGCTGCTTGCCACTTCTATCAACTTATCTCAAAAGCATAAACGCTGTTGTACTCTCGGGTTTTTACCCCTCACTTTTTGTTTTGATTATTTGTAAGATTTTTATTTTCTAAAAATTTTGCTCACCCGCTCTCCGAATACTTTTGTTTTCATTGTTATATATGTGTGTATGTATGTATGTAAGAGCGCATTTGTTTTCTAGTTGTATGATCTGTTGTAAATAGCTGACTGCCTTTTTGTTGTCGATTTTCAAAAACTTGGCGCGCAATTTTGCCATCTTGGTGTTATCTTTTGCTGCTTTGACTTCCTCTTCCCTGTGCTCTGCCACCACCCTCGACGCCGTTGCCTTAGTTGCGCTGTCACCTCGCACCACCGCCACCTGTAGCATCTCCGCCGTCGTCGCCAGCCACTTTGGGCCAACGCTTTCGGCAGCAGCCTCTTTGCCTGCCGCTGCCGGCTGCCAATTGCTAACAGTTAGCTCTAAGCTGCCGCACTGCACTACTATTTCTTTCAAACAATATAAATACTGGCCTACGAAACTGTTTCAGTATCAAATTCAATTCAACCATCTTCGCAAGAAGAACAAACAGCTAACATCTAACCAACTTTTGTGTGTGATAATTCAAAACTCATATAAGTGAATATACAAAATGAAGGTACGGCAAAGCAAACGAAGTTTTACAAAAAAAAGACGTACATTTATACTGAAAAAAAAAAAAATTGCAAAAAATTGTATTGTGTCAAAAATTAGTTGGCGTATCTGAGTGCTGCCAGCAGATTGGGTGGAAATAAATTAAGGACTCGCAGAATTTGACTGACAATTTTTTGTAAAGAAACCTGGTTTTTTAACTTGTGTGTACATTATGCATGATAAATGTTTTAAAGCTCGAATTTTATTGTTTGAAAAAAAAAATATTTTTGTAATTTAACAAAAAAAAAAAGAAAACCTCGGAGCTCTTAAAAAGGACTTATTTTTGCTACGCATTTTTTTCTATTTGCGTCAACAAAATGCCTTGAAAAAAAAAGATTTTATTTGAATGGAATTTTGGAGAAAAATTAAAGTTAAAAAGTTTTGACTTGGTTGAAAAAAATAATCTGATTATTTGCCTTTTTTGTAAAGAAGCAATCAGTTCTTTATAATAATTTTTTAAATCTCCCTTGGGATTTTATTTTTTTTTTTAATTTAAAAAGTTGGAAGTCAATGCTTCAAAGCTTTTTCTAATGAATTTCTGAAAAAAAAAAACTATTTTTACCAGTCAAATAATTTTAAGTTTATAGGCTTAAAATATCTAAAAAATCTACCAGTGATGCCAATATAGGAAATATGTGAAGACCCATGCTTCAATAGTTTTTCCTTTTGAGTTTCTGGAAAAAAGTATTTTTACCAGTCAAATAATTGCAATCCGATTTGAAAATTTATTACAAATATTGATTACAATTTTTGCGAGATTAAAAATAACTGTTTCTAAAATTATACAAATAAAATGACTTTAAAGCAGGTTTTAAACGATTTTTAATAACACATATTTTATACAAAGGAAAAAATTTTAGAATCATTTTTTTTTTACATAACAATTTGAAAAAAAAGTGTTATACTTAAATATGTTTTTTTTGCTCCAAACATTTCAACCTAAAACCAAAAAGCTATATAAAAAAATATTTTTTCATAGCAAATTCGTAGAAAAGTATGCATAAAACTCACTATTTTAATTTCAACCTATGTATGTAGATGAGATTACAAAATTATTGAAGTTTTTTTAATCAAAAAGGTTTTAGAGAGGTTTTTTTGAAATATGTTAGTCGTTCTCCCTGGAAAGTAGAAAATTTCGCATTTTTCAAATGTCTTCTTCATTTTAAGCCAAGTTGAAATCTGGTATTATAAAAATTTTTATTCGAAGATTTTTCTTTTAAGAAAGATGATGTTACCAAATCCTGAAAACAGCGTTTTAGCATAAGAACTGAACCGTAAAAAGTTTAATGGGTTTGCTTTTTCCCTTATCAAAAAAATTAAATAAAAATTAGCCTTATGATGTGTTGCTTTTGTAAAAAGTAATGAGTACATGTTTTGTTTCTATTAAATTTAGGTTTAAAATTTTATATAATAAATTTGATATTTTCTTAACTTCTTAAATTTAGTATTTCCAACGCTATTCTGTTTCCTTTTTTTAATTGCAAACGAATTTTCAAAACCAAAAAAATTTATGAATTATAATTTTTTGTTTCAAATTGTATATTACAATTTGGCGAAAAAATTTTAACTATCTACAGAAATGAGTTTCCAAATGCATGCAAATTTGTAAACAAAAACAGTAAATTAAAAAAAGTTTTTTCAACAACCATATTTTTGGGAAGAAACCCGTAGAAAAAATTTTCATAATAATGGATTTTTTTAGTTTTTACCCTACTACCACCTTTTTATACATATAAAAAATTATAAACACAATTAGAGTCTCATTTTTAATTACGGAAATAAATGCAGTCTAACTAAAGACAATAAAAAATGTATAAACTAGGAATATTGGAAATTTAAAGCTGCTCAGTCGAAGCAGAGCAAAGATCAATTTCGATTTACGATACATTTTTGTTGACTTTATTGTATACATTATTTTTTTTCAATCGACTTTAAAAGCGCTTATGTATAAACAATACAAAATTAGATGTTCACTGAGCGGAATCGTAGCACAAATTGACAATAAATTTGGTAATAAATTATATTGAAAGTAAATATTTTCACCTCATCCATAATTTGCCTGCCACTAAAAAAGGTACATATACAACGAACAATCATCGCTTTTTTCTTTTGCACAGCCACAATATTTTAAAGCTTGTGTATCAATTTTGTATCTATATATTTTTTTTGTCAGTTTCTCTCCATTTTTCATTTCGTTTTTGTGCCACTCAGCGCGCCCCAGTTGAAAATACGAGACATGCCCGGCGCTTAATTTGACATGCAATTCATCTTGAGGCGTTAAAATGCTTTGAACTTTTTTCCGCAGCTGATTTTTGGCTGAATACTTAGCAGCGTTATTAATAGCATTTCATAGCTTTTTATAACATACATTTTTTTCCTTGAGTTGTTATTGTATTTGTTTTCATGCCAAAATTTCAATTAGTTTCGCGCGAAAAATATCATCAAACGAAAGACTTAAGCAGCGAACTTTTTCTTTCAATCAAGAGTTGTTTAACAATAGTTTCGAATATGCAAATGACTTAAGTAATGACGCGCAGGAAATTGAAAAAAAAACTACTCTCAAATGCTAAATATATCTTCGATTTTTAGTGAATACTCAGTGCTGTTAATTTTTAGCCGCTCTTTCTAAACAAATCCAACTTGAATGTCTTCAAAGCAAACTACTTTTAACTTAACTTCACTTTGATCCGTTTTTTTATCAGCTACTATCCAAAAACTACATTTTTATAGGCATAAAGTGCAAAGCAGTCACAAGAACTGAGATACAATTGCTGACAAAGAGCGACTAAAAGCATTTCCTCTTCAATTGCCAATCACCACCAATAGAGCACCAATAGAGACATTCTTTAGCAGCTAAGTACTTAGGCTCAAATCTTAATCTTATTTAATTACAAAGCTATAAAAGTATATTACCGCAGCAACTAACACTCAGTTAAAGACAAACATTCGGTAATCAACTTGTATTCAACGCTGAAATAAAAAGCGCCAGCTAATGATAAGCGTACGAGCGCAAAAATGATTGAAGAAGATTGCAACAACAGCAGCAGCCAGCAAAAAAAGGCAATTAAAGACGCGGCAATCCACTGCACTCTACTGCCAGCGCGCAGTTTTACTTCGTATATGACTTTTTAGCGCAGTCACAAGCACGTCGCTGATGGTCATCAAAATGATTTATATGGACGCCTAAAAAATTCCTACCACACAGCCACAACAGCCAGCAGGCAGCAGTGTGGTCAACTTTCAATTTAGAATGACAAGTAGCGACAAGAAGATGGCATCGCATAGCGTGCAGCAGACCTTGCCGTACTTATTAGAATGCCACACGTTCATTCTTTGTAGAGAAGATCCAAAAAATCTAAAATTAATTGCGAATCCGCCACTGCTGCGCTTACACACATATACATTTTATACATATTTGTTACAGTCAGTCGATTTTGAGTTTTTTTGTTGTTGTATTTTACGCTTGCAATTAATTTTGGCTGGCTGTGCTTCATGGCAACAGCCCAGCCAGCATTGCGACACTTTCTGTCGAAAATTAAAAATTAATTTTGCGCATCTAATGATGTATTGCGGCTCAACTTCTGTTTTGCTAGAATTGCAAGCATGACCTGCGGTAAATTTCAAGCGTTTAGTTACACTTGCAACATGCTACATTAGAATACATATATAGCGGCAATAGATCGAAATGAATGAAGCTGTTGCAGGGATGAGATTACACTCAACTGGTCGCTTAAAAAGTCGTCACATGCTTGTCGCATTGCGCGCTTTTAATTAGGCGCAATACGCTCCCATGGCAAATGAAGTTGCCAAGAGAAAAAAAAAATAAAATAAGTTGCATTAGCGCGCAAGCAGATTGCTAGCTGCTGAGCTAAGAAAATCTGTTTGAAACGCAATATGTGCACGCCAGACGCTCGGCGGCTTGTCAACTGCACTTCCATTCTGCCACTGCGACTGCAACTGTCTTCTGCCTCTTCCTTTCCATTTGCAACACTCTTCATCAATCTTTCTACTAAGTACACCCTAGCTTGCTGCGCTCAACATTTCTTGGCGACCCAATTGCCAACATTTACATTTTGTCGCGCTGACGCTGTGAAATACAACTTAAATATTTCATTTGAAATTCTTTGCAAAAAAAAAAAACAAGTAGAAAAAAATCGAAACAGCCAAAATTTTGCAATAATTCATTCAAATGCGCAGTGACGCTGTGTGTTGCCATCTCAGGCCTACAAAATGGATTTGCATGCAGCAAGATAAAGCGCCTCAGCCTGACGTACATAGCTCGCAGATGAGTAACAGGTGCTGTCGCTTGTCGCTTCAGTGCCGCTATAGCATTCGCCTCGCTTTGGCCATATCACATTGCCAAAACAATGTATTGCACAGCATTTGGTTTTGCCTTCTCGTCGCTTCTCCATTTCAGCACCCGCTCGCCTGCAGCAAAGTGTAACTGTCATCGTCATGCATAAAATGTTAATTTCCTATAATTATGAGTTGCACAGCTAATGTAAATTGCCTCAGAAAACGCTGCACCAGCTCGCTCATCATCTGCATAGTTCTACACATATTTCAACGGCTCCACGTTTCTCACAACCATTTTGCACATTTTAATGAGTTTCCGCAGCGGCGGCGGCGGCGGCGTTGTCAGCTAAGGCGGCTGTCTTTTGGTCGGTCTGGGTGTCTCTGTGGCATCTGGTAGTGTTTTAGCACTTTATCGCTGCGCGCATCTGACAGATTTATTAGATTAGATCTGACAACTTAATTGCCATTGTTTGCACTTGTTTGACAGCGTTCGCGTGTAGCGCTTTGCGATTTTAGTTATTTAACTTTTTGGTGGGGAGTTTTTTTTTTGGGGGTTCTCGAACGAATGCAAATGTTAATTATGCTTATGAATTTTTGTGTAATGCATTTAAGTAGATTTTAAAAATTTAATTAATTCACAATGGCTTATAAAAGTTAATTGAAAATCTGCTTTTGTAGATGTGGGTGAAAGATAGGGCAGTGGGAGTGAGCAGCCGCGCTAATTGGATTTTTCAGAAACGATAAAGTAACTGGGAAAGGCGCAATTGAGATAGTACTTAACATTTAAAAGAAGCGGGTTAACTGGCTGCTTAGATAATTGCTAATTAAGCCAACAAAATGTTCTTCCTTCTTAGACGAAATATTTTAATTTGTTGCCAAATTTTTTTAACCATATTTCTTCAATTTCATTCAAACTTTTTTTGCTTTTCCATATTTTTTCCCCTTTCACTTTCAGTGCTTTGCAACGATAGCCCTCCTCGCCTGCGTCTCGCTCGCCCGCGCCGAGCCACCAGTGCCGCAAAATCAATACTTGCCCCCCAATCAAGGTGGTCAGCCCTCGAATCAATACCTTCCACCCACGCAGTCATACCAATCTCCGTCCAGTAACTACCTGCCCCCACAACGCGGTGGCGGCGGTGCTGGTGGTGCGCCACCAAGCAGCAGCTATGGTGCACCCGCTGCCGGTGCGCCCAGTTCACAGTATGGCGCTCCAGCTGCGCCCAGCTCGCAATATGGCGCTCCCGCGTTGACCGGCGCCATATTCCCTAAGCAACAGGGCGGTCGCGGCGGCTATGGTGGCGGCAGCGGTAGCGGTAGTGGCGGTTATGGCGGCGACGAACAGTACGGACCAGCTAAATACGAATTCAAATACGATGTGCAAGACTATGAATCCGGCAACGACTTCGGACACATGGAACAGCGCGATGGTGATTTGGCAGTGGGCCGTTACTATGTGCTCTTGCCCGATGGTCGCAAGCAAATCGTCGACTATGAGGCTGATGGAAATGGCTACCGTCCAACCATACGTTACGAACAGGTCAATAGCGGTTTCAATGGCAATGCCGGCGCTGGGGGACGTGGCGGTCAGGGTGGCCAATTCGGTGGCTACCAATAAGGCGTCGTACAGCCATGGACGTGTGTCGCTGAAGGGAGTGAAAAGATTTTGGCAAGAAGGTGAAGTTAAGGTTTGGTGAGTGTAGAGAGCAAAGGAAATATGAAGTGAGGGAGAGGCAGAGAGTGAGTGGTGGATGTGAAATCTCTCTGTGGCTTAGTGACTTTCCAGCGTTTTTTTTTAGTACTTTTCACGTTTTTTAGTTAATCTTTCATTTATTTTCCTTTATAGTTTAAGTTAAAGACGAAAGTACATTAATAAGCTGCATTCAATACGTAAGCTCGTGATTTGAAAGCGCCAGCCTAGAGCTTTCACTTTCATCTCCCCATTTTATGTAGACAGGCAAGCTCTTGCCTTTTTAAGCTCCCACTCAATTCGAGTGTACATTCCTTTCCTTCGTTTCTCTTTGCAACTATCACAACTCTAACCGAACTCAAAGCCTCTTCTTCTGCTGCTTTCACTCTTCAACGCAATTCCACAAGTCCTTATGACAATTAATCAGCCAAACGATGCCCGTCGCTTGCCATCTATTTCCGCCATCGATACCAACAAATCACAGCAACAAAGAACAGAACAGCAACAGCAGTGACAACAACAACGCTTTGTGGCGGAAGTAAAATTTGTTGTGAATTTTGTTATTCGTTTTAATGTAGCCGCTATCTTTTCTTAGCCAATAAGCACTTTCATTTGTAGTATATTTCAACTAAAGCTTTTGAAAACTCACAACACAGAAGCATACAATTTGTATAAAATATCAACACAGACACATATATACATACATATGTACATTCATTTGCCCACACACAACAAAATCGTTTACATACATCCATTATCCTTAAAGAAAAATCACACAATGCGCCCGCGAAAATCATTTTATTTTCATTTTTTAACATAAATAATACTCATTAATTTTTATATTGTAATTTTGTAAAAACAGAATACAAAAAAAAACGAAAATGTAAATGTAAATGCATCGCAATATGTGAATTACTTATGTAAGCGTAATCATTGTCTTTGTAAATGAACCAGAAAATAATGGAACTTATGTGTAAGCCAGATCAATTGTGCATGTCATAAAAGTATCAATAAAGAGCATTTTTGTATAAAACAAAGTTTAAAAAATAAACAACGTTTGAGTTTTTATTTAATAAAAATCGTCAAGAGGGAGTAAGCGGCGCACAGTGTTCGATTTTGAAGTGTCGATGGACGAAATTGTAAATATGATAAAAATATGGGTTCGAAATCTGAGAAATATAAACAAAAAGTTTACAATTTAAAAATGAGCATCTAAAAGATTTCTTAGGCAACTTTTGACATTAAATTTGAATTCCTCGGTTGTAAATTTACAAGAAAAGTCCATGAAACCAAAAACCAAATTTTTTATGCTGAATCTAGTCAGCAAAGCATTCATGGTCTTTTTTCGAAATTTCACTTTTCAACCAAATTTTTTGGGGTTTTTATATAATGATTATATGAAGGCACTATTTTTCCCTTATACGCCATTATGCCAGATTTCGAACCCGTATTTGTATGTTAATCGAGAGATTCACGATTTTGTTCATCGACACTCCCAAATCGTACACTGTGCGGCTTAGTCGCATGAAACATTTTCAATGCAATCGGAAGTCGAATACAACGATACCATATAACGCAACCATAGAACAAACGGCAAAACAAACTCAATTTCAACTGAGAAAAGGTCATAACATCGAGGACTTTGGAGCCCGCTAGGCCTATATACCCGAGTAATTTTCATCAAAATTTTACGCCATCAGTTTGTGTACTAAAATAAATTTAAGTATAGATTACCACAATATGAGAATTGTTATCCTCAGTGATAGCCAGGTAGGACTCACTGCTTTCTCATCTTTCGAGGTAACATCATCGCAAGGGAATAGAGAGAAAGGAGATATTGGACAGACTAAACAGGCAAGTGGCTGCCGCGATTCCCACTGGCCCTGAGCACTTGCTGACAATAGGTTCAAAAACGATCAAAGACGAGTTCTAAAGTGAAGGAAGATCAATGAGCAAACAGCACCAATTGACCAAGGTGACACCCTTGTCGAATGCATGCCATTTTTAGAAGAGGCTTTCTCTCGCTCTTTTAGATTTTTAGGGGTCTTAAGTTTAATAGAAGTGTTGTGAAGAGCAAAGGGCACAATATACGCTTAGGTTGCAGTGGACATCTCACAATAATATATCATTATCTAACAACAGACAAACTTTACCGTGTAAAAGACCAGATAGTGGACTGAAAAAAATGGGGGTGTAAATAGTATTGTCGAAGAAAATGAAGAAGCTGATCAGATAGCCAGAATGGCAGATGCCTCGACTCCGATAGGACCTCAGCTCTATCTTGAGGTCGGTTCTGGTCGGTCCGTTTAAGAAAGTGCTAAAAACACCAAACCGAGGGAACTTCATTGGCAAACCACCAAGGGTCTTTGTCAAGCTAAGGTCTTACCCGGGGGGTACAACCTAAATATATACGGGTTGGTCATAAGCCTACCCAAGAAGAGGCTAAGAATTATTACAGATATTTTGACGTGTCATTGCAGTCTAAGAGGTTACTTGTACAAGCCAGGGAGCTGGTCAATTTTTTTGGCTCATACTCATTGCACCTTCTCCTTGTGAGACCACTTCACGGAGGAGGCAGAGGTGCATAGGACATCTATGGCCAAGAGAAAAGCAATACATATACATAGTTTCCCTTGCAATAGAAATATATGCTCTAAGAGCTTTAATCACCAATAGAGAAACAAAAACAAGAGTCTAGCTATGATTAACTCATTAGCGGCAGTAAATAATATTAGTTTCGGATTCTGATATAAAAAAATGGGAAGTCTGCTGAGTTGTGATAATAATTGCATCTAGTGTGAAGCTTCATAGCATCCACAAAAGTTTACACATATGTGCATATACATATATACATATGTATATGAACTGATGTTTACGAGTTCAATTTAACACTTAGCATTGCTTTGTTAATATCCGATTACAAATTTAAATATTCTCAAGTAAAGCTCTAACAAGCAACCAAAAACAAAAGCCATAACATACATGTAATAAAAATTTTAAATGCTTTTAAATTTAGCAAGAAACGAAATTGTTATGCTGTGGATGCTATGAAGAAATGTTATTAAAAAACAATAAACAAATTTGAAAACCTCTTGCACTCTAAAATCATGTCAAGTGGCATTAAACTGTAACAGCTTATGTATGTGCCGAAATAAAAAGGGGTATTGCAGTTTACAAGCCAAAGTGGAAGCAGACGTCATACAGCGCAAGCGCAAATTCAATCATTTCACAATTCACAAAATGCCAGCAAAACTGAAGTGAAGTGGCGAATATCTACATGCATACATACATATTTATTTATACATTTATAAGCGCATAAAATTTCTTAAACTATTGATGAGTTATTGACAAATCTGGAGCTTACTTAGTCACAAACAAAAAAAAAAATGGCGCTTGCACTTTTGCTAAGTCTTTGGCCGAGCTTTTCCATCAAATTGTGGTATGCGCCTTGATGTTGTTACACATTTTTTGCCGCCTCGGAACAGAAAATGGATTTTATGAGAAGCTATGTCAAGGTAAAAATACTAAACTTGGTGGTTTGCCATTGCCTGCTGACGGGGGGGACCGCTGTTTAAAAAAAAAAAAAAAACATTTTTCTATAATTGTTTTGGGATGTTGCTTTGACCGCGAATCGAACCTTGGTCCCACGGGGCGGTAGTACGCACCTCTAATCACTCGGCTACAGCGGCCGCATAAATAGTACTTGAACACACACTTGCATACGTACACACTTGTAAAATGCACACGTACGCAGGTGTCTGTCTTTTAACCCTTTCGACCCGGATGGTACATATGTGTACCACTTAAAGTTTAAACATCCCTAGAAGTTTCTAATTGAATGTTTCTGGATTGTGAAATGTACCTTATCGTCTCTAAGGTTTCCTGAATGCATTCCTAAAGGTTTCGTTACATTTGTTTGCTGTTTGTGTTTACGACGCCGTTATTTGTGAGTTGCGTTCCAGCAAAATTGAAACGCGTAGTTGGTTTTTACACGATATTGAGTGCTGAAGCGCCGAAAATATTGAAAATAAAGCAGAATTGAAGTTTTTACGAATTTTGACAATTGTGGCAGGTAAGTATTTATAAAAAAAATATTGGTTTTATGGTTATTTTAGTGAATGGTACCTATATGTACCATTCGTCCGGTATGGTGGTACATATATGTATTAATAGTCCGTTGGGTAGTAGATATTGCAAATCCCCGTTTTGAAGAAATTTTGTTGTTCTTCTAGAAAATGGATCCTGAAGATATTCGAAAAATTCTGGAAGATGAAGCTGATAGTCCTAGCGATTTAGCAGGAAGCTCTGATGAATTGGTACCAAGTGGTGTCTCTAGCTCCAGCGGTAACGAAGATTCCGCAGAAGACGGAAGCTCTGAAGGACTGTACAAAGTGATGCTTCTGGTTCCAGCGATAACGACGATTTAGCAGACGACATAGTGAGTGAGGCTGTCGAGGAAGTAGCGTCGAACGCATGGGTCATTTATAATGACCTGAACCGAAACAAGATTCCATTCAAATCATTTTTAGTTACCTTAGCTGAGGCATTGATTCAGGATGGCTTACAAACGACAGCCGTTCGTCGATCAATAAAACCAGGCCGCGCACCACTAACTCTCAATCACAAGGCAATGCATCTTCCTGTTGAAGGAACTACCCGACGTAGTTGTACCAGTTACAGTGCTCAAAACAAACAGAGACGCACTAAGACCATCTGTAAGGAATGTCAAGTTCCGATTTGCAAAATGTGCTTTGCACCATATCATATGTGAATTATATGTATAGCACATTTTTCATTATAACCTTCCTATTCTTCTTCACTAATCTGTATAAGAAATCAATAAAATATGAAGTACTTTTTGTTATATTTATATCATTGTACCTATTATTTATTTTTGATATAGTGTGTTTTACTGGACGATTGGTACTTATTTGTACCACATAACATCCCGGATGGTACAATGGTGTACCACCACCCCCCCGAGCCACCCTTTTATTGTTTTTCAGATTTTAATTCAGTAATAGTTTATATATTGCCTAAGTAACTGCCTCCAATCAAAAATTTTATTTTAGCATTGCTATTCGAAAGCCGGGTCGAAAGGGTTAATACACACCAATGGGATGTGCTTCAACAACATTTGTGTTTATTTGTTTTTGCACTTTTTATGATGCCAAAGGAGCTGCGCTACAACTACCTTTTTATTACTCATTATTTATACTTTTTTATATTTGTCACAATATTAGTGTGGGTTGCGACGTTTGCCGTTGAAATTTCGGTTATTTTAAGACAATTTTTTTTCTTTGTAATTAATGAAATATATCTCTGTCTTTCTATTTTTTCTATCAAGTGTTCAATAAGTATAGCTTTGACTGCAGGCCAAATAAATATTTGAATGTTGCATGTGCGCTTGTTGTCCAATAGCAGCTTCATGTACATGTTTACAGTTATTTATGTACATATGTATGTTTAGAAATGATTTCATATAAAATATAATTTAGATCCAGTAAGTGTTAAGATCACATTAATCCCAAGAGTAAAAAAACTCATAATTTGAGCTACAGTTTCAATCGAAATAATTTGCTTAATTGTTATAATTTTAATAAACTAAATTTGCTGTAGCATTGACTGTAAATAAATAGGCTTAAATGGGCAATTAAAGAGCTTGCGGGCACTGAATTTTATAATAAGTATGTATTTATTTAACTAAGTTGATATAATTGGCTATTATGTAAATATTTTTATTTAAGTATGTATTTTATAGAGAGGCTTCCGGCCCATTGATTGCCATTGAGGTCAGTAAACAAAAATGCTCAGAGGAGGCTTGCCAAAATCGTTGACAATAAAGCACAGTAATAGAACGGAACACCTAGCGTAGCGCTTATAGAAACTCAGAATGAAAGTACGTCCTTGGATAGGAAAGAGGCAACGGCTTGTTTCTCTTCTGAAGCCGTGTAGTTAAACCTCTTGATTAACCAGCATACAACTCGACGAACTGAAAGAAAATTAAGGCAGCGCTCCAAGGTTCGGACATGCTGGCACATTTTCATAATACAAATTTAAGAGAGCGTACTCCTTTACAACCTGGATAATGCACTTAAGATATACATGGTGTCAGTCGGCGACCATCTGGGATTAATTCTAGTTCCGGCATCATAGAACGCAATGTACGACAGTGTTTTTTCAAGCCTAATATACCTGAAATAGTAGCGGAAGCGAAAAGACTAGAGCTCATTGAAGTAATCTTTAACGATAAGATAGGGAGAGTTAAGTTAGAAATCGGCACACAAAAGCATAGCTGAAGTTTGCCATTTGGAAGATTGAAATTGTATTACTCAGCTCTAAACAGGCTCCAAATACTAACTTGGCAGTAAGGGAAAAGAACATAACATGGGATTGCCCACCGACTCTAAGCTGGCATTTAAGAAACACTAAGAGGAAAGTGAGCGAAGATAAATGGAGCTTTATCGCACGTAATGACAAGCGTAATGGACCAACGCGAAATCAGATTATAGTTACTATTAAATGAAAAAAGTCCAGTTATTTACATGCAGCTCCACTGGGGTCAGTGGGATCAGGTGCAAAAAACGTCATACATTAAAAGTGTAGCAACTATTTATGTAAATCTGGGTATATCACTATTCATAAAAAAAATCGCGACTGTTTTTAGATAGGAATTATGAAGTATATTATATTTCAATACTTACACCAAAATATTTTGGGACAAGTAATTTTTAATCGGAAAACACAGTCGACTTCAATCCTCAGATAAAAATTTTGGAGTACCGTTGATTTCTTTATGATCCAATGATTGGATCTAAGTAAATTAGTATGGGACCACCGTTCATATACCACCTTTCCGATAAAAAAAGAAGTACTTATGCAGTGGCATACAAAAAAAAAATGGTTACGAATTGATAACCTCCTCGTATTTTTTGAAGTCTGTTAAAATTATTACGATTTACGTAAGCGAGACTGATTTGAAAATACCTCCAAAAATCGAGCTTTTTTTATTAATAAACTTAGTTTTAAATTTTTTTTTATTGTCGAATAAATCACCTCAGATAATAGAAGAGCTTAAGCTTAAAGGATCTGCATAAAAATGTTTAAAAATCATATCAAAATAATGAGTTTTTTTGTAGGTATTTTCAATTCGATTCAGCTTACGTAAATTTTAATATTTGCGGCCAAGGCTTTAAATTTAATTTAAGTTATGTACATTAGCGTGTTTCACCAAAGAAATGCGGTTTTCCACCCGAATTATAAAATGTATTTGAAGCAAATAGTTTCCGGCGGGAAACTGGATTTTTTTTTGTAAGACACTCTTATGTACATAACCCAACCTTTCTGCCAATATTTACGGCAGATCATAAAGTATCGGGAATCATAGTAGAGCATACATAACAGCGGCAGCGTTTAATCACTTTCTGTTTCCCGTGAAGAAATGGCCAACAACTATCCGAAGGGTGGTGCGGTAACAAAAAATCCCAGAAAAAAAATGTATTTACATTGTGGGTGTTCACACCTGTCCAGTTATATGGTTATCTGGTTATGTGGTTATGTGATTATATTTTTTATTTGGCTAACAACAATAAATTACACTATAAAATAATAATTTTTAACCATATAACCTGTAAACCAAGCAAGTATGAGCACCCACATTGTTAATGTCTGGTTAAGTTGAGTCATATTGAATAAGATTTTAATCGATTGGGTTACAGTAGGTGAGGTTAGATAAGAATGAAAAAATTTATGAGTGCCAAAACTAAGAAAATTATGAATATGAATAAAAGAAATTATTTTGGATTTCTGCATAGGTCATTCATACATACATATATACATACAAGTTAATTGCATATGTACTTACGTACATTTAATTTCAGGCAAGTTTTTAAATTATTTATTTTGTGAAGTTAGGTCAGTTACCCGAAATTTTAAATATAAGTACTAGAAATATAACTGTACATACATATACGCATGTATTTAAGTGTGTATCTTTTTGTTAAAGATGCATATAAAATGAAGCCACTTTTCCAATCAAGTGGCCAAAAAACAACCACAAAATAAAAACGTGCGCAAAAACACGTGCCTAAGAATTGAAATAGCTGGCATTGATGGTCAAGTTGAAGTTGAAATGGAATTTAAAGAAAAAAAGACCGGAAGAGGTCAAAGACTGATCACACATATAAAAAAAAACTAGCTACATGCACATACACTTGTTTTCTCACATTTTTACTTTGCTTAGTACTTATATTAGCATATTGCATATGCACTATGGGAAATGTTAAAGCATGGCCGGTCATCGTTGAAAAATTTTAATTATCTGCCCACATTACGCAGGCCTTAGTGAACTTGTAGGCTTGAATGAATGAGCTTGCAGATTTATTATTTGGATTCTACATACCAAAATTGCTTATTCATTGCACAGCAGGGCAGCAAATTTGCAGATGTTGCACAGTTGTAGATAACGAAATTATTTATTAACTTCTAAGCAGACTAAAAAATTACAAAAATTGTACAAATTACAAGTAAGCCTTTACATGATGTCTGAAGGTCAATTTAAACATACGAAGCATCAACTACTTTAGTAAAAGAAAAGATTTGAGATAACCTAAAGATTATTCAATTTAAAGAATTCAGGACCGAGTTTCTTTTTTTTTGAAAAGTTGCTTGGGGATGAAGAATTACTTACAGGTCAGAAGTTGATGTTGTACCGGAAGGCCCAGACAGCGTGCTACTCAAGCAAGATTGGACCAGAGGGAGTGTGGCGTTAGTTCAATTGCGCGGGCCATATGAAGAGATGTTTACGAGTCATGCGGAGACTCTCCTCTTGCTGCCGCACATACATTAAGTACATCAGAATTTATTCTGATCAGGTATGAATTAAGTCTACTGCAGTAGCCAGAACGAAGTTGAGCGATTGTGGTGCGGGTGTGCCGAGGCAATTGAAGCTCTATCTCGTCAACGGTAGGTGGTAGTTTTTCTAAAATGGGCGTCACAGAACAGGAGTTGGTGCAGTTTCAGACAGACTTCCTGTGAATGCCGTTTATGACCTATATGTACAGAGTCGCGTACAGTGGTTGGTCTATGACCATCTGGACCTCGTCCTTCATTTCGTAGAGATGCATTCTAATGTGTCTTGGCGAGGGCTCTGTTCGGGTGCTCACATTTGTGCATAGGTTCCAACCAGCCGGTCAATTGTCTTGTACATATGTTACCAACAAAGCTGCTTGGACTTTGCTCCAAGTGCTGCCGGCTAGCGATTTGAGTACTTTGCTGCGGAAGGTGCTTCCGAGTATTTTCGGGTTGTTCATAGTCGAAATTTTTTCACCATGGCGTGTAGCCTTAGCTCCTTCGTCCATCTGGTAAATAGAATTGCTGAGGTTTTAGTAGGGGAGAGGCAATGAAGAATTAAGAAATTTTGGAAAGGTAAACTTTGAACACAGGTCATCAATTCCATTTCCGGACGCCATTGTCGAGCAATACTCAGCGTATGAGATGATGAAGACTTACAGGTTAGTCATAAACAGGGCTGCGGTCATCACTGGTGGAAATAAAACTCAGTACCATTAAGTTGTGTTGTCTATAAGAATGGATTTAATCCCGAGTATGTTTCTTCTATACTACCCAACTTAATCAGCAAGCCGAAAAAAATGCTGTTGCGTAGGTCGGCGGTTTGCTGACTAATTACCAACTGGCTTTAATAAATCACTCTGTCCATTGTCAGCAACAATGTGTCAACAACAACGATGATGCATTTCTAAACTTGCATTTCAACAAACAAAAAATTATTTAAAAAAATGTAAAAAATAAAAAAGATATTAAAAATTTCAGAAGTTGAATGTGACAACCCCACAGGTGTTAAAAATAGTAAAGTTCCATGTGCAAATTTGCGAATATTCGCTGTAAACATAAAATTAATATTCATCACCGTTCGCCTTTGAGGATGTTGCCGAATTCGGCTTGTGATTTGTGTGCTCTTCGTTGCCTCTTTTTTGTGTTTTTTGGCACAACTTGTAATAATTTTCGCTTCACGTCCTAATGTTTTTTTTGTTTTGTTGCGTTTGCATGCGTGTAAAATATTTTAATTTGCGCATGCGTGAATCCCACCCTTTTATTATTATATGTTTACATCAGTGACATAGCAGAGAACACTATGCATAGCACCTTAGCACAGTTTAGTGCACTCGCTTAGGACGTGTCTACAATTTTAATCAATGCAGTCGAATAATTTTTGCTAACTTTATTACTTTTATAATTTTACATTGAATATTTTTTTTTTACATACGTACATATGTATGTATGTATGTGAAGTTCATACGGATTCCTTTTGGTATAAAACTGTTGTTTCTTTTGATGAATGAAATCAGTTGTCGGTATTGTTTGTCAAGCTGCGGTTCGAGAACTATCAAAAAAA
>NW_023458562.1:18870656-18911801 GCF_013731165.1 Rhagoletis pomonella
CATCTGCAACTAACTCGAAACTAAAATTCCTAGGAAACCACTTTAAACATATCTATTTTCTATCGCGTAGTGATAATGCTGAAGATATGCGAACACACTATTATGCAGAGACTTACTTCCAACAATTATATGTTTCATCTATAAAGAATAAGTATGTTTTTCTACTGCTGGATGTGGGATCTGCAATGAATATGGAGTTATTAGAGCTTACGAAGGCCTTAGGTAAACGAATACATATTTGTTAAGGTTATCGTTTGAAAGCAATTTCTAAACATTTATATCACTTTCAGTTACCAGTATTCTGCAACTGCTGTCGCCCACCGATCTTATTTCCGTGACAACAGTTTCCGATGAAGCACACATAGTGCAATTCGATTCCTATCCTAATGAGGCATCAAATAGTGTATTTTACGCGACACGCGCCCGTAAAGAGGAGATTCTTAACTACATACACTCGCTTGTTGTGACGAAAGGCCAAACGAATCACTCTCTGGGCTTCGAATATGCATTTAAGTTGATTCATCAACTTCAGAATAGCAGTGTGATCACGGAACAGAATCCCATACAATTCGTGTATGTGACCCGTGGTCTACTCACTAATCTATCCGATACAATGCACGTCCTTCAGGTGATTTCCAACGGCCAGCGTAAGTTGATTGATCCGATTGTGATACACACTTGCGCTGTGGTCACTGATGAAAAGCGTATAATGTATGAGAAACAGTTTCTTGCTGATATCGCAACACAAAACTATACAAAGTACAAAATACCAGTAAACGAATGTTGCGAAAATGATGCGGAGCAACAGCAATTGATAGGAAAGTTTTTTGTACTTACCAAAGCGCAAATAGAGGATGTGATGCGGTTAAGTGTTGCATTATTTCAGCACATATTCAGGGAACGATACCTGAGCGAGAGTCTGGAGATCCAACTGCCCGTGGTTGAGCCAAATAGCCAAGGTAAGAAAAATATGAATTTAATGAAAATTAAGAACAGTAAATAAGTAAATTCATATTACAGACGCAATTATATCGGTCACGCATGCGGTACCCCCTTTTGGCATAGTAGGCGTGAATCTTTACTTAGCTGATTTGATTGAAGATGTAATCAGTTACGGAGAGCCAACGCAAAATACTAATAAAAACGAATTCAATTACGCCTTTCTCATCGATCGTAATGGCATAACTATCGCACACCCAGCTTTTCCACGGCCTATGGCGCAGTATCAGACACCCTTTCCTGTGGACATTGGCTTCTTGGAAAACTCTACAGATTTCACTTATACAAGAAGACGCATGTTGCACGATGAAAGTGGAAATTTGACGACGAGCGTTTATTTGACAAGGGACCGGAAGATCGAGGTTAGACAAGAATTGACAATATATATAAATTCATATGTACTTTACTTCTACTCAAATTCTAAATCAGCACATAATATTATCTCTTCCTGCAGTATTTTGAACGCATTTACCACTGGCAGTCCATACTGGGTATCTACATACTATGCCTCGTATCCACTTATAAGCTTGAAATATCCTCCACTAACTCATCAGCGCCAACGAGCACTGACAACGCAATAAGGTTAACTAATCTACACACATCATCAAGTCTTCCGCTCTCTCTGCAGCGTTTCTCTGTACCTAAGGACAAACTGCCACGGTTCCATCACAGTGATTACGAGTATCTGTCGAGCATGGAGCTGCTCTATCATCGGCTGGACTTGGTGTCCCCACCTAACGGACATACTTGCCGCTACTTTCGTCAAGTGGGCACTATGGGTAGGGTTTCCGTCCAATGTGTTTTGAAATATACTTTACATTGTATCCTTTCAGATGCGCCTACACTCTTCTTAAGCGCTTCAGCTTTCATGTCTCCGTTTACTTTTTTGCACAATAACCGCGTTAATTCACCACGAGACCAAATACGTACTGTTGAAAGTATAATGGCCTACTTGAAAGACACCACCGGTCTCCTAGCCAACCCAGGCCTTCGTCCACAAATTCGACAGGAGGTGAATGCACTCTATAATGCCATGCAGCATTTGAAAAAGCGTCATCAAGACGCGCGTGGCACACTGAGGAATCACATAATACGCCGTTATATCGCCACTGTGAATGGTGTGCTGCAAGTCTACCCCGGCTGTCTGCTTAGCTCTAATTATGACCCCACTAGGCGTCCGTGGTTCCGAAAGGCTTTACAGCAGCCCGGTAAAATTATTACAACAGAGCCCTATTTAGATGCTGGCGGCGCGGGCTATATCATCACAATCGCACACACAATTTTTGAGGGAAAATCGAACGCTTTACACTCTGTCGAACGCGATCAACCGGTGGCCATTGTTGCGTTGGACCTACCCTACGCTTACTACTATAAAATGATACTTGACTCGACCCCACTTTGCCAAATGAAGCACATCAAGTGTCTGCTATTCGAAAACGAAGGCTATCTTATAGCGCATCCTAGTATGCTGGAATCTAGTTCTCCGCTTCGTAATCAACGCCGACCCCACGAGCACCTCACGCACAAGGAATCGTATTTAGCAAACGATATCCTCAATCACAAGACACTGGTGCGGAAATTGGCATGCGCCAACTACCAGAACCGCACGCTCCAACGTTACTATGTGTTCAACACATCGCTGGGCGACATCCTGACGAATGTTGTGCACGGCGAGCGCACAAAATATGCAATAGCGTTGGTGTATGGAAGCAATATTTTCGCTGCTGTACTGAATTCGACTTGCGATGGCGGCGCCTTCTGTCCCTGCAGCACTATTGATCGCGTGTGCTTGAATTGTAATCGTATGGATCAGATGGACTGCGAGTGTCCGTGCGAGTGCCCCATGGAAATGGAAGCCTTCAATAGCGTGATTGGTGCCAGCCACTCCGACACTTCAGAATCGACTGTGGAACGCTTTATCAACTACACCCAACAATTTGCGTATTGCGAGCCGCCAAGCGAGCATTTCATTGCGCTGCCGCCTGTCCGCGCAGAGCATCAAATGCTGCCTTCTTGCGTGAACATCAACTGCGATGTTTATGGAACGCAGAGCGAGTGTCTGGCAGTGATGGGTTGTGAGTGGTGCCAGCAAGATGTGGACGGCAATAGCTTTTCCGCTTCTTTTTGCGCTGCCCAAGCGTCTTGCTTTAATGGTTGGTGAGAATCGCTGATGTATTTCAGAGGTATTTATATTTTTATTCTTGCAGGTGTGCTGTCCTCGCTTACACCATATGGTGATTTAGACGATGTGGACATAATTGCTGCCCATAGCTATAATCCCAGTCAAAAACCGAATGCCTACTCCGCTTTCGGACCTGTCGGTGGTGCTATTATTATCCTAGGCATCGTTATTGGCTTTGCAATTTATTGTTACCGCCACAATATGGACTCGCAATCGCAGGAGCAGTTCTACGTTGACTCCATGCAAGAAGAGAATTATGGACTTCCCCTATCTCGCTTCAACTTTGACGACTGCCAAGCACATGACGAACCACCCAGCGGCAATGGTGGGTACGAACACCCATCGGCACAGCGCAACCTCATACATCCCGCCGATATTTCACCTTACCACATGTCCACTGGCAGCAGTTACCGACGACCGCCCAATGGCGAATCGGACCATGGCTACTCCACAATGACGCCACATGAAGACTCATCAGATCATCAGTGCTTTGCCTTGGCGGAGCCATTGTTGCTGCACGATAAACGCAACAGCAAATCAGACACTATGTCCATATCAACTTCCATATCGAGTCCAACAAATCGTCACCATCAACCGCAATATCAAAATCCATACCTTAACCATCCACCGCCAGCGCCCACGCAAGCAAAGGAGGTGGCAGCGGTAACGCGCTATCAAATAAACTCGCCCAAGAAGTATCAGCAGGTGGCAACATCAGCACGACATGTGGGCGATGGAGGGCCTGTTTATGGCCAAACAACTTTGCCACTGAACGACTCGACGGAGGACAGTGTGATTGCACCGCGTTACATATTAGCGCCGGTGACGGTTCATCGACACATGGAGCCGACCGAAACGTAGTTCCGTAGACTCTTGGTGCATTTTAGTAGAGTTAATCGCATCACATGTTTTAGGTTAGGTTTTAAAGAAAATTATAAGCACAAGGAATTGTTTGTTTAACACAACTGAAAGGTTTTGTAGCACCAAATAAAAAATAAAAGTACATATACATATGTATTATGAATCAGATGTACATCTAGCGAAGAAAATCGAAAAACAAGTACTTCCAAACGCCTTTGTGTTAAGCAAATATTTTTTGTGTGCATGTTCATTATTTTAATGCATCCGCTTGTTTGCCAATTAAATGCTAAGTTCTATATATATACAAATATGAATAAGTGTAGTGTAACTACTAGGCATTTTATTTTTTAATAATGTTAAGTTTAAAGTAAAAAGTATTAAGAACCTGTAGGCGCGCTAATATAAATATTTTATATAAATGTTGCATTTAACTCTACACTGTTACATGTTACCTACGAAACACAACTCGAACCTTTACTACCTGCAAAAATTATCGAAACTATTATTTTTGTATTTTTTTACGTTATTTTAATTACGTGAAAGTGAAATTGTTTGACAGCTGCGCATGTGCGCTTAGCAGGTGTGTCTCCATACAAATTGTAGCCAGTAATTGCGCGTTGCGACTGCCTGTTAGCATATCGAGCAGCAGTAATCAAAGTTTTCCATTTACTATTAGACGCAAAATAATATAAATTTGGTTTGTCACTTATGTATGTACATATGTATATACATATTTTGCCTGCATTGTTTGTTGAAGTGAGACGTTAGTAAATCTTAGATAAGTATTACATGCAACCATCCATTAGATATACGAAATTCGCGAGCATTGTTGAGAGAGAAGAAATTGGCTTTCAACTTTTAAATTGCGATGAAATTAAGTGACTTAATTTGCGTTTGCAACTTTTTGTTGTAATTCGTTATTTCATATATATTTTTACGTCAAGTTAAAGAGCATTTCTATGCATGTACTATATGTATGTATGTCTTACAAAAATGTTACTAAACATCTTAAATAAATGTATGTACTTACCCCACAGAGAAAAGTAAAGTAAATAAAAACACATAAAAGGTGTAAATACAGACGTTGCTTATGTAAGTACATAATTATTTTAATAAAAACTGTTTACTCAAATTAAATAATATAAATTATGAACACCTAAATATTTACACAAATTGATGGGCGTAGAATGCGTCTAAGACACTGAGGATTTTTTAAGAATAAATAAATTTTCAGATATTGATAAGTGAAAGTAAAGAATCTTGATTTTTATTTAACTAAGGCTAGGCTGTTTTCCCGATCTACGAGCGACCTAAAATTGCCCTAAAAAATCGAAAATATTTTTAAACTGTTGCCATTCGATCTGAGAACTCGTCCTCTTTCTTTAGCTTTATGCCAAATATTTCAAGACTACTTTTAAAAGTTCCTTAATTAACTCAAATTAGATACCGCTCGCACCATGGCTTGCACGAGCCCACATGATTTTTATTTTATTTTATTAATAAACGTCACACAAATTAAGAAAGTCCTTGGCTGCCAACCGCACAAAAGACTTAAGTCACGAACTTGCCTGAGCTAACAAAGTCACGGGTAGATTTTTGCAAGCACAGCATTCGGTTCGTCTTTTATTTGCTACAACAACAATCGCTGTAACTACAACAACTCGCTAAATGTCAATAAGCTAGCACGATAACATATCAGATATCAATAAAGTGGCGCGTCAATGAGGACAGCCTACTTGCGCGAGCAGCGCTCTGCGATAAAGCAAACAAGACCGGCAAAGTGGAGTACGACCAACTTTAAAGTAGATGCGATGCTACGACGACGACCACTAAAAGCCTTACATATAGATATACATATATGTATGTAGGTATGCATGTACATAAGCGCGCTCAGGAATGATGGTCCAGCTGCAGCTGTAATGGCGTGAGTCCAGCGGCTTACGCGAGCAAGTTAAGAGAACACGTTTCCACAGGCGCAGCGGCTGCGGCAGCGGAGGAAGAGACACGAAACACTCTCACCGCCACTTTCATTTCACGGCTCGACTAGCTGCTAGACGCTGCTGTGGCTTGTGTCAATATAATCATTGTTTGTTGTTCGAAATGTGCTTAGACGCATGGGCATATGCATGTATTTATGTCGGTCTGGCAGCGTGCACGTATGTAAGTTAGTAGCTCGCTAACTGCTACATCCGTGGCGAGATAATATTGCGGCGCTGCTGGAGACTGCAACCGTTGCCGTTGATGACATTGTTTAGCCGCTGCAGCCACGAAACTGAGTGCAATAACAAAACACACTCTGATTTGAACGCCACAGAAGTGCAGACGCGCGAATTTTCGATTATCCAAAGAATTAAGAAAGTTCGTTTTTTTTTTTGTTGGAAACGGCTTTTTCGACTTAGGCTGCAGCAATGGAAAGTGAAAAAGTGCAGGTGCAAGTGCAAGTGCAAGTGTCAATAGGAACTAAAGAAAAAAATATTTGTAATCTACGTAGAATTTTGAAAATCAGCCACCCCTTTGCTGCGCAGCAGCAGTTCTTCTATTCGCCAGTATTCGTATTGGCGCTTAATATTTTAGTACTGCTGCCGGTGGGCGCTGCGCCTAGTCCCTCTTTGTCCAATTCAAATTTAAACTTTCCTGCCGTTTGGCCTCCCAGTCTTCAACACATCGATATTTGGAATGCAGCCGAGCTGCCGACCAATGCGGGTGCGCAAATGTTCACCGCGGAATCGGAAATGCTGCTACTCCACGCCGACACGGCCTTCCAATATAGCGGCACACACCTTGACGCGCCTTTGTTAAACGTAACGGACAATGGCCCTAGTGATGTTGAGGCTGATGCGACATTTGAAGCAGCTGCCGAGGGCAACCGTACACAGCAAACGCTGCACAGACTAGGAGGCAAGCACCGGCAGGGTGAGTAGTGAATTATTATTTTTTTTTTTATTGAATAAAAAGTGTATAATCTACTTGCAGGCGCTGCGTGGAATAAAATTGAAAAACATTTGGGAAACAACACAGTACTCGACGTGCCGAGCAGTCGGCAAAATCGCGGTGAGTAGTCTGTGCATATTAGTGCTTTTGTGCAATCACTTTCTCCAACAGTCGAAAGAAAAAGGAAAAGTCATAGATTAGCGTAGATTTGCATGAGCGCGCCGCACTTACGGAGGCGGGATACTTCAAACCAACGGTCAAAACGTAAACGCGAACTTGTCACACAGTCAAACAAAAATCGAAAGCAGGTTTTTAAAAATAGATAGAGTTGATAAAACAACCCTTTTGTCTTCCCCGAGTTCAGTATGAACTCTCGCACCTCTTTCAAATCTATGCACAAAAAATAATTAAAAAATACTATTAGGAGACAGTTTTAAATGAACGACGCTCTGTGGTGATATTTCATTCATTTCTTTGCAAAAGCTGAAATTCTCAGCAGCTTTATGTAAAAATGGTAATTAAGTAATTGTGTCTAAAGTTACATAGGTCAGATCCGCATAGCTTGTTTGAAGTCCTTTCAATTTGACGTAGAGCTATATTTGTCTACTGTGAATTTCCTCTGTGTACACCGGTAGACATTTTTACAGAACTTGCCCCACAGCGTCAATTTCATATGGCTAGAACAACGGAAATAATTAAGTCAAAAATTAACTCACGGCAAGCGGTGGTGTCGGAACTTTCCCAAAAACTCTTGGTTATAATTTGCATCATAATTTATAACCACATTCCGGCCAACTTATTTGGTACCATTATGTACCAGCTTTTTCTTTATATGCTGTTGCCTGCTATCAGAGATAAGGGCCAACTTTACAGTGCCTTGACCTTAATTGATTTAACCTAATTTGCCTCTGATATTTTCAATCAGTACAGATCGCAATAAATACAGATCGCAATAAATGTGGTCGATAACTACTCCCTGCAGTTCTATAGTTATATAGAGTTGAAAGTTGGTTTTGGGCTTTTTTAAAGATGCCTCCCATCAGACGTTGCTCTTTTCTCTCAGATTTTCTATTAGCATCTAGTACCCTCTAAACTCCTTTTCAACTTTATCTTAAAGCTTAAATAGACGGCAGCGTTGATCCGGATTAACGCGGACTTAATCCAGATCAACTGCAGTTAATTTCCGAGTTGATCCGGATCAACGCTGCCGTCTGTTTACGCTTTTATACCTTTTGGTGCAGATCAAATAGGTGAGACTCATTTTAGTCCCTTTCTTGGAGAAGGTTCTCAATTTCGAAGTCAATTTCCTCGGCGTTTCTGGCTCGCCAGAATCACGCATGATTTGAGATCCGATGAGTTAACCCGCGCCAGACCTATTTTTACGCTTGCATCATTGCGCAAGATAGTCTCTTCCATACATTTTTTGAAGTTATGAAATTTGGAGCTATACAACTGACTCGTCGCCTTTTGCTCCATTCATTCAACAGTTATCCATCTGTTTCCTGTGCCGGTCGATGGCGAATGTCTCTCGGATGATGGTCGACGCATCGGGAGTTGCTTCAATGCCTACGAGTGTCGCGCCAAAGGTGGCACCGCAAAGGGCGAGTGTGCCATGGGATTCGGTGTATGTTGCATATGTGAGTAATCATGAAGCGCTGACCTAAAAAGCTGTATGCATTTTTTAACTTTTCTTCCATCACAATCGAATGTAGTCATCGCCAGCTGCAACACCACTATCAGCAACAACATTACCTACTTGGTGTCACCACAATTCCCCAGTTTCATGCCGAGCAATTTCAGCACGCCATGCAACTTCAAAATCGAACTGATGAACAACGAAGTCAGTCAGCTGCGCATAGATTTCTACCATTTCTCCATGGGGCAACCGAATCGACGCACTGGCGTCTGCGATGGGGATGTGTTCGCGGTGAACGGTGGCCCGAGTGGCGAACTGACGTTGTGCGGACAAAACAGTGGACAGCACAGTGAGTAACGAAGAGGTGGGAATTTGCTAAAAATCGTCCACAACAATTTTTTTCTTCTACAGTTTATTATGAAGTCGGTGGTGCTGCTGCCCCGCGTCAAACACTCTACGGTAATTTGCGGCCACTCACTTTCAGCCAGCTCTATCCGAATAGCAGCAGCAACTCGATGCCGGCCATTGAGATCAGCATGAATTTCTCGCAGCGCTTTCAGCCCATACGCCTCTGGGAGATACGCCTCGCGCAGATCCCCTTCAGCCAACGCGCGCCTGTTGGCTGCTTGCAGTACCACACTGGCACAGAGGGCATCATACAGGTTTGCGCATTTGTGTCCGATTTCAATACTTATGCGTTTTAATATTTTTGTTTTTCTCCCTTGAAGACTTTCAATTTCGCCGAGAATGGAAGACACTTGGCCAACCAGAATTACCGTATCTGTATGCGTCAGGAGCAGGCGATGTGCTCCATTATGTATCAGCCGTGCGACGAACAATCGTTTCGAATTGGACCAAGCAGCGCCGGCGATCCGGGAATGCTAAATATGGGCGTGCCTGCTTTGATGATGGATCCGATGTTAGCTGGAGTGATGAGCGGCATGATAGGTGGTGCGAACGGAGGTGGCGGCGGTGGAGGAGCTGCTGGCTCTGTCGACAATTCAGCGATGGACGCCATGCCCACAATGCAAGCGCCTACGCTCGCTGACGATCCCAATATGTTGCAAACGATGGATGCTGCAACCACCATGGCTGCGATGATGCCGAGCGCAGCAGCGCCGGATGCAACGATGGCTAGCGCTCCCACCCCAATGGATAGCAGTACATCAGCGGCGTCAGCAGCGGATAGTAGCGCGGCTACTGTGAGTGGAAGCAGTACTGCGGCGACGGATGTGTCGAGTAAGTTTTGTACAAAAAATTCGCCAATCTTATATGTATGTAAATTTTGTTTCTGTTATTTGCTTTCAGCGGCCGCTCCAGCCGCTTCTGACGCACCCGCTGCGTCTTCGGAAGCACCGGCGCCCGCTACCAGCAGCAGCGCAACCACTTTGAACACGCGTAGAAGCACCACATCCACCACGGCCGCCACCCCCTCGTCGTCAACGCTCAGCGATGAAATCGCAGACGAAGGCTCCGGAGACAGCGATTGGACCGGCAGCGCGCCAACGCGTCGCCCAGGGCCAGTACGCGGTGGCTTCGATCTGCTCGGATTTCTACGAAGCGCTTTCGATTTTAACCCCTTACGACGCAGTGGTCGGCAAGTGCTGGTGAGTAGTCAACAAAATAACAGAGCTCCTTTGAAGGCGCGTCAGCTGTACTCGCGCTGCACAGATCGCCTCACCATGCCGTGCATAGTGGAGGACTTTATAGGCATGGGTCCGCTGGGTTCGCCGACGCTGCCTGGCTGTGAGCCTGTGCACTGCGGCTCGCAGTTTTGCTCGAGCGGCGCGTGGCCGTGCCGCATCGAATCCACCGTGACGCCATTCTATGTTGGCGTGCATTTCGGCAGTGGCGCAGGCAAGGGCAGCGCAGAAGACAACATTGGCGCATGTCTGCGATACCAACAGGTGGAGTGCATGTGAGGCAAAAGAAAGCGGAGAGCGGCAATGGAGTAGTGCAACATATTGCGCAGCGTATTTGTTTGTATGTAGGAGTGTGTATTGTAATTAAAGTGCAATTTTTTAATTTATGTTAAATTAAAAGTAAAATTCAGACAAGCGATTTTTACCTTTTTTAAGTATTGCCAACTGGCACAAAAAGTTGGAAATTTATTCCACGCCACCAAAGTCGGTTTACAGACTTATTTATAAAAATTCTTTTTTTGGTTTTTTCTGCTTTTTAAACAAAGCATTTGCGATTATTTATTAATTTTTCGTCAATTACGCTACTGGAATATCAATAGTGATGTATGTATGTATTTCACTTCTCCACTTTTGTAGACATTTATTTATTTCTATAGCATGTACGAATGCATGTGTTACCAACAACAATTAAGCTTCATTTAACTAATCTAGAACAAAAAGAAAACTATTTTTTACTTTTTAAGCAGCTGTAAAATTTTTTGAATACAAATTTACATATAAAAAGGTTACAATACTTTTAATACAACGGTGACACGCATATGCACACATATTTATATTTTATAATTATTTATTTAGCAGTCGATGAACACATTCTGAGCATATCAATTTGCCTACAAGCATTTTTTAATAAATTTTTATTTAATTTTTCCATTAACTAATTTTTTCGAACTAGTTGGTCCTTTCGCTTGTACGCAGTTAGTTTAGTGATAATTTTCGCAGTTTCAAATTTTCTTAATGATATGTTTACATTGTATAGAAGCCAAAAAAGCATTTTCTTGAATATATTTCGTTTGTATAAACTTTTTTTTGTAATATTTTCTTTTTTAAAATTCGCATTAGTTTTAAAACCCAACAATAGCCGAAACAAGTCAACAATTTTTATAATTAATGCAATATTTTTTTACCTAAAGTAATTGAGCTTAGTTGCGATTTGTGAATTTAAAAACAATAATATCCGTTGACCATCTATCTATAGACACTTGCACCTTTTTATTTAAGTTTTGGTTTTTTTAATCATTAAACTGTTGTTTTATGAAAATCTTGAAAATTTAAAAACTCATTGTGCAAATGTTGGAGTACAAAAGTACAACTCTGCAATATGGCATTCGAGATTTAAAAAGGGTTAAATAAATTTACGCAGTTTTTTTCGAAGTCTACTGATTTAGGTAAGAGACCTGTAAAATATCAATAAAAATGTCTGGCAGTTTTATGTTATTACTGATAGTTTTCCGTTATAGTTAGAATAGCATTTTATAATTTTTAGATAAAGCGCGTAAACTTTACATTATATTATGTGTACATCACACATACATACATACATTTGTATGTATGCATGCACATATTTAAGTAGGATATTAGTGGATAAATTTTCTTTAAACTTGCAAGTAATTTGCTTTGTTACATAGAATTTCACTGAATAATTATAAATGTTATTATGTGTGTATGTATGTATGTATGTATGTACATATAAATGCATATATGTATGTATGTAAATTAAGCGGAAGCTTGTTTGGAATCGGTTTGAAGCTTTTATTTTCCTGATATTTTCCGTTAAATCTGCAGCTTAAAGAACAATACAATTTTTAATTTATTTTTACGGCAAAAATATGTTGAGCTATGATTTACAATTAATTCGCAACTCTTCATTATTATATGCAATTATTTTCTAAAAATACTTTTCTGTATGCATGTATATATGTTTTCTAAAACAGAATTATTCTTAGATACATATTTATAGCTTTTTAATCGGCGGATATTTATGATTTGTACGTGTAGTTATAGCTTAAATTTGTTATTTTATTTTATTTAGTTTAGTTTTTTTCACTATTTTTTATTTTAGCAGTAGTTGATATTACGCGCGCACGCGCATGTATCAGCCATGAATATTTTTTTACGGGAAGTAGATTTCATTAAGCATAGAATTAAGCTAAAAATTCGAAAAAAGCTTTAATGAAGACATACGAAAGCTTGGAAAATTTTTTCAAACAAACAATTTTGTGTTTTAGCTAAAATATAAATTTAATAAAAAATAATACATATTATATATTAATCTTATTTTTCCATATTCGAACGTTGACAAACGGTACTTTTTTAAAACAGCACAGTTAAGCCTTTAATAATTTTAATATTTTTTTTTTTTATAATCAAAGTATTTTTTAAACATATACATATTCGGAGCAGATAAAATTTTAATCGAATAAAAAGAAAAACGGCAAAAAAAAATTAAATAAATAATTATAAATTTTTTTCGCTAAAATAAAAAATCACATTTTTTTAATATGGATTAAAAAGTCAACGATCACAATAATTATACATTATACATATCCGATTTGATAAGATCACACGATTTGTACATTTGTACAGATTTTACAGATTTTGGCAGTCACACAGTGGTGTTGGTTAGAAATAATGAGTTCAGCTCAATAACGACTTTCCAAACAACACCACTCTGTAACTGTGAAAATGTACAAATCTGTACAAATGTACAAATCGTGTGATCCCTGCTTAAGAATAAAAAAATTTAAAAACAATTTTTTGCATACCGCTTAACTTTCACATTTTTACCTGCTCATAAAACAGTCAAAGCTTTTTCGGAAACTAAAAACTTACACAAAAAATTCGAGCGAATAACGATAGCTGGAGCCTAAACTCGCTAAGTTTAAAATAATTTAGAGCTAACCAAACGCACACTTTTGAAGCGATTATACATACATATCTTAATTAATAAACGTATTTTTGAGTTGATTATTTTTAAGCACACAGTCGTGGCTCTCAACACCAGTGGCGGCAGAGAATAAAAATTCTCCCTTCTGAGCCACCTTATGGGAAGAGTTAGAAGTCCTGTTGCTGTCCGCGCTGCAAGACATTGTTGATACGCAGACGTAGTGGCGAGAAATCGATCTTCTTGAAACGCGGCAGCGAAGCGAATTTTTTTACGCCGCCTCCTAACCCGCTACCGTCCGCAACGGCACTGCAACTATCAGCCACTTTGACAACATCGGCAGTAGCAATGCTTGCCACGCCGCTTACGCCAGCCATACAACTCTGATGAATTTCCAATTTGGAGTTTGTCACGCTGGTTGGAGCTGGAGGAGTCAACGACGGACCGCCGTCGCTACTGGTCATCACATCATTTTCATTTTGCCGTAATTGCAGGTTGTGATGCAGCAGATTTTCGTAGATGCGCTCCTTCTCGCTACTCAGCTGCTGTTGTTTTACCGTAGGTGATGGCGTTGACTGCTCTCCCACTGGACTCTGCTGATCTGCAGCTGATTTTGCGTCATCGAATTTAAAGTCAATCTTTTGTAGCAAAGCGATCTGCAGCAGCTCGGTTTGTAGACGATCGCGCATAACTTCGGCGAAGTTAGCTACATTCGTTTCGTTATTATTGTTCAGGTTCTTATCGACGTTGTGGCCTTTGTGCTTAGCATGTTTGACAGTGTAGACATGCTCGGCAATTTTCATAGCACCCGCCCGCAGCGATTTTTGAACTCTGCCATTTTTCTGCGAGTTTTTGTTATCGATTTCCGGTGGATAATTTCCACTTTGGCGTTGCTCAATTATGCTTCGTGGAGATGATATGTATAGATTATCTTTACGTTCACGAGGTATTTTCAATGTGACCAGTTGACGTAAGCCGACAGAGGTTGAGGCAGTGCTGCTCCTCTGCAAACACGTGTAAATTAAGAAGGATTTAGAGTACGGAATTATAGAGCGGAAACATGGCATTCGTTCAGGCAAGAAAAATTTCTAAACATTATTAAAGAAACGGTTTAGACACAACAACAAAAGTAGGGAAGAAGGGACGCGTTTGCTCATAAACTTCTTTTGGATTTTGTTTCGAAACTGCGTTCAGTTATCTGCTGCATAGTTTTAGGCACGCCATTGGTTCGCAAAGGCCATTAGACAAATAACGGATATCTTGTATTTTTCGAAGCTCTTCAGGATGAACAATAATTACAGACAAGTTTTTTAACAACAAATATTTCTACTAAAATTCAAAGATACGCCTACATTAGAAACGAATATAAATTAGAAACGAAATAAAGACAAAAACCACAAACAAAATTCCATTACCGACATACATACATGCATTCCTATGCACATACTAAAAAGCAAAAACAAAACACAAATAAATATTTTAACGAAAATAATTTGTATTTTTCTTCTTTTTACAAGGTGTGCCTACCTCGGTTGTGCTCGCCGCTGCTGTGCTGGTCGCACCAACGGTGGGCGAAGTATTATATACCGCCATCTGTGGACTCGCTGTGGCCAATGTGTGATGGCGTCGAGTCTTAGCGGTATCACAACTATTTGGGTAATAGGAGGGAATCTTCTCGTCGACACTAATTATCGACTTCCGCGGCGTTTGGTAGTAGTTTTCTTCTTCCTCCAATTGCTTCTCGTTGTCCGCAGTTGGTTGGGTATGCGGCGATTCGGTGGGTGTACTTGTACTAAGTGCCGTAGGTGGTAGCTGCAGCTCCAGCTCTTGCGAAGCTTTTACGGCCAACAAATTTTCGTACAAATTACCCGTAAAATCTGCAATGTTGGAGGTGGATGTCGAGGCAGTAGATGTAGCAAGTGTATTGGTGTCATTGGCTGTTTTTATTGTACTTTTATTGCCTGTGGTCTCCTGTTCGCTATTTGATGTATGTAAGTCCAACATTTGTTCATATATGGCACTCTCCTCTGCAGCTACTGGAGGAGGCTTGGGAGCTGCTGAAGCCTTGGGGTCTTCTGCGGAGGAAGAACTTGTCGATGGATTAGAACTGGTTGAGTAACCAGACGAGGTGGGCTCAGCAGGAACTCTTTCTGTCCCTGTCGGTAGGACTTGCTTTGGTCGAATAGGTGCCATCACACAGTAGCCTGTTAGATCGTCTATCAAAATTTTATTCTTTCTTTGATTGCTTGTGGGTATTGCGGCACCATTAGAACCGATTAAGTTTATACCAGATGAATTAATGGCTGAAAAATTAAAATTATTTGGAATTTTTTCAGACACATTAAGATTATCAGTTGATATTCTGCCATGGAAAATTGAAGATTGTAAGTTTTCCTTGGACGGCATTATACAAGCGTTGTGTAAGCTATCGGTACTCAAATCTACACCATCGCTACATGCAATCGAGTTGTTCAAAGAGCCAACGGCAATGTCTTTCTCGTCAAAGGTGTCCACGTAATTTATTTTTGACAGATCTGGCGAAGAAAAGCTATTACGCTTTGCTGCAGCTAAAGTCGAATATTTCGTGTTTTTCTGTCGTTTTACCGCTGAATCATTGGCATAAATGGGCGTGGTGATCTCATTATCTTTGACAGGCTTGGTGGGCGTAATACTATTAATTATATCCTCCGCAGTGCAAGCCTGTGTTTCGCTAACACTCTCGGCGCGCTTGGCACGACCACTGCCGAAAATGTTATCCAACACATTTTTGTACTTCTTTTTCTTAGCCAATTCTGATTCAGGATTTGTATTTGAGCGTGGTATTTCACCCAATACGCCTTGCCCATCGAAAGTGTTGATACGTTTTCGTGGCGGTGGTAGGGGTGGAAGTGGAGGTGGCGCAGTTGTTGTTCCACTTGCTGGCTGTGATTCAGTAGATTCTTCATCGATGACATTGAAGGCATTAGCGCTGGGCTTCATCTCTTCGTAAATACCAGAAGCAATGGAAGCACGCGAAACGCGTCTTGAGAGACGAGGTTGTCCATCAATATTTTCAAAAATCTCTTCATAAATCTCCGAGCTGTGTGACACGCGACGCGACCAATTACTTTGATTAGAATCTAGACAGTTTGGAATATTAGGTAGGGGCCCAAGGGTGGAATAAGGTGCTTCAGACAAACTGAAATTTAATTTATTAAATATTTGTGTTTACTTTTTTTTTGGCATACCTAAAGAATACCGACCCTTGAGCTAGAGAAAAAAGAAAACGTCGACGTGGTGCACCCCTTTCTGCTGAGTTTAATGGTAAACTTTTTTTTTTGGTACAAATTGACAGGGGCGGCGCTAGGGGAGGCTAAACATGCACTTTCCAACATTTTCAAAAGCTTATATTTTGAAAACTATTGTACCGAGTTTCAAACTATGGACACAGTTGGAAAGGTAATTCAATATATATATATATATATGTATATAATGCAAACATATTTTGAGAAAAAGTAAAAAAACGAAATTATGGCAATTTTTTTTATAAAAAGGTATGTTTTTCGTAAAACATACGTAATTTACAAATATGTTTATCGGAAAGATCATAAAAATACCTTTAATTTGGCTTATAATTTTATATACATAGTTAGGTTTAAGTACAACTGCCAGCAGTGCAATAAAACAATTGTATTAATGTTATATGTTTTCTGCAAAAGGTGTTCTGCCCCTTTTCTTTGGCAACACAGAAAGGAGAATTCTACGTAGTGAGGGTTATAATCCCTAAGCGCGGCCGAAGGCCGCCTACGCAGAAAGGTATTCTCTGCAAAAGGTGTTCAGCTTCTTTTATTTGGCAACACAGAAAGGAGAATTGTACGTTGTGAGGGTTATAATCCCTTATCGAAAAAATACTGTGGATAGCGTAGCTTGATTAATTATCCATTTAATTCAACAACTCAATCTTATAACAAATAAGGTGATTAAAAAAAATTGTTTGTAAATATTTCTTTAGTATTTTTTTAATTTTAATTCAATTTAGGTAAAAACTAAAGAGAGTAAGATTTTCTATCGCGCGTTTTTTTAATCCAAATTTTCACCTGCTTCGCTTTTCCTTTTTCATATAATACTATATTTTTATATATATTTAGTGAAATATGATGTCCACAAGAATTTTTTGCTACAAGTCATATATCAAATTAACGATATTTTTGTGCTCTTTCTGATAAACATATCTGTTAATATAGTTAATTACGGATTTTTTGAAGAAAAACATAAATTAAAAAAAAAAATTGCCATAATTTCGTTTTTTACCTTATATATGTATATATCTAATAAAAGGCCTTTCAATCACCTTTCCAACTGTGTCCATATTTAGAAAATCGGTTCAACAGCATTCGAAATATAAGCTTTTGAAAATATTGAAAATTCCACGTTTAGTCCCCCCTATCGCCACCCGTTTGCACCAAAAAAAATATATGCCCTTAAAATCCGGAAAAGGGGGCGGGCCACGCCCACTTTTTTTCTCTAGCTTAAAGGCCAGTATTCTTTAGGTGTTCCCTTTTTTTAAACAACTTACTTTCCATTCTCCTGTTTTGATTGGCTATTTATCTGTTTGTTTTCCTTCTCAAATTGCATTATATGTACACCAGCCGCGCCCATACTTGGACCGCGACTTATTCTATTTTGTTCCAACATAAACTGCCGATGCAACTCCAAATTTTTAATAGTCTTTTTAATCCACTTCATATGCCTTCTGCAACTTGTATCCGTTTCGAGGGCGAAATATATGTAACACTGCTTCCGATTCTGTGTCCAGAAAAGGCCATAGCTGAACTCTTTTGTGCGCGAAGCAGCTAAACTTATGCTAACGCCGGGAACTATAATTGATACACTTATGTATCGTTTGGGATCAGCACGTTCCTCCTCCGCTACGCTCGCCTCAGCATCATTACATCCTGAGATGGTAGCACGCAAATAGCTGGGCAAACACTTTATTCCTTCAATTTTTACTTCACATCTGGACCATTGCTTGAATTTCAGAGACTCTGGGCGTTTATTGTGTATATCCAGTTTAACATCCATGAACATTGTTATCTCGTTATTTTCCATTTTTACTACTTTAATTAAATAAATCTCACTTTGTATTAACCAAAAACATTGCTAAACAAATAAAAAATTTCGGAAAAATGGTAAAAGAAAACTATCTGTAGTCCTGTATGTACAACAACAAATTAAGGCGAATATCTATTTACTGGGGAGGATACCGTTCCTTTTCAGTGTTAGGACGACAAACTCACAAGGGAAGTAATGGACATGGAAGTTTTACTCTTAACAAAATATTACTGAAAATAGTTTACCGTGCCAATTATCTAATGTGTTTAGATAATAATATTATTACATGTATTAAAGGGGAATTTTATTCGAAAATACTATAAGCGGATATCTCTCATAGGTGGACAAAAAGTAGCAAAAATCGGTATCCGCTTATGGCAGCTTTCACTGTAGGAGTGTTCGCTATGCAAAAAATTTGTACAAGTTGATACCAATTGTTACCAAATCGTGTTCGTTTAGCCAAAAAACCAGAAAACTTGCAAGGAGAGAGCCATGGCACAATAAATAGGTAGAAGCAGCAGGGTTGCAATTTTGATGTTTTCTTCTTGGTGAAAAACCTGAATTGTCAAACTTTGTTTACTTTCTATCAAAGAAAACTAAGTTGTCACTGATTTGTGAAATTGTGTTTTCATGCGAATTGTTCCTTGATATTTTTGTGAATTGATATTAATTCAATTAGCGAAAACTTCAGAAATAGGAAAGTGCGTTTTGTGTAAAAATGTAATGTTGTGATCGGACTTCTACCACATTGTGGTAGATCTGCCACTGTTTTGAGCATCTACCACTCAAGGTCTGAAATCTACCACATATTCGCGTTTTTCATGATTTTTTTTTTGCTCGACATAATTTTCTTAATTTTAAGAGCAAAAATTGTCCAACACTAAACACTATATGGTAACAAGAACGATATATTACAAGATTCCGTATTCCCGGCGACGATGAAATTTCTCAAGTAAAAGAAAACAAAGCCGAATGGGAGGATAAAATAAAGAGTCCGATCACTGAGTGCAAGGCGTATATGAATTCGCCTTGAACAGCTGTTTGTCATATTTGGCGGTAAAGTTGAAATTTCTTTCATCCGCCGTGTCTTTTGTAGGCCCAAAAATGAGTGAATCGGAAATGGAAGTGGTTTTGGCTCAGGATGACGAAGAGGACGATGAAAAGCCGTAAGAAATTCAGTAAATAATGTGTGGTTACTATTTTATTTAACTAACTCTCCAGTTATGTTCGTACTCTGGAAGATGTACAAAGTATCATTAAACACGCCAAGCTGGATGCCAAGAATCTTACACAGGTTACACAAGCACTTTATTACCCTTCCGCCAGTATGGATAATGATAATTTGAAACTTCTTGAGCTGGACTCGCATATGCACCAGCAAATCCGACTTGGCCAGACTCTATACTTCAAAGGGGGCCACAATGAAAAAATAGTGCTTTGCACTGAAGAGAAAACATATGACGTGAAAGGCGCCGAGATATCAAACAGTCTTCTGTTGGTGCCGGATTTGAAGTTTGCTGCTGCCACCAGCACGTCTCCATTGAAGAGTCCTCGCACTGGTACGTCTTCGCTAGAAACAAGTTTAAATGATGATGACGACGACATTTCGGTCGACAAAGTGCTAGAACAGCGAAAAGTATTGAAAATTTTCCATGAATATTTCGAGTGCCGCGAAATACGGCCACGTTATCGTAAAATATACGAACTGCTACAGTTGACGCGTTTCTCAGGGCCTGAAAATGAAGAATACATTGATCGCAAACTACTTTTTACATACAATCAATTGTTGGACACAGTGCAATGCAGTCGGAAGCAATTCGACGAAGGGTTATTACATTTCCGCGTAATGGAATACGATGGGCGCATGCGTGTGCTCGAGTGTGAATACGAGATGCGCATTTTGAATTGTATGCTTGCTCTGTTGAATGAAAATTCATGGCCTTTAGATGAAGTCGAATTCGAAGAAACGGTGGCAGCTTTGGAAGGCATTGCTCCTTCTGATATCGTAAAGGGACTTTTTCGCATATACACTGTACCGACTGAGGGAAAAGAAGGGAAATTCACATACAAGGAGGAATTGGTTGCACGTATCATAGCACAAAATATTTTGCAACCAGAGCTAAAATTCCGTAAAGATGAGTTCATGAACACTTGGCAAGAAGCTATGCCAGAGGGAATGCACTGTGACGTAAGCTTTTATATGCGGTTTTCAATTATTGCAATCAATTTTCGTTTTTATACTGTTCATCTAGGAAAAATATTTGCGGGCGCTGGGCATTATCGATAAAGAAGGGCATACAACCTGTATACGATCGTTAGTTGAAGAACTTCTTCCAACGAATATACACGAACGCATGCGCATATTATTCAAGACTAAGACGCGCTGGACAATGGATGAAATGGAACCATACATTGAGTAAGTTCCGACTATTATTTTACACCAATATACAAAATACCAACACATAAAATTTATGCTTGTAGATGTTTTAGTACACCTTCCCTTTCGGTGTCCACATTGCTGGCGAAGCATGCGCGCTCTCTTACGGAGAACGGTGTGCGATATTTTGTATCAAAACACTGAATTAGTCTAATTAAATAATTTGTTTTTTTTATGCAAAAAGTTTCCGTTTCTTGATCCGATCTTTTTTCGCTTGCTTCAAATCATCAATGGCGGCCTTCATTACATTTACAGCGCTGCCTTTGTCAGAGGCTGTGCCAGAGGCACCAATATCTGGCATTTGGAGCTGGCCACTGCTAGTTGGATATCTAAAAAATACAGAAAAGTATATAATTTTTCCGAACCAACTTATGTGATCGAAATAGTGACTTACTTAAAACTAAAGCCCTTTGGGAACATAGGTTTGCACAGCAATGCGCTAAGTTGTGCGCGTACATTTTCCAAATGTAGACGGTCGCGCCTCTTTTCAACCACAAATGCATCTTCATCATCCTGATCGCTACCACTAAAAAAAGGAGTATAATCAGATTTGGTTTTATATTTCTTGCAGGGCTCCCTTACGATTCGTCATTAAACCCGTCAATAATCATATCCATTTCCTCTGCTTGTTTTTTCATCCAACCGATCTCACTTTGTGTGCGACGCAATTTCAGCTCTTGCTTATCAACTTCGCGAGCTAAATTAACACGTTCCTTCACAGCGCGTAGATATTTCTCCGAGACCGGAAACAGTGGTAAATCTTCGGCTTTAGGAAATGGGAACACAAATATTAAGAAAGGCCATTTGAAAGCGCGCATTAACCTACTTCTATCCAATGTTTTGTAAAGTTTCACGTAGTTCTTTACTTCACCTGGCTCCATGAACATCACAGTTATTCCATTTTTATTGGCACGTGCTGTACGACCTGAGCGGTGTACGTAATTTTCGCTAGTCCGCGGAACCTAAACAAGACTTAGTAATTCAAAAATGCTTTAATAAATCCTTTTGTCTGCACTTACTTGATAGTGTATCACATGCTCGACATTGGGTATGTCAAGACCACGGGCAGCTACATCTGTGGCTATTAGGAGACCGTTTGGGTTGTCACGGAATCTTTCGAGGTTCTTCAGACGCTGCTTTTGTACCATACTCGCGTGCAGCGGCAAAGGTGCACACTCCAATAGACCAAATAGCGTAGCCAAGCGTTTCACACAATCGATTGAGTTGCAAAAAACGATTGTACGTCCAGGATGACGTTGCACGAAGTAGTATAGATAATAGTCCTTCTGGTCAATTGGACAGATTAGTCGGCATTCGGTGAGGGTCTGTGCGGTTTCTGCATTTTTTTTTTTTAATAAAATATGTTATAAAAGTCTAGTATGTGATTTGAATGTCTATTAATAATGAAACGTTGCTATTGCAATTGAGTCACACTTACGTTGACTTCTGGTGATGTCCACAATTTTGGGCTGTGAAATTCCTAGTTCTTCAATAAGGCTCTGTATTTTCAAGCCTGGTGTCTGTTTAATAAATTTTTTTCGCTTTCCAACATTTCGTCCTACAATCAAGTCATCGATTAGTATTCTTTACATTTATAAAAAATCTTACGCTGCATGTGGTCCGGTAAATCATGAACCAGCGTCAAAGTCGCCGAAAATACAAAATTTTGACGAGTTTGCTTTTTCTCTTCATTTGCGTTCAGCACCTTTAGAAGACTGCGAAGTTCTTCAAAATGTCCCTTCTCTACCATACGATCAGTTTCATCGATGACCAAAAAGCTTATGTCCTCCATTTTACTCAAATGTGGATTTTCCTGTTCATAAAGTTCCCACAAGCGCCCAGGTGTCGCGACTACTATTTCTGGGCACTGTTTCAGTAGACGCTCTTGTTTTGCCACCGCTAGTCCACCGAAAATCGCTGCCACTTTTATACCTGCGAAACAAAAATTTACGAATCGTGAAACAAATAATTGATTTTAGCAAAATTGAGTACCAGTGTATTTGGCTGCTGCCACCAAGTGGTCTCTGACTTGCACTGCCAACTCACGAGTTGGTGTCAGTACAACCGCATAAAGTGGACCATTTTCTTTCGCATCTTCATCCGATTCGCTTGCTTCGTCTTCTGTAGGCAGAGTTGGATAAAAGTCTAGCTCTTCTGGAGGTGGCGTAAGCTCACGATCTTCCTCAACTTGCTTGGCATTTATGTCCGATTTCTGCCCTTTCACTTTTGGTGCTTTGCGTATGCCACTACGTACGTTTTTCGACTTTAGTTCCATAATACCGGCTAAAATTGGTATACCAAAAGCTAATGTTTTTCCGCTGCCCGTCTCTGCCGCACCAAGAATATCCTTCTTGCCTAAAATAGCAGCGGGAAGTGTCATTACCTGAATTTCTGTCGGGGATTTGAAGCCTTTCTCAGATATTGCCCGCAGAACGGGCTGTGGTACACCTAATCCATTCCAACCCTGTGGTGCATGTTCCTATATCAGTACCAATAAATCAATATTTAATCACCTACATACCTCTAAGTCATCAATGCTTAACGCTGATTCGTTAACTAATTGCGGCGCTTCGGTTTCATCATCTTCGAGATTTTCATCCGCTCCACTGTTTTCAAATGCCGGTGGTCTTAGCAGTGCAAATCGGTCTGGCGGATACTCTTCATTAGCCAAACTGTCTTTTTGACTAGGTTGATCATCTTTGCTTACTTTGGTAGCACTCCTCTTTTGTTTGCGTTTTTCTCGCCTTTCTTTCCTTTTCTGTAGTAACTTTAATTTGCGTTCTGCTAAGCGTTTCTTTCTGTTTTCAGGCTTAACACTTGCTTCTTTTTCTGAGTCTGAGTCCTCCTTTTCTGAACCTTTATCATCTGCCGTCTTCTCCAACTTGCGTTTTTTGCTCTCTACTTTGCGGTCCATTCGCTTCTCCTTCCTAGTACGCCTTTCCTAAAATTTAATGTTTTTACACAATGCGAAATAATAAAGTGATATACCTTAGCTGTTTCAACCATTTTGGGATCATAATCTTCCAGAACTTCTAAACCGATAAGGCCTTCGAAGCCGCCACCATCATCAGAGATAACGTTGCCCTTGATTTTTACTTGCTCCCATGATTTATTCTCCAGTGTGTCGCCCACAGTTTTTATTTTGTTGGGCTTTACTTGGATTTTTAATTTCCTTGTTTTCGCTGCAGGCATCTTGTTTTAATTAAATATTTTACAAATTGTGGGTTGTCATATGTGTTGATGCGGTAGTGAAAACAAATAACTTTTTGACGTTTGTGTCCGCACGTGCATTTGTTTTAGCGAGTTCGGAAAAACATCGATGCATCGAAAATATCGATGTTGTCCTACGATGAACCGAGATTTTTTGAAAACTCACATTTATAGTACATTAAGCCGTAATTTCGGGAAATGTTTAGTTCCGTTCCCAAGTTCCGTTTGAAGCATAATTAGATCTTGTGCAGTAATTAATTTGGGTACTGTTTGCATATTTGTACAACGATTTTGGGGTGCTGTGCCCAAACGCGTACTTCGAATCAAAAAGCTTGTGCACACACTTGTAGACAACAGTTCACGCTTTATTACAAAAATAAAGTTTAGTATATCTGTGCACTAATTTATTAATATCTGTTGGAAATATGGTATTTTTGCAAGTTTCCGAGCTGAGCTGTCAAACAAGAAGTATGCACGAAATATCTCTGCAAACGTGTTCAGCCCCTCTTATTCGACAACACAGAAACGAGAATTTTACTTAGTGGGTGTTATAATCCCTAAGTGCGGCCGAAGGCCGCCTACGCAGGAAGGTGCTCTCTGCAAAAGGTGTTCAGCCCCTCTTCTTCGGCAACAGAGAAAGGAGTAGTGAGGGTTATAATCCTTTTGGAAAAAATCAAAATTTCCCCAATTTTCAAACAGCTCCCAAGACGTCTGTAGGGACGGTGAGGGGGGAGGGATGAGTTTTCATAAAGCCTCGTCCATCCTCTTTCGTTTAAGGTGGGTTTTGGGGGGCCACGCCCCCTCCCCCCTCTGTCCCCAACTGCAAAATCATTGCACAAATACAAACATTTCCCATTAATTTCAAATGTTGTACACTTTTGCTAATAACATACTTTGTTGTGGAATATTATCTTAAAATCCTATGCGAATCGATGTGTCGAAAAGTATCGATATAAGTTTCGATGCATCGAATCAAAGAAATACATCGATGTACTGACGTTTCTAATTTGTTTGGATTTGTAATTAGTTTAACAGCCACTGTAGGCGTCGATTGCTTGGAAGGGTAACCACATCTCCACAATAATCAAATTTGAGATAAATTGGTATAATTTTCAATGAACTATTTTCTGTCAAAATTTTCCACCATTATAGCCTATATAGGGAGATCTCCCTTCGAATTATAGTAGGCAAATATACATGCATACATATGCATATATTAATAAAAAACAAGGGTTCGATACAATTAATTTTATTTCCGCATAGGTCTCACAAAATTTCGTTCCATTTCATATCGATAGTTGCATAAAATATTTTAACTACATATACCTATATATATTCTTCTCAGATCGGATTCACAATTATTAATGTCGCTAATTAATTATCACTATTGAATTTTAAAATTTTATGTCAAATTATGCCACACCCAATTTCGCCTTCAATGATGCGGGCATTTCCGGTGGTGGTGGTCGGGGCATGTGCAGATAAACCTTAACGGCATCATAGATGAACCACTGAGCGGCAGTTAGAGTACCGATCATCACAATCCTAGGTCCAAGACCACCCCAAAGGCCTACATATGTAAAAAAGGAAATAAAGCAAAAAAAGAAAATTTATTATTTTTTTGTTGAAAACCCAAAATTAATGTTTTTGCTGAAAAATTGCTACATACCGGCCCATCCCAGTTGTTTGGCTACATCGAAGGCTGAAGCGCCCTTGGCCTGGTTCAGTTTCGATACAACGGTATCGGCTGGATGCGACACAATGGCACAGAATACACCAGCAATGTAACCTGCGGCGAAAGTGACTACCAATTGCTCACCTTTCGTGCAGTCCTGACGTGGTTTGGGTACAACATACCTACAAAGAGACTCCCGTTAGCTCTAATGGCTGTTGTTGTTGTTGTTGTAGCGGCTACAACAACCCCGCCCAGATCGGTTAGTATCTCAGTCGTTGCCGTCAAGTTCCACTAACGGCAGCCCTAGGAAGCGTGCAGCTTCTGCGGGGTTTGCCCATAAGGACAAGGTCGTTAGGGATGTCGGGTTTGCCGGGCATGCGAAGAGATGTTTCGAGTCATGTGGGGTCTCTCCGCATGCCGGACATTCATTAGGCACATCCTCATTCAGCCTACTCAGGTAGGAGTTTAACCTGCTGCAGTAGCCGGAGCGAAGTTGTGCAAGTGTGGTGCGCGTCTCCCGAGGCAGATGAAGCTCCGTCTCGTCAATGTCCGGGGGTGGTGTGCCTAGAACGGCATTCACAGGTCTAGAGTCTACATAACTCGAGACTGAGTCCCTGTGAATGCCGTTCAAGGCCTGTCTGTAGGCTGTCGGGTCCAGAGGTTGTTTAATGAACCTCTGGACTTCGTCCGTTAGTTCATATAGATGCCTCCTGACGTGCCTAGGCGAGGGCTCCTCTGCAAGCAGCTGTCTGCACGGGTGGCCACTTCTGTGGGTCCCGATCAGGAACTGCTTGCAGAGCATTATATTGTGCTCCTTTACCGGGAGCATTTGCGCCTCGCCGTGCAGGTGGTGTTCAGGCGTCATCAGGAGGCATCCCGTCGCTGTCCTCAGTGCGGTGTTTTGTGCGGTCTGTAGCTTCGTCCACTGCGTCCTACTAGTCCCAGGCGACCACACTGGCGCTGCGTAGTTCAAAACCGGCCGGCCTATTGCCTTGTATGTTGCCAGCAACGTTTCTTTGTCTTTGCCCCAAGTACTGCCGGCTAGCGACTTGAGGACCTTGTTGCGGCTCTGTACTTTATTGACAATAGCGGTTGAGTGCGCAGAGAAGGAGAGCAGGCTGTCGAAAGTTACTCCGAGTATTTTGGGGTTATTCACCGTCGGAATTGGTGTGTCATCGACGTGAATCCCCAGCGGTAGCCTGACCTCCTTCGTCCAGGTTGTGAACAGGGTCGCGGAGGATTTCGTAGGGGAGAGGGCTAGACACTTTGCAGTGAAGAAGCGAGAAAGTTCGGAGAGATAGCCGTTTACTTTCGAACACAGGTCATCAATTCCATTCCCAGTCGCCATAATCGAGCAATCGTCGGCATAGGAGACAATCGAGACTCCCTCTGGTGGTTGAGGGAGCTTTGAAATATAAAAGTTAAACAGTAGCGGGGAAAGGACACCACCCTGAGGAACCCCCTGTTTTATTTTTCGCTGCTTACTCGTTTTGTCTCCAAACATTACCGACGAATGTCGACCACTTAGATAATTTGCCGACCACCGTTTGAGCCTCTGTGGGAGAGAGGAGGCCTCTATATCTTCTAGTAGCGTGGAATGGCAGACGGTGTCAAACGCCTTTGACAAGTCCAACGCTACTAGAATCGTTCTCTCACAGGGACGGTTACGGTTAAGGCCACGAGTTATCTGAGTGTTTATGGCGTTAAGTGCTGTTGTTGTGCTGTGCACTTTACGGAAACCATGCTGATGCTTCGCTGGGGTCAGGTGATTTGTGAAGTACGGGAGTAGCAAGGCCTCGAGTGTCTTCGCTACCGGGGAAAGGAGTGTAATCGGACGATACGAATCTCCTTTGTTTGCAGGTTTCCCCGGTTTGAGCAGTGGGACCACTCTCCCCACCTTCCAGATGTCTGGGATGATGAGAGTGGCCATTGACAAATTGAGGACCTCCGTTAGGTACGCTACCCCCGCAGGACCCAAATTTTTCAGCATCAGCATGCATATTCCGTCGGGACCCATGGCTTTGGAGGCTTTCGCCTTCCCGATGGCCACCTGAACTTCACCGCAAGTGAAAGCAAGGGGGGCACAATTTGTTGGCAGTTTGTGCAGCCTTCTGGTCACTCGACGCTTGGCTTTGTCCACCGGAGGATGCAGTATGAACTGCCGGCTGAAATAGCTCGCGCATCGCTCCGGGTCCGACGAAGCATGGTCGCCGAAGGAAATTTCGACTCTGTCGTCGTGCTTCGTCGGATTAGACAATGACCTCACGGTTGACCAAAGCTTGCTCACACCAGAGGTGAAGTTGCAAGTCTTCAGATGCTCCTCCCACTTCTTCCGCTTATGTACGTTTACAAGTTGCCGAATCTCCGCGTTGAGATCCCTGATACGGGGATCTCCGGGATCGGCCTGACGAAGGCTATCACGCTCATTTGCTAAAACAGCCGCTTCGGCAGGGAAGTTTGGACGTGGGTCCGATATGCACCCTGCCGGTATGAAGCGGGCTGCAGCAGCAGTGATAGCCCTGCGGAACTTACGTTCACCGAGGTGGACGTCGGTTGGTGTGGGGAGCGATGTGAAGGTGTTTTCAGTAAACTCCGCGTAACCTTTCCAGTCAGCTTTAGAAAAGTTGACATAGGTCCGGTGTTTGGCGGAGGCAAAGTCGGTTGGTTTATCAATCGAGATGACTATGGGTAGATGGTCTGATGCTAGAGTCAGCATAGGTCGCCACGTTATGCTGTTTATCAGACCAGCGCTGACTATTGTGATGTCTGGCGAGCTACTGCAGTTACCCATAATCCTGGTGGGTGCGTCGTCGTTCATTGTGCAGAATGTCGAATCGTCTATCTGCTCAGCCAAGTCTGTTCCCCTACGATCGTTTGACAGGCTTGAGTGCCAAAGATCGTGGTGCGCATTAAAGTCACCTACTACCATACGGTTTTCACCTCTGAGGAGCGCACCTATATCAGGGTGATATCCTGCCGGGCAGCAGGTGACAGGGGGTATGTATATATTAAATATTTCGAGCTCGACATCGCCTGACCGGATAGCGATGCCCTGACATTCTAGGGTGGTATCCCTGCGGTCGATGTCTGCTTCGATAAGACGATACTGCACGGTGTGGTGCGTGATGAACGCTAAGCCACCACCATTATCTCGCTCGCGATCTCGACGGTGCACGTTGTACCCGGCGCAATTCAACAAAGTTGAATTGCTGTGCAACTTCGTCTCTTGGACCGCAGCTATTAATATACCATGCCGACACATAAAGGCGGTTATCTCCTCAATCTTGCTCTGTAGCCCGTTACAGTTGAATTGGAGGAGCTTCATGTGGTTCGGGAGACGTGTTGTGATGTGGGGTGTGAGTGAGGTGTATGTTCTTGCCGCCGTTGGCTGTGTGTGCTGCTGGGGTGATTGCCTCCCTGTGGTGGTAGTGGGGGGCGTCGCAATTGATGTCAGCGACCGAGCAGCGCAACACGGGCCCTCGAAGTTCCCCGTCCAATCTCGCGTGGTGCGCAGACCTGAACATGCCCTAAAGTGGCACCAGCCAAGGCAGGTGTTGCACTTGACTGATGTCACATTACGGAATATTCTGGTCTGACATACCGTGCAGATTGTAGGGGGAACCAAGAGTTGTTGGCGGCGGCGTGTGGGTGGTGGTGCGGTTGTGTGTGTTATGTGGTCTGTGGTGGCTGTGGTATGTTGTTGTGTTGTGGCGACTGTGTGTGGTTGCTGTGTGAGTGTGTGGGGCTGCACGGGCGGACTAAGGGTTGCCGTGGAGGCTGCTCTATTTGAGCAACAGGGGGCCACGTACGACGTGGTCCACTGTCTGTGAGTCCGTAGTCCCGAGCAGACCCTGAGGTGACTCCACCCCTCGCAGGCATTACACTTGACTGAGGTGGAGTTGTGGTGTAAACGTCTTCGGCATACACAGCAGGTGTATATTTCTGGCCCAGGGTTTGACTCGATGCCAGCCCTGAGTAGGAGAATGCGTAGTGAATGTTGCCCTATGGACGGACAACTTCTGAGATACTTCGCCGACCTAAACGGGGTTAGATCGCCGAAACAACAGCCCTTGGTCGGGTGAAACCCGAGTCATTCCGGTACGTAGAACCGGCTGTCGTGGGAATGGCTCTAATGGCTCTTCTATTTCACTATTTTTTCTTCTTACTTGTACAACAACTCCAATGTCCTTTCGAAACAAGCGAACTTCATCATTGTATATGGGATTTGTCTCATCCACAATGGTACCAGACCCTTATAGAAGGCAGCGATGCCCTCTTGTGCCGACATCTTAGGCAAAGCCTCACGCAGCGTATTTGCGAATCCAGGTGTGGTTTGGATTTTCACCTTAGCCGCCTCCATGGGAGCTAAGGCAATATCGGCAAAGAACTCAGCCGAAGCGGAAGCAGCCAAATACAACCAAGTACGGTACAGATATGAGTTCTCCTCGCCGATCGCGTCAGAGTAGATCACCTTAAATACTTCATAGAGACCAAATTTACAGAGACCTTGCATCGAATAACCGAAGAACGTTGGCGCCCAACCCTTGGAAAGGCCTTTCACGCCATCTTCTTTCAGTGTAACGGCAAAACCGTTAAACACACTCTTGTACTTCGCGGGGTCGACTTGCAGGCGACATTTCACTAAATCCAATGGCACCACCATGGTGTGAGTGAGACCGCAAGAGATAATGCCTCCAAGACCACATAGAGCGAAGTAGGTGTTTGAACCAAATTCGCAGGAGTCTTTTAAAAATAAAAACAGTTATGTAAATATCAGATTTATATTCAATTTAAAATGTGCTTACCGCCCTCAACAGTGGCAGCGGCCATTATTTGGCGGTTTGGCGTGAGCTGTGGTCCATCACTGCGTGTGTTAGTCTGGCAACTCGCTGCCGAGAATGGAGTTTTAAAGGGAGAGTTTTGGGCGGCTTCCAGCAGCGAAGTGAAGAGCATTTCGGCGAATGTAGTTCACTGATTTGGCTAAACAAAAAATTATTTTATACTTAAAATTGATATGCAAAAAATGTAGGATGTATTTAAATAAAATAGCACAGTAGACATAATTAAAAGTAAAAAAAAAAATTAATAATAATTTTAATTTTGTATTAATTAAAAATTCCCGGTCAATTTAGGCTCTTTTTATTTACTTTTTGAGGTTAACCTAGCCTTTTGCCAAAAATGATGTAACCAGCGATTACATTTAAAGGCCAACTGTCGCTTTCATGTCTATCTCTTTTTGAGTAGAAGGTCATTAACACATTTATGTCCGACAAGTTTTATGCAAACGGAAACTTTACTTTAAAAACCGTGGCTTTTAAGATTTGTTTCGTCAATCACCACGCATAAATAAATATATTTTACTTTTCACAATTAAGGCAACGTATTTTCACATTCACGGCCAGATATGTATGTACGTACATACATAAATACACATTTGCACAAAACTTCTGCAGTTTAATTTCTGACTGGCAAAGAAATTTTAAAATTTTTTTACTCCTTAGCAGATATTCTCTCTTGACTAAAATAAGAGATAACATTTTGCATTATTCTTTCACGCTTTTACATAACATGCCTATATTTTGCATTTTTCAAAATTCTAATTGCTGGCCATTGCGTAATTATATTTTAATCCGTTATTCAGTAGGTTACTCTAAATTTTTTTAAATGTTGAATTTCTACATGCACTTATAATTACTAAAGTATATTTTTTGCAACTCACTTCGATTTAGAATAGCGAAAACTAAACTCACGAATATAAGAAGATTAAACAGGAAAAAAATAAATTTAATAATTGGAATATTAACGTGCACAAACGTTCACTGCACGCCAAACCACGAACCGAAATGCAGTGTCAAGAATTTTTATTTTATCTTACAAGCATCCTCTATCTGACAACCAAGAACTCTCTGAATTTAAGAAATTTAGGTTGTATTGGCGAAACGTGACGAGAGCCCAATCATTATGTGTATGAGAAATGTATAGTATTTTGAGAAAATTGAAGATCGTTTAGGGGTTTTCTAACATTGGCTCGCATACACATTCGAAAATGCATTTGGCAAAAAACATGCTCTTTTGCGCACACATATGTACCTTTGAATGTACATACATACACACGGAAACGTGTGTGTGAATTGCTATAAGCATAACCACTGGTGGCAGATTAAGAGACATTATTTTCACATTAATTTATGCTAATTTTCTTCTGGCCTGAATTGAAAGTACCAATAAGGTCAAGGCCAGATACATGACCGCACTCATACTCCAATTAAACATCTTAATGAACTACATTTCCAGTAAAAGTAGTGCTTAGCTAATTACGAACGTTACCTATACCTATTAAAATGAAGCTTCTCCGTTTTTGCAAATTTGTTACATTTTATGACCTAATTTGTAGTGTATTTCTAGATTCAAACTCCGATTTAAGTCGTACGCATAGTGTCAAGGAATATTATATTACTTTATTATCAGTTATTATTTTTTAATAATACAAGAGCTCAATTACCAGTTTCTATTTGCCAAGAGTCATGGAGCTCATTGGCAGTATACATGTGCAATTCATATAGTACATTAAGTTAACATTTATAGTAATAAATATTATTCTTAAAACCCCGCAACTACGACAATATCTAGTTGATAATGTACTCTGGTAAAAGAGGATTGTAAAAGCCTTTTGCCTGTGTTTTCTGTACATCGCCTAGTTAGTTTTGTTGTAGTTATTTGTTGCTGCGATTGCTTGATATTGGTATAGTCGACTTCTTGCCTAACGGGGTGTTCTCCGCGGGTCAATCTTCCATTTGTTCGTTTAACTGTGCTAGTAAAGCGGCGCGTTTTGTTTCAAGTTCGGTTTCGCTTAGGGCTTGCTCTTCAGCATTCCTTGAGTTTCTGCCGGAATTTTCAATGTCCGACTGATTGCTACCGTTTGCGCTGATTGGTGTTAAGGAGCGGAGATGTTTTTTATCCTTTTTGCTTTTTTTGTCACGCTTCTTCTTCCGGGTAGCAGCATTGTCATCTATTTGAGATGCTGAAGGTGAGGCGATTGGCGAAGAAATGGGACGTTCGGATTCGCAGGATGACTGTGAAAAAAGATACATGTTAAGAGCGGAAATTATGCAAAGAAAATTTAGGCAAGCTACTTACAGCACGCGACGATTTTTTGTTCTTTCGACGCTTCTTTTTCTTAGACACGCGTTCGCTTTCCATGCTGGCACTAGAACTAACCGAACGCTGGAAAAACGTTTAAACAGTTTAAATTTGCTACTTTGTGCTTATAATTATTCTAATTGACGCTTACCGAGCGTGAATGAGATTTTCTTTTCTTCGACTTCGCGTTCTCAGATTCCTCCTGATCATTCTCAATGTCCTGTGTAACAATATATTTTATGGAATAGTTTCTAAAACTTTTTTTTGCGTCTTACCGATTTTGAACTGGAACGTACTCGTTTCTTGTGCTTTTTATTTTTCTTTGATTTGCGTGAACGCGAATGGTGGTGACTACAGGCGTCTTCATTCTCTTTGATGTAGTCCTCCCAGATCTTTTTTACGCCAAGTTCCTTTTCGTATGTAGTGAATGCTTCTAAGTGTTCCACCAACTTTTTAGCAGCTTCGTAGGGTTCTTGAACTGAAATATTTGCCTCTTGCCATTCGGCCTTAATTTCGTTTTCCAGCTTCCGCAAGCGACGCGATTCTTCTTTTATTCGCTCCTTTTCGACGGCTTCTGCCTGTTTGTGAAAATAAAATATTTTAATAATTGCGTTGGTTTATTTTGGGAGATTCAGATACCTTTTCGAGCAAAGCATTATAGGTCAATTTCACATTGCCCGCGTCCAAGTTTGCCGAGCGTTTGTCCTCGCAGACAATTGTAGCAAACTCCTCAAACGTAGTATTTGCCTGCACCACATACTGCTTTTCTTTAAGGATTTCACGTATGATTTTCTTCTCGTCATGATAGCGCGCCTTTAAGTCTTCGACATAGAACTTAAATAAATCTAGTGGGGTTGATCCAGGCTGGCCGAGCATCGCTGAAAAACGCAAATCTGCTGAGATGATTGGATACAGTTCGACCCACAAGGACATGGAGGTTAGCTTTCCAGCTTCGTGCTGCGCATCAAGCAGAGAAAGAAATGCGTCGCGATTTTTGCGCTGTTGCCGCTTTAGACGTTTCTTCTCGCGTTCGCGCTCTTCGTCCTCTTCTTTTTCCAATGAACGAATATGCTCTTCGAAAACAATCAGCGCGTCCTCCTTGTCCATGCCGAGTAAGTTGACATCGTTCTTGAAAGCAGCGTTTTGCAGCAGCATGAGTTGTGCCTGCGCCCATGTGGATTCGTACGTAATCGTGGTCATCGATTCCAGTAGTTCACCAAGCACCTTCATATTGCGCTTTTTCATCAAGCGGGTTTCCTCTCTTTCCCTCTTTGCTAAGTTGAAAATGCAGTCATCATAAATATCGCGGCGATCCTGTTCTGGTACATTTGTCCAAATTTTATTCGTCGCGAATAACTCTTCACATTTATAGTATTTCATTTGTGAATTCATTTTATCGGTGGACATGAGAAAACGTTCAAGATCTTCCTTCGCTTTTTTGGCGCGCAAACGTGACTCTTCGCGCTCGTCTTTGAGTTTTTGGGTCTTATATGCGTTAAAAGTCTGCTTCTTTTCATTTAAGTTTTTAAAGGAACTATAACGTGGATCCTTGGAGATTATTTTCACGCACTGATCCCAGTTAGCGTTTGAGGGTACATTTTTCTCCCGCAGCAAATCCTTGAAAGCTTCAATAGCCTCCTTTTTATCCTTATACATGATTTTGGTCTCCTCAGCTGGCGATTCTTTTTTAGCTGCCGTGTGATAACATTAATTGAAAATTTTCCATATTTATGTAGACATAGCTTACTTACCATTTTCCTTCTCTTCTTTGCCAGCTTGTGGCATTTCGATGGAGGCTAATGTCGCGGCCATGGCCTGATCAAGGGCGGACGAAGAGTTTTCGTTACTGCCCGGGGTCAAAGGTGATCGAATATCAGGTGTAGCTATATTTACCACAGTGGGAAGAGTCGCGGGGAGTATACTGGCCAGAGCTGCTGGTGGCACCAACCCTGCTAAGCTGGATGAAGTCATGGCAGCTACTGCCTTCGCCGCTGCGGCAGCTCTATTTTGCAATAAAATCGTTTATGTATTATAATTACTAACATTTTACAGTAAATGGGTACTTACTCTTCAGCTTTAACTTTTGATTGCATGTCCAAAAACTCAGGTGGAGGTTCCCAACGCGATTCCTTACTATTTACGTTGTGGTAGTACACTTTTCCAGCGTCCGAACGATACTCTTTCCAAGGGCATTGGTGAGTCAATCGCTCTGCCGGAGTCATCAGGGCTTCAGGTTTTTCCCAGGAGCTTTGCTTAGTATTATTATTGTAGTAATACGGTCGTCCATCTGGAGCTTTGTGTTCGGTCCATTCGGTGTTAGGCGGTATGCCACCAAACGCCGCGGCCAACTCTGGTGGCGGTGGCCCTCCAAACCCTGGCGGCGGCATGTTAAACATTGGTGGCATACCCATAGGGGGCGGAATTGCCGCTGCTACCGGAGGTACATTCATTGCCTTTTGTTACAATTAACACACAGATAGATAGAAAAAATGCTGCGAATCAAAACTCTTAAACCTGTCAACGTATGCCAAAAAAACTCGTCTGAGCTCCGTAGTTTCCTAACCTCAAACGCCGCACTTGTGCCGAGTCCAGATAATATCGGCTGCACGTTTTTAGTATGCTATATAAAAGGACAAGTTATTTTTTTTGTATTATGGATCAACTATTTTGTAACTTGCTTATAATCTTGGGTTTGTTTACATTATTAAATAAATTGAACCATGCAAAACCCGATAAAAATTACAATCCCCGGCTGCAGAAAACGCTCACTTGACGTTTGAAAGCGTCGACCACGGTTGCATTTACTGCAGTGGACTGCATAGTGACGTCGATGTGTAGATTTAGCAAAAGGTTTCAAAACAGTGAAAAATCGAGAACCAAAAATTTTCATTGAATCATGATCGAAGTATCGATTTGCTTGTTTACTTTGTTGAAGAAAAGTAGTGACATTATTAAATGCGTTTGATATTGTTAAAAAATAAAATGAACTTCATTTAATGTATACAAAATACACGTGAACATTGCAAAGATTGCAGTTTTATCAAAATATAAGTGTTAAGTGCTCCTTTTATATGAAAATTTGCTAGTGAAACTGCAAAGAATTTAACAACAAATTAGTTATACTATTACTATACTATTACTAATAAAGTGAAAAGAGTGATAAATAATGTAAATATATACGATTCTTAACATTCCCGCCAAGTTCCCTGACAAAATTTGTTATAGTTTTGTGAAAACACCCAAAAACCGATGTAATGAAAAGCCAAACCGTACCAAATATTCAGCTCTAATCAATCTATTTATGCATAATAATACTTTTTTTTACAGTTTAAAAATGGGCGCGTTTCTAAGATGCTACTGTTTACCCCAACTGTAGTGGAAATGCTGTCAACTGTTGGGTCCAACAGTTACGTCTTAGAAACAGACAGCTGATACTAAATAAAAGAGCACAAAAATAAAAAATTTTACGAAGCCAAAAATATGAACATATGAAAACTAAACCATCCCAACTTAAGCTATTATTCCATACGAAGTACATATGTACTTACATATGCTTATAAGTCCACGAATTTTCGATTTATTTTAAACATACACTTGTATTTTATTTTATTTATAGCCAGTTTAATTTTTTTTTTTTAATTTTTCTGCATTTTGAGAAGAATTAAGGGCCAAAGCGTCCAAATAAATCATAAATAATTTCAGTAGGTGTGGCAAGACTTTTTAGAGTTCTACCTTCACAAATAAACACAACACTGCAATTTTCAAGGTTGTCAAAAGTTTATTAAAATAAATAGTGCTCCGATTATGAGGGTGTTGCCGTGATATTTACCAAATACGAAAATGGTTTGCCTAAAGAGTGTTGTGTTCAAATCGGATCAATAGCGGTCTACCATCTAAATTTCGTTTTGAGAAACTATGCTCCAGGAATTGTGCATTTCATATCATCGAATCTCAACCAAATTTCTAAGGCAACAGATGAAACTAATCATGTCCAAACCCAGATTAAAATGGATGATGCTGATGCTTCTCTCACTCATTGCATTCAGTTGGTGCCTATTCTATAGTTCCAATATGAACCGGGTAGACGTTCGATATTGCTATATGAATACATTTACTACCGTTCCTTCAATTTCTTCACCAACACATAACAAACCTGCCGATGGACCACATCTTTTAGAAGACGTGATGCTAGTTGAACCAAAGCCCAACGCAAGTGGACGCAGTATCATATTTCACGAAACCAGTTGCCCACACGAGAAACTGCGAAGTAGTGTCAAATATATGGGCAACGCACCACTTAATATGATGGAGTTAACAACGCGAGAAGCTTGTGCCATCGAGTCGGCCGCATTACACAATCCGAGCTTTAGCGTTTTTGTATTATTCGCTAGTCCCGCTTACCGAGATTACAATAACACCCCACCAGTGATAGAAGCAATTCTCAGCTATCCAAACGTACATCTACGTAATTTAAATTTATGGACTTATGCAGCTGGTACTCCAATGTACCAGTGGCTTAAAGATGGAAAGCTCTTTAGTTCCAGGTAATATGAACTCAATAGTAATATTATGCTATTATAATACTCTTAACTATTCCCCGTTTTTAGTTATGTGCTTTCACATCTTTCCGACTTTCTGCGCTACCTAACATTGTGGCGTTGGGGAGGAACTTATCTCGATATGGATGTTGTGGTTCTGCGTAGTCTCGAAAAATTACCACCAAATTATACAGGCGCAGAGTCGAGTACATTTCTTGCGGCAGGAGTGATGAACTTTTCTCCCGATGGCTTTGGCCACGAAATCGCCGAGAAATGCTTACTTGACTTTTTGTTAAATTTCGACGGTGGAGATTGGGGAAACAACGGGCCGGGCGTTATAACACGCGTTATGAATGATGTGTGCAAGACTAGTAACATTGAGTTAATGATGGAACCAAAACGATGTATGGGCTTCCATGTAATGCCAAGGGAAGTATTCTACGCAATACCTTGGAAGAAATGGGAATATTTCTTCGAAGCGCAGTACCTGACCGAGACACTAGATTTGCTTCAACATTCATATGTAGCTCATGTGTGGAACAAACATTCTAAGCAAAGGCGTATAAAAGTGGGCGCCAATGCCGCTTATGGCATATTAGCTGAAAGGCATTGCCCAAAAGTATATGCAGCAGCAGGGGAGTATTTTTAAAATAAAAGAACGTAAATGGCAATAGGAATCCGGATAAACGTCATAGGTATTTTATTGCCGTATTTAAATTGGGGCAACTAATCAGGAGTTAAGTGTAACTAAAATAGTTGTTTAACTCAGAAGGAGGCAGCTTAGAATGTACAACGCGTTCAAATGTTAAGTTTTATTGCTTATGTTATGTTATTTTATGTTTTCTGACGAATGTTCTGTACATATATAACTATGAAGAGATTTAACAGGTTTCAACCCCGACCAACAGGAAGTATTCTCTTTGAAAACTCATTACTGTATTTTTTTTGTGGTATTAAAATTAAGCTAGTTTATTTACACACCAGTTCTGCACAAACAAAATTTAGCAAATCCACTAAAGTATATATTTTTTATTCTTTAAACGAATCTCAATAAATTATTAACTTTTAAGTTACTCTTAAAAACCAAAGTGTACGTACATATGTATATACAAAATTGTATGAACTTTTGATATTGTTTTTACCTGTTATTAAGCAATCTCTGAACCACTAGGATATTATATATAATCCATATTATTGAAGTCATAGTGATCATTAAGTAGCATTTACTTCATCTTTCGCTTTCTTTTTTTTTTACCGATAATGCTCTGTAAAGTAGAAGTTTGTTTAGAATAAAACAAAAATGGTCATACAAAAATGTAGTTGAAAAAGCAAAAATCCTTCCTATTTCTGCTACGTGTGCGGTTCGAAAATTATTTTTATACACATAATTTTGGAAGGATCGAACTAAATAGCGTAAATGGGTAATAACTATGTGGAATATAATAGATTGCACCTGTAAGCCAATAATCAAAGTTTTACGAACAAAATTGTTATTTAAAATAAAACATGCACTAGCACCGAAAAAACCAAAATCTTTTAATGCAATAGAGTAAGCAACTTGGGGGTTTCATATAAACGTTTTTTTTTTCTTGTGTCTTAATAATTTCATTCTTATTTTTATAAAATCTACTCATAATTTTTAACCGTAATAAATAAATTTACGCGTATGTTAACGGTCTCCTCTTCTGATGAATGAATTCTTGTTCGACACGTGAATTTTTCGGTACAATATAGAATAAAAGCGAGCCACCGGTAACAAAGAAACTACACAGTTTGAAAGAAAAAAAAAAACAAAATTAGTAAATTCAAATAAATGGTTTAACGAAGGTTTAACATACCCCTTTTCATTTAAAATATCTCTAATGGTATTACTTAAGTCAACTTTATGCACGCAGCCCACTTTCCGATTTTCATAGTAGACATTTATGTTGCCAGGGCGGTAGCTATTAGATTTATCACATGACAATGGCTCTAATAATAAGGCGTTTATGCAATCTTCCATGCTAGAAAAAATATATGTATTTCGTTATTCGAGTATTTGTATGCGTTCAATCAAGTATTTATGTGTACATTAACTTACGTTACATTCTCTTGCAGCTCTTGTTGAAAATCGCTAAATAAAAATTCTGGGTAAGAAAAGGCTGCTGGCCATACCAGAGTGTCTTTATCATCATCCAAATGCACTGGATGGTCTTCCAAAGGAAGAAACTTTGGACGTAGCAACTCCTCTGTAATAGACATATTTTTCTTTAGGTCATCAAATTTTATGCCGCGCTTCGTCAAAGCATCAATTAGTTGTTGAGTGCGTACCATGCGCTTTTTCGATTCTGCAGATTCTTTGCGTTGATCACGTTCAATTTCCAGCTGCAAATTAATAAAATTAACTTAACAGTGTATGCTTAGAAGGTGTCATGAACGCTAGGCAACCTTTTTTGTTTTATTTTTCTTTAACAGTTCTTTAGCTTCTACGTTGCTACCGTCGCGTTCTAGTATTTCATCGCATAATTCTGAACATAACTCGAATTTGTTCAAATAAAAAGCACATTGAGCAGCACGCCAGCGTGCTTTTGCATACTCCGGATTATATTCCAGAGCGCGTTGAGCGTCACCAAGCGCCGATCTATTTTGTTAAAATATTGAGATTCTTATATGAATTTATATACGGATCTTTTCCTACCGATAGTTCTTGAGAAAAAAGTGTGCAGCTGAACGATTATTATACAACACAGATTTCACCTCTGGCTTATCACATTTGGCTTTTAAAGCCTCTGTAAAGCTATATATTGCTGTGCGGAACTTTTTATGTTTCATGTAAAAGTTGCCGTCCTCTTTGTAATTGAGAGCAAGCTCTTCAGCTGTATTCTCCTCTGGATCATATTTTAACTTCTGCAGACCTTCAAACATTGGATGCACTTCGTCGCCGGGCTGTGGTGCTTTCTTCATGAAGAACGGATGCTTTTCCATTTCCTAAGAGAAAATTTTTAAATAGTTTTCTTTTTAAACAAGTTCAATTCAAATACTTCCTGCCAGCGATCCTCTGGCCAGCCTTCTTCGTAGCGTTTCCTTTCCAAACCATCAATGAATGCATCCAGATCTTCATCTAGTTTAGCGGCCAACGCCAAACGCTCCTCGTCTGTCCATTTCTTATTCATTGCCATTTGCTCGTCGGTCATAATTTACAGATTTTAATTGAAAACAATTCGCGTGTGCACCGAAAAAAGATGTAAACAAATCGTGCAAGAAGTCAACATGTGTTTTCCGGTGCTGTGTTTAGTGAGCGCCACAGCTGTGGCGCAGAGATGCAATGATACAAACAGGAAAAAATGGAAGCGTACAAAAGGCTACATTCGTCGCATTTAAATTTTACGGTACATTTGCGCGTATTTACATACATTCATACGCGTGCCAATATATATATTTTAGTAAGTAACAAAAATTTCTAGAAAAGTGCCATTAACCAATTCAAAATCAGCGGAAGAAAATCTTTCTAATGTGGTTACTCTCATTTTTAGGGGTGGCAGCAAGGTACATTGAACAGGTAGTATCAGTAGAGCAGCTGATTTGATTTATTTTCAAATTATTTGGTCTCGAAAATGTCAAATATTTTTAATTTTTTCTCACAAAAATTCTGAATTGTTAAAATCCATTTGCATGTGAAACCTTTTTCCATACAAAACAAGCGATTGAATAGCAGCTTTTGGAACGTTCGCCCAACTCAGCAGCACAACCGCTGATTACTGGCCCTTGTAAAGGATGGATCAATGCTTCGAGAAGCAAACAAATTTACTAGGAAAGAAAGTTGCAACAATTTTTATTTTTTCCAATTTCAATTTTTTATTTTTTATAATTTTTTGTATTTCA
>NW_023458562.1:18911901-18925005 GCF_013731165.1 Rhagoletis pomonella
CTTTGTCATTTAATAATAACAGATTGTCGCCTACATAAAGTATGCTCAAAAATTTTGTTAATAGGGAAGAAAGTGCACAACACCGTCAATAAAAAAATGATCAAAAATCAACGGGATTTTGCAGAAATTTCAAATCTGTACATTATTGTATTAAAATTTAGTAGGCTACAAAGCTGCATACCCAATAAGTTTCTAGAAATTCTGAATAAAAAGTTGAAAATTGTCAATGACATTTTTTGAATTTTCCTGAATTGTGTCCAAGTCTTAAACTTTGTTTTCTATGGTTTATGTTACAGAATCTAGTATATATATTTTTAAATTTACGAAAAAAATGTATCACGTAAAACATTGGGAATATTGTAAAACATAAATGTTTGCTATTTACGTGAGTGCCTCATTATGTATGAATTTATAATTGAAGAATACAAAAATCGCGTCAAAATGCCTTTATGATAAATTGTAGTTAAAATACTTTAACCATTTAGGACCATTTTCTCAAATAGGTTTTAAATTTTATCTGCCCTTTAAACTCAAATTTCGCTCTGAAAATATGTGTTTAATCAAGAAATGAACACATACCCATTTGCCAAAACTGAGTGTTTCATCGAGGAAAGAATACCTTTGAAATCCTTCATTATCATTCAGCTCAGTGTACTCCATTTTTCTTCGTTCTTAACATTCAGCTCAGCGTATACTTTTTTCAGTGTGTATATTTCTTTTGCATATTTATTCATATCGTGAATGACCCTATGCTTTTTTGCGCATGTCAAAGAATATTGTGCACTTCACTCATTCTGACCAAATTGAGCATTTGAGAACACTCAAAAAGTTGCACATTTCGAAAAGCGTGTCGATAGTGCTTTGAGTAGAATTTTTGTCATAAATTTTATCGCATTTTTATGGGTTTCATAAACTGATAATTTATTTTTCTGATTTGATTACATATGATTCTTGCATGGATTTTTTATTATTATTTTTATTTAAAGATGCATCTTTAAATTACTTCGATATTTAGCAATTTTGGTTAAAGATTTTGGGTTTAGATTTCTTTGATTTGTAAACAAACATCTTCACACATTTGTGTATAATATCTTCAATCAATTAATTCCACGGCGTTCTCAGGAATTGGCCATCGCCCAGAACACACTATGGCGAATTTGCGTAAGGATCTCGGCCTATGTTCTCATCTCACCTTATTGGGCAACCCTTTTCAATATATAATACATAAATGTTTTTAAATGATTTTAAATACATGATTAAAAAAAGAAAACGTCGAAACCGAGCAGTCCTCGAAGAAAATTTGACAAGAATCCTTAAAAGAATGAAACTGATCTTAAAAGTTAACGCAATAAAAAAGACCTCAAAGCTCTACGTATTCGGCAAAAAATTGTCAGCTTTATTATTGGAAATATTTGTAATTGCAGTATTTAGAAAACAAAATGCCAATTTATAAAATATGTAAATCATAGGGAAAGATAGTGGGAATTCACCCCAAACATATGCATACAATAAATATGCACGAGAATTTATAGAGACAATTTGTTCTGTAGCAATAAAATTAAGAATTAGTACACTCATATTACGCATGCAGATAACTACGTACATTAGGGTGTTCCAAAGAAAAAACTAAAGTCGGAATAGTAATGCTTTCGCCTACCAGGATTGTTCCATATCGAAAAAAATATATCGGTTTTTTATTTTGTGCTTTATATGGGAAAAGCAACTTTTCGCAGAAACGATATAGAATTTTTTTAAATTAATATTTTTCGATCTGAAAACCCTGGTTCTCTTCAAGAGACTTAAAATAATAATACCAATTGTTTATTTAATCATTTTTTATAGCAACTATTTTTTATACGTCCCCCCGAAACCCCAAAAATGCCATGGGGAGAACCATATAAAATCGCTAGTGTTAAATAATGGTAAAATAAACAATTGGGTATTATTATTGGAAGTCTCCAGAAGAGAAACAGTGCTTTCCGATAAAAAATATTGATTTTCAAGAATTCTATACCATTTCTACAAAAATTTTTATTTTTCCCATACAAAATACATCGAATACTTTGAGCGTTTTTAGCGACCTCCAAATTATTATTTTTATTTCAAAATGCAAAACCAAGGGTGTATATAATTTTTTTGGTATAGAACAATCCTTGCGGGTGAGGATATTAAAACTCCAACTTTAATTTCTTTTTTTACCACCCTAATGTACATATTTTTATGCGAAAAAATAAACAAATTAGAGTAAAATTTAAAATCATATCGTACTCTCACGCACTTCGCTTTGCGCCACTTGCATTTCTAGCGCCGCCAAAGTAATGTCACTCAACTTATGCGCTTATTGACTGAGCGCTGGCAATGCGCCGGTCATGCTTGGAAGCGCTCAAGACGCTCACATGGGGGAAATGCCTCCCTTCGACGCTTTGCGACCGTATGAAAATACCGCACACCCTTGTCATTTTACTCACTACTAGAGTTTAGTTAGTTGAATGGCAGGCGACAACGTGTGTGCTTAACAGATGATTAACTGAATGGCTGGCTAACTTAAAAAAAATATATATTTAATAAAACAAAATATCTATATTAAATATAAAGAAAATATAAGTTTAAAAAATAAAATAAACACCAATTAATTTATATAAAGTAGTGTAATTCATGAAAGCAAACGCAAATTGGGGCAAAACGCAACCGTTCAGACTACTTTGCAACAAATTGAAAAAAATCGATTTTTTGTGCGTAAGCATTCGCATGTGTACACAAGTGAGCGAAATTCGTGGCGGTGGCGCAAGTTAAAAATATACTACATCATAAATTTGCTATTAAAACAAAGTGAATTGCATTTCAACAAATTCAAAATATTTAAGGCCGCACACTTAAAAAAAAAAATTAGAAAAAAATCTAAACTTCGAAAACGCTTGCAATGAATACGAAAAGCGAGTGCGCCATCCGCCCGTTGTTGGCAGTATCCAGCCGGGGGAGCAACAGTGAAAGCGAAAGCAAAAACAACAATTGTAGCAGCAAAGCCGTCAGCAATAGCAGGAAGCCGTTAGATACCCCCGCCGCCACTATGCCGCTGCTGGATCAGCGCTTCTCGCAGCCAGTACAGGGCGTGTTTCCGCAGAAGCGGTGAGTGTTGTGTGATTTACATACTAGAGACGTTTTTAATAGCAAAAATATTTTTCTTTCCCGGTCGCTGCAGGCAGGATGTGCTGAAATGGTACGGCTGGGGCTACAAAGACTCGCAGTTCTACGCGGATAATGGCGTCATTGGCTTCAAGGGTGACAAGTGCGTATTGAGTATCAAGTAGTCTACATACATACATTTACGTATGCCTGCTTTTAATCTAATTACGTACGTATATGCATGTATGTTTGTATATATATAATGTTCCTGCTGCAGCAGGGAGTTGAAACCAGTATTAGCCAGCGTTTAGTGGCTGCAATTGTCAGCGCGAGTTTGGCGGCAATATTGGACACTTCCTGTGACGTCGCTTGGCAAGCTTTGTGTGTAGAATATAGCACTGACAGTGAATCATTGAACGATGTGCACAAAAGCGCGCTTACTCCTGCTTTATTTTTGAATTCATACATACATATATACAAACGTCAATTAAATTTCAGGCCGCCACAACACCAAAAGCATCAAAAAACAAAACTAAAAACCCTCTACTTTGCTCCACAGGTACCCGCTGGAAGGCTGCACCCTACCCTACTTCACCGACTGGGTTCACAGTAAATTCAACTTGCGCGTCAGCAATAAAACTGCATACCCAAAAATGCCTACCGAATTCCCGGCACCCACCGTAAATGCGTCCTTCTTGCGCGACCTGGAAGCGACCAAGCTCGCGTGCTCGCGCTCTGGCGAAGATCGGCTGATACGTTGTCACGGCCAGACGCTGCACGATATCTACCTCCTTTGGCACAATGAGTTCAAACGCATACCCGACATTGTCGTCTGGCCGCGCAGCCATGAGGATGTTGTGCAGCTGGTCGCGCTGGCGCATAACCACAATGTCGTTGTTATACCCTACGGCGGCGGCACTTCGGTCTCTGGTTCCATAACTTGCCCGCAGGGGGAGACACGCATGATCTGCGTGTTGGATACTTCGCAGATGAATCGGATGCTGTGGCTGAATAAAGCTAACTTGACTGTATGCTTTGAGGCGGGTATTGTGGGGCAAGACTTGGAGCGCGAACTGCGCAAACTCGGCTTGACTGTCGGCCATGAACCGGACAGTTATGAGTTCTCGACGCTTGGCGGCTGGGTGGCTACGCGCGCCTCGGGTATGAAGAAGAACGTCTATGGGAATATAGAGGATTTGGTGGTGCGCATGCGCATGGTTACCGCTACTGGCGGTGTGCTGGAGCGCGAATGTATGGCACCACGCGTATCGTGTGGCCCAGACTTCAACCACGTCGTCATGGGCTCTGAGGGCACACTTGGTGTAGTCACCGAGGTGGTGCTGAAGGTGCGGCCACTGCCACCGGTCAAGCGCTACGGATCGCTGGCCTTTCCCGATTTCGATAGCGGCGTACAATTTATGCGCGAAGTAGCGCGTCGACGTTGTCAACCGGCGTCGGTGCGGTTAATGGACAACGAACAGTTCATTTTGGGACAAACGCTGAAGCCAGTCAAAGGCTGGCTCGCCAATTTTTTCGATGCTTTGAAGAAGGCGTATGTTACGGTGTGGAAGGGACTGGACTTGACGAAGATGTGTGCGGCCACATTGCTGTTTGAGGGCGAAGCGGAGGATGTGCGACGTCAGGAGGCGCTCATTTACGAAATTGCAAAGCAGTTCAAAGGATTTCCGGCAGGTGGTCAGAACGGCGAACGTGGCTACATACTGACTTTTGTTATTGCGTACATAAGGGTGAGTAATGAAAGAAGCAGGAACAATAGCGAAAGGAAAACACAATAAATGTTTACGAATTTGAATGCTATTCATTTGTTTTGTTAACAGGATTTCGCACTAAACCAGCAAATTGTTGCCGAGTCCTTTGAGACATCTGTGCCCTGGGATCGCTGCAGCGCGCTATGTCGAAATGTGAAGCGGCGCGTGGAAGTTGTGAGTAGCGGCAGTCGGCAGAAAAGTATAGCGAATTGCAATAGCTGCATTCTTTTTCGCTCATACTTAATTTCCATCGCCTTTAATTTATAATTTATGCTTTCTCTCTTTTCCAGGAATGTCACTCTCGCGGCATTAGGGACTTCCTTATATCCTGTCGCGTTACACAAACGTACGATGTGGGCGCGTGCGTTTACTTCTATTTCGGCTTCAAGCACACTGGCATCGCCGATCCTGTCGCAACATTCGAAGCGATCGAAACCAGTGCTCGCGACGAGATACTCGCATCGGGCGGTTCGCTCTCGCATCATCATGGCGTTGGTAAAATACGCAGCAAATGGTATGAGAAAACCGTGTCAAGCACGGGCAGTGAGCTGTATTTGGCGGCGAAAAGGCAGTTAGATCCCAAGAATATTTTCGCTGCGGGCAATCTGCTAACCGAGCAAAAATGGCAAGAGGAGAGCCAAAGGAGTGGCGAAGCAGTGACGCCACAAGATACCACCGTTGCGCCGAATTCATTGGTCAAGGCGAAACTTTAATGCATTAGTTGGAAATTGGCTTAAGCGAATGTAGCGGAATTGATTGAAAGTGTGTCCTTTTTTACTTTTGTAATAGCGCAAGGTTATGTTTGTTGTTATGTAACAAGAACTTAATTTTTTTACTTAGAATTTTTTTTTTATCACTTGCCATATTTTCTGTACACAATAGTATTACGAGCGGTTTAGTATAGATACATATGTATGTATAACTTAGAAGTTATTTGTTCTGTTAATATTATTGTTTCTTAATTGAATAAGAATTAAATTGTTTAACAAAAAATATTTCGTTATTATAATGATCCAAATACATAATGGTTTTTGCTTTTTGTAAGGTTTGAAACTTTTTTGAAATTTTATATGTATTGAAAACAATAAAGAAAAAAATTAAACCTTGACCAGAGTACTTTCTAAACCGTTAAAAAAAAGAAACATAAAAGACTTATGACGAATAAAACTTCCGTTATTCACGCACCACGGTTTCCATAAAGCACTTATACCACCACAGGACTTAGTGAAATAAACATTAGACTGGTTCAAAAAAATTGACTATGAAAAAATTTACCTGTCAAAAGCACAGCCCTTAATATTACGATTTAGAGGCCGTTCCCATAAGAATTGAGGACAAACTTTTTCTCAACTCTGAAATTTTACAACTCGTTTCTAAGTCAACGTATCCTAATTTGGAGTTGTAGGAAATTGAAGGCTGGAAAAAAACGTCTTAAGGCAGTGTCACATGATTGGTACACTTGTACAGATTTGTACATATTTTATATTGGGTTACGGGTACAAAATAAAAAATTGGAACGATTTTTTTTTGTAGTCAGACGATTGGTACAATACAGCCAACTTCTATTCAAAAATTTCAACAAATTGATTTTCGTGGTTGGTATATGGAAAAATATTTGTGCATGCACATTATTGAGATACAATTTGCACCAAATTTTGGGCAAATTCCCAATCGTGTGACACCGCCTTTATGATTTCTCCATAAATTCACTCCCCCAAAAGATATTCAAAATTAGGTTCGAACATACATATGTATGTTTGTTTAAAAATTTTACGTTTATAAAATGTTTGGCAACATGTTAAAACTTATCACTAAATGTCATACATTTTTTTGAAAATTTTTTAACCACTTCTGAAACTCAAAGCTTAATCAAGTGTGTTTCACAATTATACGCCACCCACATATTGACATGTTTTGGCTTAGTTTTTTTATTATTTAATTTTAATAATTTTGTTTTTTATTAAAAGACTGTTTATTTTTTAATAGAAAATTTATAAATCGGAGCTCCAAAATTCGTGCAATATTAAAAAAATCGAAAAACTTTCGTAAAAAACTTGTCCGAACTCGGCGCTATGTACGCCCATAGTCTGCTTCGTGAAGCAAGCAAAAAGACCGCCGCGATGCCTTTTTTATCTCAGGCTTGAGTTTTGCACACAAGGGCTGTGCCAATTCAGTCGTCAGGGACAAGTACTTAGAACGAAGTAGACGAAATACATAGGACGTCGCTCCTGGCCTTATCGGGAGTCATCCCAATATTCCACCCGTATATTCAAGCTCGAAACGATAAAATCCATGCGTATGTCAGCCTTACAAAGGCGTTTCTTTCGATAACCGCTAAACGACTGTAGCGGATTTTGAGCCACACTATTCCATAAGTAGATGAACTCCTTAGTTAACAACAGCAATTTGGGTCATTCGTAACCAAACAGAGGCTGCCAGAGGGCCCCAGAAACCATTCGACATTGAGCACAAGTCAAGCTTCAAAGCAACTGAAAACACGAGTGAATAACTTGGCAAACTTTAAACGACTGACTACATTTGTGGTTGGAAAGTTTCTTATTTGTACATACTTATTTATGTGTATATGCACGTCAGTTGAAAGCCACATAGCGCCCGCACAAACCAGCCACCAACGCCACTGTCAATGCAACCGCCAACGCCACCGCAGCAACTAAACGTCACATCAATCAGCGTTGATCAGTTGAAAGAATTTATTGCTAAGCATTTTTTATCGTTGAAATATTTATGCATAAAGTGGTTAGTGCACACTCCTATGCACATTAGGGTGGTAAAAAAAAAAAAAATATATATATATATATGTGAAAAACCTACAGTCAAAATTTTAAAGCTCTCTCCTACTTGGATTGATCTACATCGAAAAAATAGACTCCTGTTTTTTTTTTTTAATTTCGAAAAATAAATTTAGAAGTCGCACAAGGCGCTCAAAGTTTTCCTTGTATTTTATAATGACAAAAATTTTTCGTAGAAATTGTAAAGAATTCTTGAAAACCAATATTTTTCGATCGGAAAGTTCTGTTTCGGGAATTCCAATAATAATACCCAATTGTTTATTTATCAATTTTTAATATTAGATGGACAACTTTGATCGCTTTGAGCAACCTCTAAATATTTTTTGATTTCAAAATATTTATATTTTATTTCGTATAGAGCATTCCTAGGGGTGAGAGCATTAAATTCCTACTTTGCTCTTTTTCGACCACCCTTATGTACATACATATGTACATGCAACATTTGTGGATTGTATATGTATCTGCTCTGATTTTTGTTGCCAGTGCGCAAGTTATTTCAAATTCATAGAAATCTACATACTACGTGGCAGAAACTTGCAGCTGCAACAATGTTGTGACGCGTTTGCGTTCTGCGGTTGCGCAGCTGGCAGAAGGTGGCGAAGCACACCAACGAACTCAACAAAGTAGAAACAAAAGTCAAGAACTTAATTGAAATACTTATGCGCGTATATTGACAATATTTCCATGCCTAGCGTTCATATGTCAAGTTGTCAACTTCGTTAGCGCGCAACACCGCGTTAACGCTATGCTACGGCGGCGCATAATCTGAAATGTCAATGCAGGAATGAAGCGCTGGAGCATGCGCTTCGCATAGATACAACTTCCACTAACTAGGAGTAAGAAATTGTAAATTTAGCTTGCGGCTGATACATATGTACATATATATGTACATGGCTATGATGCGCGTGCGATAACAGCTCCAAGAGTGTCACTGTGTTGCAAATGCAATCGAGAGGTGCATACGAGTCAGCGTCAGCGTTAACGTCAGCATCAGATTGGCGTGTGGATAGGCTAATGAATGAATGTTGTCGACGCCAAGTGTTGTCGGTCGGGTGTTGTTGATGATGATGATGATTTATTTAATAAAATGTTGCAAATGTGTTGTTGATGCATTGACATTCATGCGAATGGAGTGATAATGAAATCGGCTTGTTTGACGATTTAAAGTGGCATTAAGATGAAAATGCTTTCAAAATGTGTGTTGCGAAGAGATTGGAACCTTCATACATACACATATAAATAGCAGACAGGAAAAAGAACGAGGCTCTGCAAACATTCTGGCGAATGCGCTGGGCGATGATGTACCATTTGTTGTATGCATTTTGTCCACAATGTAGAGAATAAAGGTGGCGCCCATCTCGGGCCGTTGTTCCGATCTTATTGAATTTGACTTGTTTACGTTTTTCTTGCAAAATTTCTTCTTCTTCCTGCATTGTTGCTCGCGTTTTGACGTTTCTCTCTCGCAACTGCTCTAGTGTGACCTCACACAAAAATTTTTCTCAATAATCCTCTCTGGATTTTATCATACTTGCATTAAGTCTGATTTGTAGGTTGATTGCCGGAATTATAATCGTATAAAATTCATTATATTTAAAGACTTCCGCCAAAATTTTATTTATTAAAATTTATTTTTTTGAAACGCGGCCCAAGAAAAGCCCAAAATCCCATCTGGCGATAGAAGGGTTTAAGCTTAAAGGACCTGCATAAAATGTTTGAACTATATTTTATAGGTCCTCCAAAATCCCTAGGAAATGCAATGGGGGACCAATAAAAAATCTTTACTATTAAAAAATGGTTAAATAAACAATTGGAGATTAATATTGGATATCTCCTGAAGAGAACCACAGTTTTTCGATCGAAAAATATTGATTTTCAAGAAATTTATAGAATTTTATACAATTTCTGCAAAAGTTGTTTTTCCCCATATAAAATATGTATGTGGAAAACTTTGAGCGCTGTGAGCACTGCCTAATTATTTTTTGATTTCAAAATAAAAAAATAGGGGTCTCTTTTTTTTCGATTCAGAATAATCCTAGCGGGTGGCGGCATTAAAATTCCGATTTTATTGTTTTTGGAGCACTCTAATTTACATATATGGTTTGGGAAAACATACCACTAAATTGTAACCTATCGTAACCAATATTGGGTCCCCGAACACTTCTAATTCATTGCGTATGGAATTCTTGTTTATGAGCATACATATGCGCATTCATTATTCATTTGCTGTGCTGCGTGCAACATGTTGCATTTGTTGCATATTTCACCAGATTAATGTCTGCACAATTGCTCTTTCACCTGTACACAATCAAGGAGTAACACCAAAGAGGAAGTGCAATGAATTTGACAAAGGCTTCAGAATACACAACAGCGGTATTGTATTGGTTCATTGGGGGCGATAAGCAGAAGAGGTAGAAGAAGCAGTGGTAAAGGCAATATCAGCTTAAGTCTAACGAAGCAGTAACGGTATGTTAACTTGGTTAACGACATTGGCAAGCAACAGCAGCAACAACGTCGGCCAACAAGACGCTGATACAGCCGAAGATACTCAACGGGAGGCTGCTGCCGCATTTCATTTATAAACTTCTGCTGCTACTGCTTGGCAATTATAATGACTACCGAAATGTTAAACAAAAAAGATAACACAAAACTATAAGCCATTCAAAAACAAAAATGTGCACAAATAATGGTTAGTTAGTGCAGATAATAATAATAAAGAAACAATTCGCATGTTGCGGCCGAACGCTCAACCATCTTTTTTGCTGTGCGTGAGTGCGAATGTATTGCCAGATGTGCTTACGTTTATGTATGGAGTAGCGCATTCAATCCCGAAGCATTTTAACCATCCCGGGTTTCGGGATGACAGAAATTTTTTATCCCATGATGCCAGTATTTTTCGGTATTTCGCCTTTATCAAAATATTTGCATTTTGCAAAGTAAAATGAAGAACAACTCTGCCACACTCTAAAAGTTTCTTGTGTTTTCAATTGCAACCAGATATTTCCTTCTTACACAGTTCTTTCAAAAAATTATTTAGCAAGGAAAGTCATTCAGGCAGATTCTGAAATTCACATCCGAGTTTTATGACTCAAGTTGACATTGAAACCACATTTTGGTATTCTGTATTTCTCGTTTTTCATGTTAAATGCACGTAAATTTATTTTATCGTTTTCAATTTCACTTTCACTCGGACTCATCTAACTTGCCTAATTGTGCAAATAAATCAGTAAAAATCTCGGAATCGGGATGGAGAAAAGTGACTGGGATCCGGGAATCCCGGGATTGAATGCCCTAGTATAGAGTGTGACTGCGTGCATCTCGAGTGCCGGCAATTTGACCTACACTCACGCGGCGGGTTAATTACCCATACACAGATTCAAGCGCTACATATACAGGGTGGTCCATATAGTGTTTTTTTAATCATATGTTATTCTGACAGTGACAGCGCTTTCCCGCTGGAAATTATTCTTTTTTTTTTGACAGAACAAAATGAAAATCGCTTTACGTTTGAACCATACATATATACATATCTCGGCGGCTGTGTTAACAAGCCATACTGCCGCCAATGCATTCTTAGAAAGTGACACCTTGGTGCGGACTTCGAAGTGGTGGCATCATTGGCCCATTTTTCTTTGAAAATGCTGCTGGAAACGCCATTTTGGTCAACGGTGAGCGCTAAGGAGGCATAATAAACGATTTTTTGTGGCCGGAAGTTGAAGACAAGGAATTCGACAATCTTTGGCACGCCAACAGGAGGCGCTACTGCAAAGCCAGTCGAGGCAGCCTCATAAATGATATCGGGCTCCATAAATAATGCGAATATTTGCTCTTTCGAACAAACCGAAAAAAATTGATTTTTTTAATTTTTTTTGAAAGAATTCACTTTATGCACCACCCTTTATATACACATATGTACTCCTATACCAGTATCATCGCCGAGTTGCGTGGAGCAATGTGCGAAATTCTTTTAGCTTCCTGTTTCAGCAATAGTCAAAAACCACAACAACAACAACAGTAGTAGTTTTTCACTAAATGACTGGCTTAGTGGCGTGTTGGCGGTTAGCTGTTAAGCGCTTTAAAAATCTTCTCTCAAATGTTTCTTTTCTGCTATTTCTTTGTCTGTTGCTAAGCTTTAGTTGCTTCGCTTTTTCACATTTTCTGCAATAAAATTTTAACAAATTGCCAATTCGTGTCGTTGTTACAAACGCGCATGCCAGCGTAGCCGTTTAAGCTGTCGAAGCCGCCGCCGCCACACAAATTGTTGTGGGCGTAGCTGCTTGGCTGGTGGCTTTGGATAGCTGTTCTGAAAAAGTAGACATGCATATCTATGTATGTATGTGCATATGCCTTTGTATGGATGTGCATCTGCATGTCCATATCGTTACCTGTATTCACATATGCTTGCATTGTTACAGAGAACCTGGCTTGCACTCCGATTTGGCCTCTGGTGCGCTAAGCTTGCGAAGTTCTTAGAAAATATCTGCTGGCTAATAAATAGCTGGGGAATCTTTTTCGTATGTATCCATGGTTGCACATACATATGTGCATATGCATGTGTGTATGTAAATTATGTTACTTATCGAACTTGAAATCGTGATCTCTTAATTTGATTCGGCTGAATAGGTAATTTCATTGGCAGTGTTTCGAAGCCTCAAGTAAAATAAGGGTAATAATATGCCACCAAATTACTATAACTGTGGCTGTACATAGAGAGAAATATAGGTAAACTGAATCTAATTTTTTAAAGGTCTTTTTTGGAAAAATTATTCTCAATAGCAGTAAATATTACATAGGAATTCACACTAATTTAATACTCATGTTGCATGTATGGACTTTACGTTGATAGACAATAAAAATAAGGGTGAATAGCGCATTACCCAACTTTGCTTTACTATTCGTATTTCAATTCGTATTCCTATTCTTTCTATTATTCGTATTCATATTGCTTTTCGTATTAGTAATAGTCGGCATATTCATTCGTATCACATTCGTTTGCCTAATTCTACTCGTACTCATAATCGTATTCGTATTCAAATTCGCATTCGTGTTCATATTCGTATTTCTTCGGTAATCTTATTTATGTACGTTTTACCTTTCGTATTGGTGTGCGTATGCGTATGCATATTAATATTCATGTTCGTACTCTTATTAGTATTCGTGTTGGTATTCATGTTCGTAATCTCTTTCGTATTCATATACATATTCGTATTATATTTATATTTATATTTATATTTATATTTATATTTATATTTATATTTATATTTGTATTTATATTTATATTTATATTTATATATATATTTATATTTATATTTATATTTATATTTATATTTATATTTATATTTATATTTATATTTATATTTATATTTATATTTATATTTATATTTATATTTATATTTATATTTATA
>NW_023458562.1:18925105-18940803 GCF_013731165.1 Rhagoletis pomonella
TATTTATATTTATATTTATATTTATATTTATATTTATATTTATATTTATATTTATATTTATATTTATATTTATATTTATATTTATATTTATATTTATATTTATATTTATATTCATATTTATATTTATATTAGGATCGTATTTATATTCGTATTCGTATTTATATCCGTGCTTGTATTTATTTCGTAGTCGTTCATATTCGTAGTCGTATTCGTATTGTTATTCCTATCCGCTTTCATTGTCGCTGTTGTACTCGTGTTCGGTTTCATATTCATATTCGGTAGTCGTTTCTATTTGTATTTGAGTCTGCAGTCATTTTCTCTATCCCTACGCCCTATCTCAGTAAACTTTTCCAGAGCGCACTCTTTCAGAATTTGTTCGAAGAACGCCCTAGTTTAGAATTCGTTTTTGAACCAAATTCTGAGATAGGGCGTTTTACAATCAAATTCTGAAATAAGGCGTTCTTCAACCAAATTCTGAAGTAGGGCGTTCATGAAATTTTTTCTGAGATAGGTCGATCTCCACTCACCCGTCGAAATATTCTTATCCTCCAAACTTAATTTTAGACTATTTTTTATTATGAATTTTTTTCAAAAGATATGAAATATTCTGAACTCGAATAACCTTGCGTTCTTAAAGTAAAATATATTATTAAAATTACGGTCATAAAGTTGAAATTGAAATTGTCCAAAATAGATTACCTTCATACATACATACATTATCTTTCGTAGGCAGATTTTTGTTTATACTTGTCGGCTAATAGGCACACCACCAGTGTTTAGTTCTATGATTAGTCTGTTCTATTTTTTGTTAACCAATTTCGTTTTACATCTACAACTCCACATCACGTAATCCTTCTTCTTGTTCTACATCACGTAATCCTTCTTCTTGTTCTACATCACGTACGCAAATATTTCCCTTTGCTGGGCCAACCAAAGCCTGGCTTACAATAATCGTTTAACAGCGTGGACCACCAAAAGAGCATAAATAGAGCAACTAAATAACTGGCCGTAGGAGAATAACACTGACAACTTCTCTGATTTATGAACTTAAGTAGTTCACTTGACTTTACTTGGCGCGAGTTCCTGCACGTCACCTTAGGGGCAAAATAACGAGCAAACACACACAAACACAAAATAGAAATAAAAATATGTAAACCAAATAAACCAAGCCAATACAGAGATTGACTGCGCTTCTCCAAAATGCTGATGCATTCTTATCAACTGGAAATTGTATGCATTGCATCCTTTCACTTTGCGCTAAGCAAATACACACACACACACAGACAATCTGATAAACAACAACATACAAGCACTTAACAGCCATTGATTAAAAAAAAACTGGAAAGCAATTTCAGAAAACAAAATGTTGTTGCATACAACAGCCGCCACCTGCGGCAGCGAAAGGCGAATTTAGTGTTTTATTTGGCTCTAAATTTAAATTGCTGAACAGTACTGTCGCGCATGCGTCTTGTACGAGTACCAAATTGTTTGTGTGCATTGCAAGAATTTTAAGACAGAAATTGTACTGAACAAAAAAAAAACGAGGAGATAAAAGAAAATGAAAACAAAACGTCTGCGCACCTTTAATTGCACCCTTTGCGTTTCAGTCCGCACGTTCGGCTGCTATACTCAGTGTATTGCATTACACAGCATATTAGCATCTCCTTGCACAGCTGCCACAAAAAAAGAAAACAAAAAAAGAAAAAGAAATAAATTGAAAACAAAAAATTACGCATGAAAGGGCGCGCACACACGGCACCTTATGCCCCGACACGTACCGACAACGCCTCCCATTTTGTTTTTCTTTTTTTGTTTTATGTCTGACTTGTATTTTTGATATCTTTTCTGAATGTCTTGGTCAATTGATGAATGGCGTCTGCACGCAGCCGGTGATGACCTTCTCACTGCAGGCGTCCGTCGCTCTGTGGCGTAACTCGAAATAATTTTTTTTTTTACCGCATACCAGGCTGCCTCTCGCGCTTACCTGGATTGCTAGCAGCAGCTGCAATGCCTAGAATTCTGGCAATATGGCCCAGAATTTTCGCAAGCTATTCGTGATCAACGCGCAGGAGTTAGTAAAGTAGAGATTTTCTGATCAGCTAGATAAGGGTCGTTCTCAATGAAAAATGTCACTAAGGGCCAGTTTTTTAGTGCCACTTTAAACTTACATTACGTATTCTGCGTTTATATTGAAAAGCTGTCTGACCATTCATAGGCTAATCTTAGTTTAAACCAGCTAGCTCGAGCACTTAAGCTAAGTTTAAACCAAAGCCATGCACTGAAAAACTGAGCATAAAGATGGCGGAATGCCGAAACCGGTTTGTCTCCAATACGAATTTAACAAGGGATAACGGAAATTCGTTCCACAACACATCATACGCTTACCTTGTTGGAAATACCAACAACGGAAACTAAATATCCGGGCAGGAAGCAAACTTGACTCAAATTCACTCGGAATTAAATTGCAGAACCTGCTGGATTATTTGTACAATGCTTTGCTTTTAGGCGTACTTTCCGCTAAATACTATCCAAATACGTAGCTCTCTAAGATATGCAAGACCAGAGCAAATGAAAACGCCATTTACTCTGGTATAAACACTTCAATCTGATGTTGATTCTTATAGAACCAACCTATGCAAGTCGGAGAATGTTAGTCGGGAGATACTGCTCTATCTTCTTCTTACAAGTTAGGCAGCAGAACCCTTTCTTGACAAATTTACATAGATCTCTTCCAACTAGGAGACATATGATGGACCGCAGGCTTTTAATGGCACAAACGTAGTCAAACGCATACAAATACAACATTAGTTTTAGAAGGCCAGAATCGTCATGATCACAATGGACGATCATGTTTTTTCTATCTGCCTATTCTTAGTATGAATAACATTGGATGGAGGTTTTGATCTCAAGAAGCTATAGATCCGCATATGTAAGAGGTTAAGGAATTTATTCCTTTCAAATATTTTAATAATTTCCTTTTGAATTTGAAGGAAAATACGCTTTGGCAGAGACAGGACAGAGAAGAGGGTACGCAATTGACTAACCTTGAACTTATGTATATGTTGTCGGCCAAACCCTACCTTAGGACAACCTACTTTTGCCTGGGCTAAACTATATTAGGCGCCACAGTGTTTTTACGCAGAACTCCTTCGGCCGCGCTCAAAAAAATAACCCTCATCAGTCGAAAAGCCTTAAGTTACGTTAAGCTTCGGCTGTTCAATTATAATCAGCATACATTAACAGAATTTTTAAGTGAGAGCCGTAAGTTACGTTAAGTTGCCATAATCGGATCTAGGTATAACTAGTTTAGCCTAGGAAAAATTTGGTTGCCCTGAGATAGGGTCTAGCGAACTGCGGAGCCGCATAACTCCGGTCTCCTCTGGCTTTCTAAATTTCTCTCGTTGTCGACGTGCTTATAGGATAGCTGTCTATTTGCTGTGGGTATGTCTCGCTTCGCTAAGGGTAAGTAATTTTGCGACCACCTCATCTCCTATTCCTATGCTGGCCTCAAATATTGAGCAAAACATGACTGCTCTGGCAACATGTTGCAAAAACCATGCTTCCAGCAACATTTTAGTTTTTTTGAGAGAGAAAGAGAATAGACAAATAAAATGCGAATTACAAGACTCACAGCACAAGTTATTTATATATTAAATTCCGGTTGTAGTGTAAGCCCATTTAAGTTAAAAATCTTTGCAGCCCAACAAAAATAGGAGCAAGAAAATGTTAAGCAGTCACCTTCACCACCACCACCACCGCCACCAACAGTCAAGCAAAAAACAACCGTCTCGGCTGCTGCGTGCGTTTACCATACAGCAAAATTTAGGACTACTCCTTTCTTGACTGTAACCGAACTACCACAAAATGGATGCAGCGCAAGACTGCACTGTCTTTAATGTTTATAATTTCTTGTTTATTACGACTATCGAGGTATGTGAATCTTCCAAGATTCGAGCAGCGAAACTACGGATTTCTAAGCGAGGGGTCTGGCCTATCCTTCTTGTTTATCGTCCCTGGATGGCTTTAGTTATAAGTTTCTGCAGAGCGTGGCAATTGCCGATTGGCGGGACATCGTCATTAAAAAAAAAAAATTCTAGAAGCAGTATCGTCACCTTTGCGCCTGCTTAGCGACCGTTTTGAACTAGTTCGATTTGCTGCAAGGTATACATAAATACATATATACAAGAAGCAACACAAATGTGCACAAAATACGGCCTAGTCGATAGTTGAGAGCAGGGATGGAAAAATATAAAATTGTAGGTACCAAATTTGTGGGGAAAAAATGTAGCTTCAAGTAGATAACAGTAGCTTAAGAATAAATAAAATTTTTTGTATATGGTGATACAAGGATTATGCAGATATTTGACACCAATTATTTATAATATGCTAATGTTTTACTTCTTATTTTTTTTCAGACAATTCGTACTACAGATCTTGACAAACTTAGTCATTGAGCGAAACTCAGTTGAACAGCACGTAAAAGTGATCCGAACTTTGATGCCGATGCCATACAGCGCATTCAACTATAGCCCTATTGCGAACATCTGCGGTCTCATTGAATCAAATCATACGTAGGAGAACCTTTCGATAACATTTGGACTCACATTAAACGTTGGACGTTGGAAGTAGGTAAGGGGTATATTCGAGCGAATAGAGGCAAAACCATGTTTTAAAAAAGGTGAACGCTTTAAAACGAAATATTCGCTGTCTATCTGCCATTGAAAAGCGGATTTGAGAACAAGGTTTTATCGTCGGTTCCAGCTATGATGTGGTACGTATATACATAATAAACTGCACCAGTTCAGCGTTATCAATTATCTGTAAGAAAAAAGAAAGGCTTTTCTCTAGAGTTATTTGCATGTACCTAAAATCGAGTGTTTGTACCGAATATACTTTCAAATTAAAGCTTTGTATCTAGCTCTTAAGAAAACGTCCAAGAAAAAATTGACAATTATTTCGTGTGTGTGTGAATAGAACTGTCCAAGGAATTTTGATGTCGGATATTTCATAGCGTGCTGTCCAACTCTTTCCTCAAGAATAATGCAAACATGGGTTGCCCTGTGCTCTTTTTTCACAAAAACTTTAGAAAAGCGTAGCAAATATCTTAAAAACTGCATACTGCTTTACAGAAATTTGACACCAGAAATTTTCTTCGCCATTTCTTAAGCGTTTTTTTTTATGAAAAGTCTATACTTTTCTTGCGAGCTGGATACCAAGCTTTAAATAGGACCGAAAAAAGTACAATTGTACCTACTTTTCCATCACTGGTCGAGAGTTTTGTTTACCTTAGCGAGGGGGCGCGTTCGTTGCTTCAGTCATTGATGAGCTGTCGGCGGATATCGCAGGTATCTCAAAGTGAGCGCAAAGTCGGAATTACATGTAAAAGTGGCTCAGACACTCTAGTCGTGTAAAGTTAATAGCGGACAGTGGTGAGAAGTGAAAGAGAATTGCATTTGTTATTGCTTTTGTTTTTCACTGATGCGAGGTGAGGTGGGTGTATTAGAATATTACAGCTCGTGAAATGAAAAGAAGAAAAGAAGGTGTAAATTTTAATTGTAGTTGTTGTTGCAATTTAAGTCACGGATATTTTGCATTACTTGCTTTGTGCGCAGAAGGTTTTTGTTTGCAATTTCCGTGTGTTGTGTGTTTTTTTTTTATTTAGTCTTCGAAGTTGAATCTTGTAATCGTTATAACAACGTTTTTTTGCTTTCATTACGCATTTCTTACGATTTTTATCAATTGCGTGTATCTAAACATTGCATTTATCGCACTCCGCTGCTAGTATCAGCTGCCTCTGTTGTTGTATATCTTGCCTTCGCATCTGAGCTGACACAACAACAACAAGAACAACAACAATAATAAAAGACACTGCAACTATAGTTATTCAGAGCATCATCCATTAATACAGAACTGCAACTGGTTGGAGTTGAAGGCGGCAGCTGTTGCATTCACCGGTGCGTTTTTGCTCAGCACAAACGACAGTCTGCTCGCACGCGTCGCGCTTGCAACAACGTCTCGAACGGAGAGTTTTACGAATGCAAATAAAAAACGGTCGTGTGGGAAAAATATTTTATTTTACTAAAACCAAAAAAATTTAGTTATTAAAAATGTTTAAAGAAGAAGTTAAAAGAGAAGGTAAAAAGCAATACATTAAAACCGTGTCTAAAATTCTGACAAAAATTTTGGAAACCGTGTTCAAAAGCTGTGCGGCTATGAACCTAGACACATAAAAAGTCCGAGGATCATTGTTGCTTTAATATTTGATTTTTATTTATGTGTAAAAATTATAACAACAAATTTTTTGATGTTAATTTTTTTGCTCCAACCGATGTGGGTAATGAAAAATGCATGAAGCTAATTAAAAGTCATTCTACAATTATATTTAGTTAATTATAACTTAAAATTGCATATTGTTTTTAAACTTCAAATTCTGTGTGAAAATTTGAAATCATTTCTTGAACTTTTTTTTAATGCACTTTTGTATTATTTTTGTACGTGCATTGCGCGCCCAATACCCAGCTTGGCAACTGTGGGAAAAATATTTTTTCGCGTTAATACGGCTCAGTTTTTATTTCTTATTTTTTTCACCAAAGCCTTTTTGAGGCAGGTGCGTTAACTAATGATTTTCGTTACCACATTTGTAGATTTGATCGCTCGCAGTGGATCTGTTATTTTTTTGCTGTTGTTGTTTCTGCACTTAAAATGCAATTTATTAGCAGCCAACTTCGACTAATGAAAATGTTAAATTGCAACAAAGCGAAAATGTGGCTAAAATGTCAGTTGTCAACTGTGCTTGTTTTTTTTTGTTTTATTGCTCATATTTTTTGTTTGCAAACGCTGTTCGTTATAAAGTTTAAAGTCGTAACTATATTTTTTCTATATTAAAATTTTTCTGTTAGCACAAGTGTTTTAACAGTAGTGTGTTAAATACATACTTTTCTGGCGTCATTTAAAATTTTTTTCTTTATTTAAATTTTTATTACTTTTTTATTATTGTTGCGGTTGCCTTTTTGCTGTGTTGTTTTCGCATTTATTGTTTACTAATATTTTTTCTATTGATACTCTTGAATTAGTTTACATTTCGCTAATTAGTCTCTGTGGTTTCAGCTGGCATATTAGCTTGTATGGTATCAATAAAGTCTTAATTTTGAGTTTTGCTATTAATTAGGGGAAAATATGCAATGAGCGTTTGATGTAATTTGGATCGTGTTGTGAGCTAAATATTGATGTTGATTAGAGCTAGAAAGCATTTCGAGAAATGTGACGACGCAATTTTTTGTAGCGGTGACACATGTACGGATATTAAATAAGCAATTCAATACTTGAGAAAAAACAATGCTTAGTGAAAAGGCTCGAGTAAATGTTATAAATATATATCTACTGCAATCGACAAGATCGTGAGGAAATGAATATGTTTGTATTGTTGAATATAATTTGCATAAATATGTGAATCAAACAAATTCCTAGCTATGTAGCGGCTGCATTTCACACTATTTTCACATGATTTTATCCAAATGCTTTTTTTTTAATGAGCATTGTTATATACTTTCATCTGTCAATCGTTGAAAAGCTTCGGATGAGAATCGCTTTTGATAACGACCACGGTTAAAGTTAAAAATATTTTTAACTCACTTACAGCAAAAACAAGACAATTCTTAAAGTTTTAAAATTGCAGACAATATGACTGTTATGAATCATCCCTTAAAATCTATTTGATTTCAAATGACACTTAATTTTCCAATTTGGTATTTACTTTCTAAAAATATGTAATATTACATATTTCAATATATTTTTGTGAAATCTCTGGCGTGTATTATTTTTTCATCACTTAGTTTCTAAACTTAATACAACTGATTTATTTTATTTTAGAATTGTACTTTTCTTTACATTACATTTTATTATTAAATGGGCCTCTTTCGAATAAGAAAATTACAAATTTTTTGGCAATTTTATTTTTTTATTTGGCACTTTTTTATCCTAATATGGCACCTTATTACTAAGTATAGTTGGCTGCCCTGCCAACAAGTGCTGCCTTGGCTTAACTAGGTAATTGAGAGTGAGAATTCCTCTGTCTTCGCACAAAAATTACCTCCCATAAGTCCCTAGAAAAAAATTCTGCAGAAGATTTACGGATGAAAAATACCGTAGACTATAGAATGACGAGCTCTCTGCGCATTACAACGACGTAGATGTTGTATAGCCATTTGGAATATAGCGCTTCCGCTCGCTTACTCATATCGTACAAATAGACACAAATGCTCCAGCACTGATAGTATAAACGTGTAACCCGCTGTAACGACTGGCTTGTTTTATCGAACTTGGTCAAAATCGCTTGTGCGGTTACAGCGCTAAACAAGTGCAGCTCTGGTTATGTTACACAGATATAAGAGTTCAGTTACATTAAGAAGAGATCTTTCTCAATGTACGTAGAAAACTTTAGAAATCATCTCCCATATCAAACCCTAATCAAGCCAATCATGGAATATGGGGTCCTTGTTAGGAAGCTAGAGCGTGTGCGAAGGGTGACCCTTCTTGAGCTCACCGGAGCGCTCCGAACCACTCGCATTCTAGCACTAATTGCTATGCTCAGTGTCGCTTCTGTTGACATTTCGGGCAAAGTAGCGACGCTTCGCTCAGCTATTGCACTCAAAAGCTTTGGGCTATCTTTCAATCCAGCATAGGGACACTCGATAGTTTTCAAAAGCTTCGACTTCTTACTGGGAGAAATGGGGTCCTTCATCAAAAAAAATCCCTCCAAGGGGAGATCGGCAGTCTCTGGAGTAGAAGTCCTTCACGGACGGATCGAAGCTGGAACTCTCAATAATCTTCGTAATAATTCCATATCAAGCAGATTTAGGTCCCGAGGCACAGAGACATCACTGGAAATTGTAGGGCTGATGAATTGGCTAGGCAGTGCACCCTCCTGGAAAGATGAACACTGAGTAAAAACCCCGACATGCAAAGTTGCAACGCCCCTTTGGTCGGTTGTAGTTCGCAGGGATTTCTGCAGCTGGCAAAGCGCCATCTCTCGATTCTGACAGGTTTACTGACCGGATATTGTCCTTTGACTTAATATCGTCACGGATCCCTACTGCCGCAGCTGTTTAGAAGACGAGGTGGTATTATCTCAGCGCTTCGTTTTCAACAGCAAGGAATTCGCTAGACTAAGGCTCAAACATTTCGGTCCACTTTTCATCAACACTCCCGAGAAGTTCTCCGGTGTGGACATCAACTGCCTGCGAAACTTTGTGTTGGGCAAAAATATTGACCAATGGAATCATATGTCCCGCTACAAAGTCGAGCTAATCGAACACACTTTGTACAGAGTCACATTCTTGCCGAGTTTTAAAAGGTCACATTTTCTAGTTGAAGGGACTGGAGAAGAGGCAGGAATATTTCAATGTCAACTACAATAATCGGTTTAGAATAGACTCTGGTGTGGTATTATCTGCGACGCCAGATGCCTCTCTCGTACCTATTTTATCGTCTACTCATCACAATACATCTTTCAATCGCAAGGATTCCGGGAAGGCCAAGGAGGCCTTGGAGGTAAGAACTGTATGTGCTCTCTCTATGGCCACATTGAGCATATGCTGTTCATTCGTCGACTCAAGTCGCAAGTAAAATAGTTCTTCTCAGCTGAAAAGCAGAAACGGTCTCCCAGATGCCCAGCTTATGCAGATGTTCTCTGTCCTCTGAATCTGCAGTTTACAGTGAGGATAACTGTAATGATTCTAAGTTTATGGTTGGGGCGGCTTATTAAAAGCTCACATCTTTTTAGATTATACCCAGTAAGCTTTTGGCCTGGCGAAGCCCTCTCTACTATGCCAGTATTGTTCCCTCCTACATAATGTTTCTTTTCTAAGCACTTTTATAATAGTGTTAGCACCTATTGCAAGGAATGTCTCGGGACCTATTGTTCTGTCTACGCCGTCCGCTATCTCACGGAAGTGATTATTTTGATTAACCCGAAGATTTACTGTTTTATTCATCAAAAGCGAAATGCATTTACAGTTCAAAACGGTGAATACGGGAAACTGACAAGTGCGCAGCTAAAATTCAATGTGGCGGCTGCAATATCACAGTAAGCGAACGATCGAAGTTTAGTTAGACGAAGTCTCCAAGTGTTCTATATCCAACATAAGCTGATTAATCGACGAATATAAAAGGTCAACGCACCTGAAAATAGTGCCCCAAATGTTAATTGGGCGCTGAATACAGATTCAGTCACCGCTACGACCAGACAACCTACTGCTATATACAGATCTCGTCCACCCCTTTCCCAGACTAAAAGCGCAGTTACCCACGGACGTAAAAACGGAGAACGTGTCAGCTGACACGATCTGTCTTATGGGATCTGCGTGTTAACAAAAACTCACCACCGCATGACCGTGACGTAGACGTTGCTTCTCTCTCTTTCTATCAACAGCATACTTGATATCTTTCTACGTACTTCTACGCTACGCTACGTACACGTTCGTGGGTAACCGCGCTCTTAAGATCACGACGACATAGACCGCTGTAGAAGCGTTTTTGTGTTATATTTTAAAATAAATTTATTTTTTATTTCCTCTGCCCTTTTTACATATCATACCCTGATTATATTATCAATTTAACGAGTGCCAATTTCTCTCCTATAAAAACTTATAATATTTTCACTACGCACTGCTGTGCAAAATCAATCATGTAAACAAGTGCTCACAACAAAAAGGCAAAAACAAATCTAACAAAACTCTAAAATTAAAATGCAAATCTTAAAAGCGACCTTAACGTCGGGTTGAATAAACAAAAAACACTTTACTTTTCTATTTACAGCTCAACAACAATAACAACAAAACTAACAACCGCTCCAACAGTGAGACAACAAGCCAACAACACTGGTAAAACAATGCAACAAAGTGTTGCCAACAGTCGACTAATTAACATGCAACGAATGTGATCAACGTGCGCGAATATTCACAAGAAAAAAGTAGAAAAAAGCGAGAAAAACGACACTAAAAAGCGCAGAACACACACAAATAGCACGAAGTGTGCATTGCAGATCGTAAACCGCCGCTGGCGGAAAAGTTACAATGAGTCAATGTGAGAAAAAAAGCGAAATAAAAAAAAAACGGTCATAGGGAAGACTGCGGCATTTGCTAAAACATAAACACCATTCGTTCGGTGGCAGGCAAGTAGTATGCGCGGCGATAAAACGTGAATGCATAATGAACTGAAAGTGCGGCAGTATGTAACGTGCAACGTGCAACATGCAATATGCGGCAAACAAAATAGCAAACGATAAAAGATTGACAAACAAAAATATCGCTTACAAAATCAGCAACAACAACTACGGGAAGCAACAATAAATACAACGAAATTCATTAGCAGCCTGAGCAGAGTGACAACATTAACACCAACGATTGCCACAAAGTCCAATTGCACCAAAAAATACCTAGCTGAAATCGTAGAAACAACAAAAGAAAACACTTAAAAAAAAAAATACAAAAAGTCTTCATTATCGATATCGGCTGTGGCTGCGTGCACCCTGTTGCCACCTCCGGTCGCACTGACAGCCGTTGATAGTCGTCGTTTAGCCGCCAGACGTTCGCGCACACCATCAGTGCCACCACCAACACCGCCGCCGTCAATCCTCAGGGTATCTCGTTTATCCCAGCTGTGGCAAGCGCGAAATCGCGGAGTTGGCAGAAAAATATTTTATTTATTTATTTATTGCGCTTTGTAGTTGGTGTGTATGGCGTTGTTGTTGCTGTTGCATTAATTTTCTGTAGAGTGGCTTCACCAATGAACGCTGCTGCTGTTGCTGCTGCGCCAGCGGGTATCCATCGCTCCGTTGGTGCTAATTAAGCTGCAGCGAATTTTTGTTTATGCGACTGGTGATATTTTTTGCAGATGTTGCTGATTGCTGGCAATTAAAGTGGCGGAAAATTGAAATAACAAGCCAAACCAAAGAAGAAGAATAAACATTTGTTCGAAAGTAAATACGAAAAAAGCGTAAACGCTGTCCTGGGACTTTTATAAAAATGAAAAAAAGTTCAGGAGGAAACAACAGTGGTGGCGAGAGCATATTTGGCATAAAATAAAAAGATTTCGGTCAGTTGAAATACACTGCAAGGGTACGAGAATAAAACATATGTATGAATTGAATAAAATTGCAATTCACTGCTTAAAATTAGCAGCTGCCAGAAAGCCACAAAACTTTACTTTCAGTCGAAAACTGTTTGCATTGCACTTCGAAGAGTCAAGCTTTTGGCAAGCAGATATAAGTTGCAGCAATCGCTCACAAAACTCAAAAAGCAGCAGGCCGGCTACAACAACACCAACACCATAGTCACAAGCGTCTTACTGCAAAAGCCCCACCTGCCTAGCGGTACGCGGAAACATTGGCTCTGTCCGTTTGAGACTGCTGGTGCAAGGACTATAAAACTCCAAAAAGGAAGAAGAAGACAACCCTGCAAAAACAAGAAGCAGACACAGCAACATGTAAGTACCGAAAAAAAAAATAAAAATACAAACGTTGTAGTAAATAGTAGCAAGGAAATTCCAAAATTTAGATTTTTCTTTGTATGTAGGATCACTCTAATGTGAATACGTACATACATACATATATATTTTGAAAACGGTTTTTACTTATGTCTTCTACTTTTTATTTGCTAAATAAGCCGCATAAAATCATGCAGTAACAATTTTTTTTTTACATTCCTTGTTTTGATATATGCGTTAACGGCCTGAGTCCACTGCAACAGCAACAATCGCTCAGTTTTATTGCAACATTTTCTTGCATATTGTTTTTGTTGTTTGTTGTTGGTTTGGGTTGCCTGTTGTGTTGCTTTCTCAACAAGTTGCCAATTTTGTATATTGTAAATAGAAATGTTGTACTACATTGTTGTTGCAATCGCTTGTTGTTACATACATACATACGTACCTAAATGTATGTACATTAGGGCGGGTTGATTTGTATGGATGAAAAAAAAATTAAAAATCGTATAGCAAAAACGTAATCTACATTAAATTCTACGAAAATTCTCTGAAGAAACCATGGGTCTAAAATCAAACCCTAATCCGCGCCTCTCGACTTGAAAATTTTTTTCCTCTTCTTTCGCTAAAATTATTTTCTTTTTTTGAAATATATTATGTTTTATTATATTTTATTATAGTTTATGCAATACAGGGTTTGTTTTGAGACTAATCAAAATATTCAATTATCAAAAAAGCAGTTGAACCCCAATTTGCATCTCCTCTGATTTGCGTTCTATACAAAAAATTGTTAGAAGTTAGTTTTTTAATGAAAAAAAATTTTGAGTGTAGAAAAAATATAAAGTGCAAAAGAACTACCTTACTAAACAATTTTATTCAGAAAATTCGATTTCTTTTTGGAAAAACCTATTTTTTCTAACATTTATTTTTTTGGCAAAGGCGGCCATATAAATTTTCAAGTCGAGAGGCGCGGATTAGGATTTTATTTTAGATACATGGTTTCTTCGGAGAATTTTCTTAGAATTTTATGTAGTTTACGTTTTTGCTATACGATTTAAAAAAAAAAATCAACCCGCCCTAATGTACATATATCTAATACAAGCCAATGTAAAATGTTGTCTTTTGGTCATTTGTGGTCACTTAGTGGTCGTCCTTCTTGCTTTCTCGCTTCTGCCTGTAGGATTTTCATTTTATTTTCTCTCATTGCGTCTACGACTGAAGGCTGTTCTAACCATTTTTGTTACGCTGTTGCCTTGTTGGTCTGGTATTTAGGTCATTCGTGCAATGTGACAATGTGGAATGGAGCAGATATCCAGATATATGTTATGAACTCTGGCGTTGCAAGTAGCATTGGGAGTTCGATAACATTGAATTGTGTTGGCAAATGAGATGTAGGTTTAGGATGGCAATTAGTTTTGATTGCGCAGCCCGCTTCTGATTGAGCTAGATGATCGCAAGTCTATGTCTAGTTGCAATAGGTCCAATTTAATAAAAAAGTCCTCAGGACGAAAACAAGAGCAGTGGAGGGATATAGTTTAACGGGATTCCAAAGGACAATGCTGTTATTTTGTCAAACGAATGTGGTGAAACTTTCCAGGAGACGCGAGAGAAAGCTATGTCTAATTATGTGAAGTGGTAAATCATTAGGCAGTTCTTTCATACAAAAGGAAGTCAGGCCTGGACCACTTATATCGATATGACTGTCTGTGGAAATACAAAATTCACGGGAAAGATGGCTTCGAATTCAGAAGAATGAGAACAGTAGGACAACCGAAGAGTACTTTGGGAAACAACTCTCTTGGAGTCTCTTATGAGACTATTTCTCAATGTTAATTTCCATATGTGAAAGCTAAACTAGGTGATGACAGTTTTTTATATTGTAGAAAGTTCTAAACCCTTAACTCCTACCTTAATCGGCCTTTTTGACTCTTATTTTGAAAAAGTTCAACTTAAGTTCGATTGTCAGATAGAGGGTTAAAATATACTACACAAATGTGAAACAGGAAAAGTTCATTGAAAATAGCCCTCTTACTATTCTGATAAATACTACTTAAGTTAATATTTTTACTGCTAAAACAGCTAAAAGTTTACTTCCGGTTGCGCAAATTCTTACTATATAAGAGTTTTTTTTTGTAAGCTCGATATCTACGTATTTTCTTGATCACAAATTATATAAAATTAATGCAAAATCACTACTTTGAATCGCCAAGACCGCCCACGTCAAATAATAGTCATCGCCGGCGATTAAATTAAATACTATGCACGGCTTGTGCCAAATAAACGCCCCCAAGTCTGAATTGAAAAGCTCTAGATTTCCATAATTGAAGGTTGCCAGTAAGAGAGGTAAGAGGGACAGGCAGTAAGTAGCAAGCGAATGCAAGACTAGTAAATGTATGCCAAGGAGTTTATGTGCAAACATACAAGAAATATTAGTCCACGATGTTGGAGAATGCCGATAAATAATAATATGTAACCAGAAATGGACACGAAGATCTCTCCACTAGCTTGCCATCTCCGATACACAAACTCAGATGGCTGTTTAATAAATAATTATAGCCCAACCTATTTACTAATTATAGTTTTTAGGCATAAAGAAAACCAAAAGTGTATATTAGTGCCCTGCACTGTTTCTCAGTAGAAGAATATGCATGCTACTAGCGATGTTACGGACCTTCGAGTTCGATTCCGAAAGGTCCTGTTTTTCTGTCTGCGCGCACGCATTGCTGACGCCTTGCGCAGAGAGGAAGTAAGAAGCCGCAGCATGCGAAGCACCGCCAGCCGTCACCAAGGCTTGGCGCACACCTTCAACCAACGCGACCAGCAGCTACCGCAGCTCAGACATCGCATACTTCAGCTTCCGCAGCAGTAGCAGCAGCCGCCACCAACAGGCAACTACCTACTTACTTACATACATATTACGGTCGTCAACGCGCTGGTGTATACTGCTTTTGGCAGTTGTTGGCGATTGTTGTCGTCGATTAACATCACAGCCGGCAATTACGCGCATTAGCTGGAATTTCAATTTTGCCTCATTTCATTGGCAGCGGCGGGGTCATTGTTGTTGCTCGCTGTCGGCTAATGACGGTTGATTATTTGCTTGACGACTGTTGTGTGCAATTTGTCGTTGTAGCTACCGCCATTGTTGATGTTGCTGCCAGTGTTGCCGTTGTGCGACTAAAGGGGCAATATGCCCCTTTTTAGGCGCCAATACCCTTTGACCT
>NW_023458562.1:18940813-18955927 GCF_013731165.1 Rhagoletis pomonella
TTTTTTTACCGAAAAAAATTACTTAGCGATTACATATTTAATACACTCCCATGCACTAAAATGGGGCAATGCTTTTTCGCCTTTTTTTTTTGTTATTTCTTTTATTTATTTATTAAATTCCATTATCTTTCAATTAAAGTAAAGTAAATTTTTTAATAAAAACATACAACCGCAAGTTTCAATCTTTGTGGAAAATTTTAAAAAATTATCTAATTTTCATAAAAATTTAAAAGCGACAGCTTTGTATGGAGTTAAATTAACAATTCAGAACCCACATACATAGCTGCCATTTTGGTTGTGGCATCTGGCCGATTTTGGTTAAAATGCGCAATGAAGAATGCCGCCCACATTCCTTGTTAGAATTTCTGATGCAGATCTCAAAGAAACCGGAGATTTTTTGGAGTGTCTAATTTCTTTTGCGATGTTTCCCATTTTTCCAGCTCTTTAAAGGCAAACCATACATATAAATTGCCGAGGAGGGCGCCTGAAATGTAAAACCCAAATAAAATGCGATAGTCGCCGGTGGGAAGCGGCAGAATGAGATTACTATGCAGCGGCCGAAAGCGGTCTACGATGAATTCGCCCTGCAATGAAAAAGAAGAGTACACCACTCGTAGATAAAATTAAACAAAATTTTTAATGTTTTGAAGCTCACCTCATAAGGACATGTATGATTTGCATTTGTGAATTTCTCTATTAGTTTGAATAAAATATCAAAGTATACGGAATTTTTGCGCGTTTTCATAAATGCACAAGCATCGAAGGTAACATTGATCAGAAATGGTTGGAAGGTGTTGTATTTCCGCATGAGCTCAACATGCAGCTAAAAAGTAAATTATTTCAAGTAACTTTATTTATTATATACGTATGCTCGAATATGTCCGATTACACTTCAGTATCTAAATATAAGTACTCACATGGCAATTGTCCACCTTTTTCAGCAACTGAAGGCGAACAGTCGCTTCAACCATATCACGCTTCACAGCTTTCAGCCGACACGCATTTACTCGAACAAATTCTTTACTCATATCTCTACATTCCATTCTCGTCAGTTTGAAAAAAGGACTCTGTTTGTGGCGAAATGTTTGCGAGTAAAAATTAGTTCAGAAAATAATATGCTTGTTCAACTTACACTTTCTACAAAAATGATTTGCAATATAAGAGTCACAAAAAATTTAGTGTGCACCTTGACCATATTGGCACTCTAATTTTCAATAAACCACTGTAAGTCAAATAAATGTTGGGAAAATGCGATGGTAAAAATTCTAAATCAGTTAATGCGCGTTTACGGGATGTGTGGCTTATCTGATGGTCAATTAAAAAATAATAAATTAAGCTTAAATTAATTTGAGTAAGCGAAATAGGTGGCGGCTGCCGTAACGGATTGGTTGGAGATTCATACCTACTACCAAGTTCGATGCCTGGTTGGCGGAAGATCTATATGCTCGAAATAGTCTTTATTCTAATAGCGATCGCTGCTCGGCAGGTTTGTAATTGCAAACCTACTAGTGTATTTCTTCGATAAATAAGCTATTCACAAGAAACTATGTAATTGTCGTTCCAGGCCGGCGATCCATTTGTTTGACAACGCCTCACAATATAGGGGAGAACCGGGGCCAAACATTTAGAAACAATTTGTGAGCGCCATATACAGGCTTTTTTTAACGAAAAAATTAATTAGCGATTACATATTTAATACGCTCCTATGCACTAACATGGGCAATGCTTTTTCGCCGTTTTTTTGGTATTTTTTTATTTATGTGAATTATATTAATTTTCCATTAAAGTACAGTTGATTCTTTAATAAAAACCATACAAACGGTAGTTTCAAACTTTGTGGAAAATTTAAAAAATTCATCTAATTTTCATAAAAATTTAAATCTTACCGTTGATTTTTGAAATTTTTTACTAACACTCTGCCGCAATGTTTTTCATATATGTAAATGCATACAATGGGATACAAAACTGCATACTGAAAAAAGTTCTAACAACTCTGAGAAAAAAGTTTGAAATTTTGTTGAAAATTCCAATATATGTAATTTAATGCAATGTGCCTCAAATCTGCATACTCAAAAAATTCTAAAAAAATCGTAGAAAAATTTTAAAATTTCAATGACAAGTTTACGATTTATTTTAACTTTCAACAAAGTTGGAAACTTGCGTTTACCTGGTGGACAATGAATTCATTTTAATTAGAGAAATAATGGCAATTAAATCAAAGAAAAATAACCCAGAAAAAAGCTAAAAAAACGTTGAGCCTATTCAAGTGCATGGGAGTGTATGTATGCACATATTCATATACATATGTGTATTTATATATATAAACAAAATTATTTTTTTTTTCAATAACATTATACGGCAAAACAAACTTTTTTTCTGGGTATTGGACCAAACCGTATAAAAGTCATTTCTCCGTTTTTCGAAGTTTCGAGATATGGGCCTGCGAAGTTCGAAATTTGACCTTTGGTAAAGAATTATTTTTAATTATCGTATGCAAACAACTAAAAAGTTAAAATATAGACGTGGTCCGTCTTTTACCCTTATTTTAACGGTATGTAACTTTTTTGTGTGCAAACTTATTTAACAGGTGTTATAAGGGCTCAAAGGTCAGATCTTCGAAGACCTAAAAAATTATATTTAAAAAAAAAAAAATTGGAACTGATTTTTGACCCCTTATATCACCTGGAATATAAGTTTGCACAAAAAAAAGTTATATACCGTTTAAATAAGAGCAGAAACCAGACCAGAAATGTTTACTTTTTGAGTTAACGTACAATAATTAAAAATTATTTTTTACCAAAGGTCCAATTTCGAATATCGAACGCCCATATATCTATTTCTGAGGCTAACTTCGAAAAACGGAGAAACAACTTTTATAATTATGACCCAATCGCTTAAAAAAAGTTGGTTTTATCCAATACCCAGCAAAGTGTTGTACAGTGTAATTAAATAAATTTTTAAAGTCTATTAAATATTTGTAAATACCAATCGATAAACTTTAAATGATTTCTAATTTGCCGTGGAACTAAATATGTATGTATATGCATATAACATACAATTAATACAAGGTGATAGCGGCAGCACAAAAACAAACAAAAACTCCACTAAGAAATTATACGCACGTTTACAATCGGAGCACAAAAATTGTACGGCAAACGCAACGTTTTGACAATCAGCACATTTCATTTTGAAATCAGCTGCTCCGGTAACACCACCTTGTATGAATTTGCCTTGAAAAAATGTATGCAAATAAAAAAATAACAAATTTCGTTAAATAAGCTTTAAAAGTTTAAAAAACAGCAGGTGCGCTTGTATGTTGATGATTTTTCTGACATCGGCTTGTAGAAATCGGCAGATTATATACTTTCCGTTACCTTGATTTGTTTGCCTTAAAAAATAGAATGTTAAGGTAAAATTTTTTTGTAAAGTTTGCGACCCTTGTTTTTTACTAATCTGATCTGATCCTACGCATAGAGGGCTAAGATTTGGTGGAGGTGGTCATATGGCTGAAAGGTATCCACTTGGGCTCTCCTACTATCAATGCACTTTAAAACTATTAGGTGTGTGGAGCAATGATGACCAGAGAGAGGTGAAATTAATAAAGATCTCAAAAAAAAATATCTATGTTCCCTACATTTTAAATAGCCTGGCGCCTGGAACGGTCGTAATTTAATTTTGGCGACGATCTGAGCTGAGCTGATCTTGCTAGCGTCCGGATAGCACAGGCTTAGCTTTTTTACATTTTTATTACTTTCGTTATTTAGTCCAATGCATAGGCAGCGCATCCTCAAAAAAGGAACAGTCCAACGCCTTCGTCTTGGTCTGCAGGCTGTAAAAGACACAGCCGCTAAATTTAAACGTAGAATACGTGGTGTAGTTAAGAGCACATCCAAGTCACAAACGAAAGCACATACTAAGAAAAAAATATCGATAACAAAAGCTATAATAATATCGATAGCAAAATCGATAACAAAATCGATAAAAATATCTCTATAATTACCATTATTTTAAACTTTCTTCCTCTATCTTCATCTTTACTTTTATCGGTATCCTCATCCTCATATTTTTCTTTATATTCATCTTTGTTTTTACTTTTATGCTTATCATGTTCTTCATGTACCTTTGCCTTTTACAAATATTGCGCCATCTGTTATTCAAAAGCCGAAATACTTACACACAAATACTTTTTGTCTCCTCCCACTTCTAGCTCATGCACGTGTTTGCAAAATAATGAAGTGATTTTGTATGGAGAATTATTTATGCCCATATATTTGAATCAAATGAACATAATTAAAAAATATCAACCGATACTTCACATATTACAAATGAAAGGAAAAATCTTGAATTTTTGACTAAAGCAATCAAAAACAAAATCATTAGAGCGGTTTTCGTGCATTTCGGAAAAAAAAATTTGCGAATTTTTTCAACAATTTTTTGCATTAAAATGCGCAATATTTGTTGAACTTATATAAAATTTGTACACGATAATATTTCTATTGCTCCAAAGAACCTATATCCCGAGAATTAAAGTTTTACCTGCAAATCGTAAGTTGCTAGAGCACTTTAAAGACACAAAATTGACCCCAAAATAAGGCAATATTTACCGTTGTTTCTACGACAGAATCCGAAATGGTTACTTACAAAAATGAATATGGCGATAGGTTTGGAATTATATCTTTGAAACGCCACACTTTTCTTTGAAATCGCCTTATTAGTTTTCGTGCAATAATCGTTTTCGTAAAGCTCTAAAAGTTACAACTACAACATTTGAGCATAGCCTCCATATCGAAACGTAAGAGATTCTACGTCAAATACAGCACACCAGTGCAGAAAAGCCAGGTTCCGTTGCGATTCCACAAAATTTTGCTGCCTACTGAAGATCGCTGGCAGCTGTTTATAAATTTTAATAACGGTGGACGGTTAGCGGTAATTTTTCCTTGCAGTGATTTTTTCTTATTAACTGTCCGAAAATGTGTTCACCTGCAGCTGTTGCTGAAATCGGAGCTTTAAGCAGTCAAGTGTCTTCCAGTTAAAAAGCAACTGCATTTACTTCAACTCCAGCCAATCCTTTTATGCTAATTGAACTGTTTTCTCGCTTTTTGACATCCACATACATATACATATGTACATCTGTGTGCATGTATGTAAATGCACTGGTTCGTTACATTCCTGTGGTTAACAAGGCATCAGATAATCCTCAGATTACAAGAATTACCTGCACTGCTTGGACAACCATGGTAGCTGCCAATCAAGACCATAAATCAGTATCTTTAATTCGGTGTTGAAGTTATTTGTGTGAATGTATATATGTCGCTACTTTACACCTGAACACTAAACAGCTATATAGGTGGCAATGGAATGTTTCAAGTTGACATGATTTATATGCATAAAACCTTGTGTTGCAGCTGTTTGGTGTTCTTTGGGTTTTCTGTTCGTATTACTTCTTTTCTTTTGTTTGATCCGAAAACGTTTTTAATAGCTTCGTATGAATGTGTAAGATGTTCTTATGAGAGTTGGATATATGTAAATACATAAATACATACATATTTAATAACTGACTTACGTTTAGCCATATTTATATTTCGATGTTTGTACATGAGTGGGAGCAAAATTTGGTGGAAGCAAATGTCGACTTTATAGTTGGTGTAGACTCAGTAATCTACATAGGTGGAAACTGTTTTCCTTTTATAGAAAATATTTCTCATAATGTGTTAAGAAAAATGCGGGTGAAGTGGTAATCCTTCCTTGGATACAAATCCAAGTTCTACTGTAAACTGGTACTTTTTTTTTTTTAAACAGAAAGAGTGTGAAATAACAAAATAATTTACGTGTGACAGTTGAGCTGTTATCAGCCTTATTTTTAATTTTCTTAGGAGGTACATCATTCTCTATCTGTAAAATATTTCTTGAAATTTAGATCTCTATAAGAATGAAGTTCCTCAGGCCACTAACATCCGGCTGAGAGATCCCTAAGCGATCGGAGTAAAGAACGATGCGAGTTGGTTAATCCATAGCTTTGCTAAAGCGGGGTAGCTAAGAAGAAAATAATGAAATGATCCCACCACATTCAACTCCAAACAGCTCCGTAAAAAATTTAAAAAAAGCGATTGGGTGTAGGCGGTTAATCCTTTAAGGCCCATAAACCTATACAAAGAAAATTTGTTGATTGGAATTGTAAATTGCGATTTATCGACGGCTAAATAGACAAAATCCGATTTAGAAAAAAAACAATTCCAATATAAAACAAAAAATATTTGTTTGCCTAAAAAGTTTTAATACATACAATTAAAATAAAGACAATAATATTTTGCCAAAAAAATATTCTCCCAAAAAACGCTTATTCCACAACAAAAAAAAAAACTTTTTTCGGTTTTTTTCCTAATGTTGGTAAGTCGTAGTTTTGGTTAAATATTTTTTTTCTAAAGAATTTATTTCCTAAAAAACTCATTTTTCATCAAATCCTTAAAACCCGTATCTTTTCGAAAAATAGAAATGAAAAAAGAATATTAACCTAAGCTAAATTTATATTATTACTTTATCTAAAAAAAAATGTATCTCTTCGCATTTTTTTATATTTAACAATTGTTTTTCACAAATGCTTTTATTTTTTTGCAAATTTTTCAACAGAAAATAGTATTTCCTGATGTCCTGTAAATTTTTTATTGTTTCCCTCAGTTTTTTTCCCAAAAACCGTGAAATTTTATTATTTTTTTTATATCAATAACCTCATCCTACTCCCGATAATTCACCACCGGCAAAATAATGCTACCAACGCTTGCTGAGCCGACTTAAAGATCTTACAGACAGTTAGAACAGCCGCCTAAGTTTCAACGAACACCAATACCATCCTTGCAAAAGAAATGACCTCAAAAGAGGTCAGACATCTGTGTACATCAATCTGATATGCAAGTCTTCGAAAGAGGCCAGACATTTATCAATCCACTTTTATCACACCGAATGCCTAATAGTAGAACCTCACAACAAGCTTTTCAGGCAGTGTGGCTTTCTGCGCTTAGTCCGTAATATAAAAGCTATAGCCGCATAGAGCGCTAAAATCCCGAAAAACGTTAAAGGCCCTGATTACCTCTTCGCATATTAGAGATTACAAGTCTCTTTAAAAAACGTTGAGGTTGACCCAAAGTTCTTGAAAGAATACACTTCCCACTACTTCACTGTCCAATCTCGAACCAGCCGTGAAAACAGTTACTAGAACTTCGCCACAGACTACCCTCTCTCACTCATGTCTTGTAGGAATGTGATGAAAAGGAATCTACACGGAGCTAGATCGGAATACATATACGAGCTCTTGTTTTTAAATATGAATTTTCAAAAACGGACGACTGTAACAAGGCTGAATTTACACGAAAATTAATCCTGAAGCAAAAAAAAAAACAAACTAAATACGTACATATGTACATACATATATCCATATGTAATTCTATTAAATGATGCCAACATCTGAATAATTCATAAATGTATTTAGTAAACAATTTTTTTTTTTTAATCTTGCTGTCACCACTCAGCATAAAAACAAGTAAAAAATTCATCACAACTAAAAACGTAAAAAATAGTAAACATTCTAGTCGGTCGAATATGCAAATGCTCGCCTAACAGTTCACAAATATTGGTAATAGCTAATAGTAATAATACTCAAAAAGCAGAAAAGCGTAGTATTTTTCGCGCTAAAAGTGACCCAACCAGCGGACTTGTACTGACTTGGCACAGCGAGCGCACAAATGAAGCTTTGTGGGATGATGTAACTGATTTGGAATGTATGTACATATTTGAGAATACTATTTTTAAGTTAGAAGCGAGCTATAGCTGGACAGGTGGTTCACGAAAAAAAAACATGCGAAGGCGTTGCAATAAATTAAGCAAATTCGAAATGCTCTGTGCCGAAGTAGAATTGAAAGTTTGATGTGAGAAACTTGCAGCTATAAAATTTTTATTGCTTCTATGTATATAGTTAGTAGTTGGGTGAAAAAATGCAATTACTTTATTATGTAACACAAAATACAACAACAAAACGCTTAGGTAATCTTACAAGCTTTGCTCGCGGATTTCCTATTTTCTTACAGCATTTTGTTGCAAATAGCTGAAATCAGACACGAATGCGCGCTAAATGCCTAAAACCGGCTCTCAAATAAGCCGAACTATTTTGATTAATGTCCGTTGTACAAGTGTGAACCTGTCAAGGCTTAAGTTAAATACATGAAAAGCAATTTAAACAATTAACAATGTAAAAAAATAAAACGAAATTTCGTTGACAATGCGTGTAAGCATGAAAAAATATAAAAACAAATGAAAAAAAAAAACACAAAGCGGTTAATACGTCGCACACGCATTTGTCAACTGTCTGACACAACAAGCGCCGAGCAGCATGTGCGCAGCTGCATAAGCAGATGGCCTAGATATGTATGTATGTATGTACCTGGCTGAAAATTAACTATGTATAGTTCATAAACAAAACATATGTAAGTCTTAATTTTTAAATTAATTTTTTTTTTTATAAATATTTGTGCATGAATTTCAATTAGTCACATAAATATATAACTATCGGCAACTAGTTTACTATTCATTTAAGCGCTTCATTAATCATTAAAAAAAAGTTAATATTCGTAGTAGATAATGCTGCCAAAAAATATCAACTTCCATACAAAACAGTAGTAGCACTAGGCCATAGAGTATTTTTTTTCCACTAGCTAACAAGTACCAATTAGACACGCGTAATCAATTTGCCACCGAAGCATTCCATTTGGACAAAAATCACAAAAAAATATTTTGCTAAATATACGCACAAAGCTTCAAGCTCGGCGATGCTTGTAAGTTTACCCATGGCTGATGGCCTCTAGGCTAAGGCTTCGGTTGAAATAATGATTTTTATCATTAGTTATTGAATGAAAAAGAGCTAATAAGCATGCTAATGTTCTCACATAACAAATGAACAAAAGAAAACAAAGTAGAATGGCCTTAGGGTAATGTTAAGAAGGAATTTGAATAAATATCTGCTGGCCGACAAACAGAGGCAGGTCAAACTAATTTGAATTTCTTCACAACGAAAGTAGCCAAATTTATCTCGAATTTTTTGCAATTGCATGTAAAAAAATTGTAAATAATAAAAGTACTCAAAAATCAAGGTTTAGATAGCATATTCTTGCGGTACCAGGAAGCAGCGGTGGCAACTAATTCATTCACACGATGGCAAATGAATAACAAAATTTCTAAAAAATTACAAAAAAAAACCAAACCCGCTTAGAGTTACAAATGAACATACACTAAGGTGGTCTAAAATAAATTTTCCCGATACAGGATTCGAGGCACCTTCCACAACTTTTCCTCTAGCCGAGAAAGTTGCTGACATCAAACTTTACGTTTCTAAGCATAAGGTTAGAGGATGCTCATGATATGTTTATGTATTACTGTAGAAGTACCAAACAATTTCAAATTTAAATTAGCTGAAAAAATATTACAAGCTTCAGTTTTCCTGTCAACAATAGCTTTTTACAAAAAAAAATCGCCAATATTTTTGTCAGTTTCCCAAGAACTCAGTAGCGCATTTCAAGGTCATTGAGCACTTCGTTTTGGTGACGGCAAAAAATTAAAAAAAAAAAACTGAGGCGTTCCGTTTTTTTACGATGACTTTTTTCCACCATATAGAAATTGTACCACTCTAATGTACATAGATATACATATGTATGCGTACGTGTTTTCCAATACTTTTCCACTTAAAGCTTACCTCATATTTGTTTATGGCCAAGCTGCGGCATAAATATTTGAACTTTTTCGCCTATCTTAATTTGAATTTGTCAAAAAGCGTTAGCATTGCACTGTTTTGTTTGCAGATGTGTGTACAGTCGTAACTACATATGTTTGTATGTATATTGGGGTGGTCCAAAAATGCACGTGGAAAAATTAAAGTCGGAATTGTAATGCTCTCACCCCTAGGATTATTATTCATCGAAAAAAATTATAACTGATTGTTTTAGTTTGAAATCAAAAACTATTTAAAGGTCGCTGAAAGCGCTCAAAGTTTTCCACGTACATATTTTGTATAAAAAAAATGATATAGAATTCTTGAAAGTCAATATTTTTTGATCGGAAAACTCTGTTTCTCTTCTGCGTACTTTCAATTTACTATTTTGCCATTTTTCAATATTAAATATTTTTTAAGGGATTTAAAAACTTTGGGTATTATTGCTGAAAGTCTTCTGAAGTGAAACAAAGTTTTCCGATCGTAAAATATCGATTTTCAAGAATTCTATACCTATTCTACGAAAACTTTTTTTTTTTACATGGAAAGCTTTCAGCGCTTTGAGCGCAATATTTGAATATTTATTGATTTCAAAATAAAAAAGGGGTTAATGTTTTCGGTATAGAACAATCCCAGGGGGTGAGAGCATAAAAATTCCGACTTTACTTTTTCACATGCATTTTTGAATCACCCTATTGTACATTCATACATTTTTATTTTGGCAGCTAATTGCAATTCAACACGTAGATATTAAGTTGAAATTTCGAACGTGTTTAGCATTTCGAGTGAGCGTCTTAATATAACAGTGAGGATATAACGAATTATATTTGGCTTGCATGCGCATGCGTCTGAGCTGGTTTTCTAAAGCATGCCACAAATTCGCAAAAAACTAAAACAAATTTCCGAACGGATTAGGCAGACACATACATATGTATGTATGTCTGTATGGTATCACACAATTATTTCCCAAATTTCTCAAGTTAATTTGCATAGGATTGAAGAAATGACATGATATAAACTTTGCGATTTGTTTCTTAATTAAAATGTTAATTATCTACATGATTTCCATTTTGGGATCTTTTTCAGCCATTCAGCGCGTATTCAGCAAATATAAAAATACCGGAAGTGTGGCATTATTTTTTATTTTGTTTTACTCACTCACGCTAGAAAGTACTAGTAGTAATTAAATTTTACTGTCCCAGTCATTCAGCTCATTTTTCGTCATTCACCACATAACTAGTGTATGCAGTCCAATAAATGTTTTTTTTTCAGAGCTATATTTAAATTTGCGATCTAGACCGACTTAGTGTATTTGCATTATTTTACACTTATTCAGCTATTCAGCATTTTAAACGATATTCAGCGAATAAAACGTATGCTAAAGCATCAACGCCATTAAAAATTTTACAGCAGCATTACCAAACAATGTTAGCTCCAGAAAAAAAGCGGGACTTATATTTTAACAACTTTAAACAAACGATTTTACTGTAGTTCACAATCACAACCAGGTTCTCATCAAATATTTCACTTAAAATACTATTTTCACAAACATTTATTCCCCTGATTCATCTCAGCTTGCTGAATTCATTACAATTTTGAGTACAATGCAACTTAAGTCCATTACGGGCAACATCACTTAAGAACTCATGAAATACCTTTTACATGCGTTTTACGATTTCCCATGAAACTCACAAATGAGCGGAACCACAGCCGCTAGGCGCGTTCGTTCAGCCTTAGCAACTGTGCCACGATTGAATGCGTAACGCATTGTCTGCAACAACGCAACAACAAAGTGAGCTTGACGTGTGGCGTGCGGCATACGCCGTTTTGTAGGCATGAAAACACCAAAATCCGATTAGTTTCACGCTATTGCGTGTGGCTTTAAATCACATTGCGTTTACGTGCGCCGCAACAAGATCGCATGAGAGATGTTGCTGTTGCCGCCGCAACAAAAGCCATTAAGTTCAAAATCTAATAGAGAAAATTTAATAAGCTACGATCTTTTTCACAACAATCCGCAATGCAATAAAAAGTCTGCTGGAGCAGTAAAATCAGAGATGGCCTCTAGACGTTGGCTGATTGGCGTGACCGTTAGATGGGAGAGGTTGGATGATAAAAACTGTGCTTTGTACTACATGGCAGCGGAAAAGTTAAAGAAATTGCCTGGTTAATGGCATGCTTGGTAATCAACAAATTGCATTAGCGTCACGGGGTGAGCTGCATTAGAGAATGGCGAGTTTTATGGCATTGGCACTGAAGTGTGCAGAAAACTCGAAATTTGTGTTAATTAACAGTTATTAAAATCCGCATTATTAAAAATGAATTGAATAGAGTTGAATTGAGGCTGCTTCTTGGGAAAAATATTGATTTTTTATATGTTTTCTTCAAGCGCTGATTAGCTGATCTTGAGTTGAGTATAAATGTTTCTTGCTGACTAACTGCCATATATTCCCAGTCATCTTTAAAATAAACACTGCTTTGTGTATATAATTTTCTTTCCATTTGTTAGCTCTTTGTTATTTTTGTAATCACTATAGCCATTTCAGTCGATAATTTGCACATATTTTGTAGCCGCTATGTGCCACTTTAATTGTTACTCAGCGACAAACGATCGCTTGTCGAATGGTCGGTTGCTGAATGGCTGGCTGACTGTCTGTTGGGTGCTTACTGCACTCCAAATGGCTCATTTATTCAACTGTCAATACGCTTGTCCGTTTGTATGCATGCCTCGCGATCATTGATTGCCTATCTATGTGGCTGATCTGGCTGTCTGTCTCGTAAGACGTCGGCAGCTGTACATTTGCGGTTGCTTGTATCAACGACTTTCATTAACGCAAATTCAATGTTGATTTTTCCGATCGAGTGATTTGTTAATTGGTATGCAAATGTGACGTGGTGAGATGCTCAATGAGAAATGTTAGTAATTGAATTATTTAAGATACATGCAACTTAAATTTCATTCAGATGCGGATTTAGTTTATTTAGCTCAACTAAATATTTACTAAATGACGATACGCAATGACAAGTGTTAGTAACTGCGGTATTTAAGAGAAATGCAACTTATTCAACTTAGCTGAATTTCGTTTAGATGCAAGTTAAGGCAAATTCAGCTCAGCTGAATTTTTTTAAATGTGTTATACTATATAAAAAGTAAAAATAGTGTTAAACTCCTGTAAGTCCGATATTTTTTGTTGATTTTCAAGCCGCTACTTGTGTGCTTACAACTTGTCCATGCTTTGAATGAAATTCAGCACTGAAATTTCTTGCAGTCATGCGGCTTTATATTACTTTATTGATAATAGATTAAAAATTTAACGAATGTTTTACTACTTGAATTGAAATCTGCTTGTAAATTATGCAAGATAACGTTGCTTATACTTTATGATGTGCATATAATTTTTTTTTTTTGCAAGCCTGTATGTAATAACCCTGAACTTGTCGTTAAAACTAATAATATGCAGCATTATAATGTCAATAGCCAATTTTTGCTTATTAAAGTTAATCGCATATTAATATAATTAATACTCTAAGTCTGCTTATAAATAGACTAACCTTTTTAATCGAAAATATTTTACTTAATTCGCTGCTGAATTAAAAAAATAAAAACTGAATTATATTTTCTAATAGTTGCCGAAAATCTCGTTAAAATTGACCGTAAAGTAATTAAATCACATTGTAATAGTAACTACATGTAAAGTATAATCGAGCAAACGCTATTCTACCAGTTCAAAAGTAATTCAGCGCGATTATTTTGTTGCTTACACGCAAGTTCAATTCATAAGTCATTAGTACATTTCACGTTTTGCTAGCGGAATACAACTTAAGGTGGCTCGTTCGTTTGCTTTTAAAAGTTCTGATATAATTATCATTAATTATTTATTATTAAAACAAACTCAGCACCTTTTTTTTCTATTTTGGAACCACTACAAAATTACTTTGTGTGATCTAAGAATGCAATTTAATGCTTTGCAAAAGTAGCTTACTTCATTCAGCTGTTTTATATATCATGTCCGCATTGCAAATTCAGCATACAATTTACTTCGATTACTGCGGTAATCTTCTTTCGAAGAATTGGAAGTAAAGGTTGAGTGTTGATGACGCCATTTTTTCTCACTGAGTCAATTCATAAAAAAGCATCGAATAATGATAGGGTTAGCTAATAAAGTGCGGCGGGAATTGCACACGCGCACTGACAAATTTCGCGCGATTAATGAAGTAGCCGTGCAGTGCCGCGGGGATTGCAATAGCAGCAAGCGTATAATTTGATCGATGATGGCAAACAATAGCCAGCGCAAAGATGAATTGCAGCTTCATACAGCATGTCAATTCAGCAAACTCACGTTCAATATGCAGGGCGCGCGCTTTACTGTCGCAATTGGCTAAAGGCATCTAAGTGGAAAATGTTCCAAGCTTAGGCGCTTAAAACTATTTTAGAGCCAACGTATCGAGACTCCACTGTACTAGGCCTTACAGCGCACCGTTTGCCATATTTTTCACACCAATTTACTCGCTTGGCATTTCATTATTTTTGCACTTTAACGTCATCAGCGTTGTTGAAATCCTTCACCGTTGAATGATTAAATGCGGTTACAAGCATCAAATGCCCCGCTGTTTCGTGCTACATAAATTCTTTAAGCCAATTGGACACAAAAATTCCCAAAAAAAAAATCTAAATAATTTGTTAGGCAAAAAACTAAAAACAAAAATTTAGCAATCAAGCAATCCAGCCTTGATCAAATGTGTACACCCAACCATTTAACATATCTGCAAAATTTTTGCATGCAACATGCAACACAACGCATTACTTCGCTCTTGTGACAGCCAGCGGCGACATTTGCCACATTTGTCTTTTGCTCAATTTGAATACGTTGCTGTTTTTGTTGTACGTAAATGCATATATGTATGCGAAATGCGCAGCAATAATCGCTAACAATTCGAAATGTATAATTGAGAAAAAAGTTATACAAAATATGCCGTTTGCCATTATTTCTCGCATGCGATAACGATCGTTTGCTATAAATTTTGAAGCTAACTTGCATATTTGCTACATGCAAAAATTCAGCGTTATTTATGTGGCATTAGCAGGTATGTGGCATGAGTTGACATTAGCGTTGGCGTTGATCTATGGGCGAAAGTGTTCAAAATGGTAAAAGATGCGCTGTTTTTGTTATTGCCGTTGCTTCTGGTTGCGATTTGCAGTAGATGGAGTGTGAAAAATTTATAAACAGGAAATTGCTGACGTTTTTATGGCCAAGGACATTAATTTTGGAATTAAAGAAATATCACCGACAAAAGGAAAGCATTAGCTGTAGAAATGAATTGAACTGAATAGCGCTGAATAGCATTTTTAAATGCAAAGACAC
>NW_023458562.1:18955937-19022329 GCF_013731165.1 Rhagoletis pomonella
GTATCCATTATTTTTCAGGCATTCAGCACTTTATTCAGCTACAAGTTTTCTATGTCGACGAGAGCGCTGGAAGCCATAACGCCTAACGTACTTATTGTGGAGTTCTACTCTTATTTCTGGTGAGCTCATTGGCATGAATTTCGCAGGCCATGCATTCGAAAGTAAAGTGATCTTATCTAAAAACTTTTAGCTGAATTGCAATACTTCACTCATAACGCTGAATTCATTCGGAAACTGCCGTTTATTTGTTGCACTTTCACTCAACAACACACAGTTTTACCTAATTCAAATATAGAATGCGCGCTGAATTGCGCTGAATTACATAATTCTTAATGATTAATTATTTGTCACACCCAGAAAATGTTAATTGCTGTTTCAAATTAGCGCTGAATTCATGTTTTTCAGAAATCTTTATAAAAGTGAAAACAATATTTCATACAGCATTCTATTAATTTTTTCCCTTGATTGACGCCTTTAGTCAGCTAATAAAGTAGCTAAACATGTGTTAGCTTGAGTACACGAAAAATCCATTACTCTAACAAACATAAAGTGACTTTCTAAGTTACCGAAATATTGTTGCATTTGTTTTTGTAGCCCTTAAGTGCATGCTAATCATTTATTAACCCACATTCAAGTGTGTATTCACTTATAAACACAGAGAGCTATTGATTTAACATGCCGAGTATAAAGTGTATATTCACTGTTTACTAATAAATTACAAATATGCCGAGAAGCTAAAGTAAAAAGAAGAAGAAAAATAATAACCGTGGGCCGCAGATATCGTCGCTACTATGTCAAACTATCGAATGTGAAAATCAGTACTTTTCAGGAGAGCAAAGAAACTGTTGTAAAAAATGTTGTGGTCATTAGGAAAAAGTGTGGAGATCGACACTTTCTTAAAGCCAGTAAGTACCCTCTGCTTCTAAGAAGACTAGAAATTCGACGATTTGCCAACTAGCGTATCATTCTAAACGCAAGCGTAAGGTATCGTAAATTAAAAAACAATTTTGCACATTCAATAGTTAGACATGGTATCGACAATATGTTCAAACATATCGATAACTTAAGCAGGCATGCCTATCCTCTCTTCTCCGAGATAAGTTTCGAATGTAATTTTGTCGTTTATTGAAATATGAAGTTCTAGTGCGGCTCAGTGTATTACACCAGCGTACTTGTAATCTTGTTATCTTGTTAGCCAGAGGTTCCCAAACTTTTTTTCGTAGACCTCTTTTCAAATTTTACTTGTTTCGCTGCTACATTTCTACCATATTCCCAAAACTCGTCAAAAAATTTGAAGTTTGGATCTAACGATGGACGGAAGCTTTTTACGCCAAACTTTAATTCAGAAACTGACAATATAGAAAAGAACTAATCCAGACAAATATATGAGAAACAACTAAGCATGGACCGCATCAAAGTAGAGTATAAATAAAATTATTATTTAAAGAGTTTATCAACGATTAAAACTTGTGAGTAATGAAAGCTGGATGCGCAGAAAATACACAAAAGGAAAACATTATTTTTTTAAGTCCCAATATGACAATTTTTCGCCGAAATACGGCCTTTCAAAAATTACGTAAAAATTTGACATTGTGTTTGCTCCCTTAAATTTTTAGACTAGTGTATTTATCTGCCTAAATTGATAAGGAAACCTAAGCCAAAATTTTGGTTCTATTTATCGTAACTATTGAAACAAAATACATTTTCGTGGATCCCCACATACAACTTGTGAATCCCCATGTCTTTTTCACGCCAATGTAGACGCCCGTCGAGTCTCCCGTGGAAACCTGCAAGCAATGATTTCGTCGCCCGCTTAATTTACTGCGGACGTGTTTTTTCATATTTTCTGTTTTAGTTTAGCGTAAGCAGAGGTGAAGGCGAGGCAGTGAGTTTTAATTATGAAATATATGAAAACTGTTGCACACTTGACAGTTGCTAATCATTCAATTTGAAGTGTGCACGAATTACCAAGTAAATAAAGGGTTAAAACACCGGTACTGGCGGGTAGGGGGCCTGCGTGAAATTGTCAACGAGCTGCGTGCATTGCATTTTAATAGAAATCATTGCTATGACGGCATACTAAAGAAGGCCCTTAACATTCAAGTGAGCGCTCGCTTAATGTTTTTTTTTTATATTTTAAATGAATCTGCTCATTATCTAAGCGCCGTTTTTTACAGAAGATGCCCTTGCTTGTTTATGTTGCGGTATTTTTTTTCAACAATTCCAAGAAGTTTCTTTTTTTTTAACTAAATACGTTCTTAAGATCTAAAAATTATTCATTAAGTTGTATTAAACAACATTTTCGTTTCATTCGCACGCTTCGCTCGGCTTTTAAGTAAGCAGCCGCAACTCGAAGCGCAATAAATTAACGCTTTAAATGAATTAACCAAATAGTTTTAATGTGCAATATTTCAAGCATCCACTGATTTAATGGCGTGCGGAATCCGATTTCAAGCGCTAAAATGTTGCTGCTAACGCATTGAATTCGTCTGTTATATGATTATGTATGCATATGTATGCATATGTATGCATTAGGGTGCCTCAGCAAAAAAAAAAAAATTGTGTGAATGGGCTTATTCATAAAATAAAAAATTACTTTAAAAAGCTTTATAAAGTTACATTTTCGTATGAATTTTCGATTTTTAAGGCACTTAAAGCCTTCGCCAAAATATTTCGGTGAGCTAGAACGATTTAAAAATATTATCAAAAATGTCATTATTTTGATTCAGTTGATACAATTTTTAAAAAAATTGTATGCAGACCTTTCAAGCTTAAACTCTTCCAAGAACTGAAATAATATTTTGGAAAAAAATATTTTTAAAAACTAATTTTATTAAAAAAACTCGGTCGTATTTTCAAATAGGCCCAGCACACTTAAATCTTGAAATTTTTCATAAATATTTTGGCGATAGTCTTAGAATATAGTAAATTTTATGACTCCGCTGAAAAACCTGTACCGATTTGTTTTTTTTTTGAGAGTGATGCACCCTAATATACACATGTATGTACTATTTAGTTGTGTACCAAAAATTTTAGGGAAAAATCTTGCTCGGATATAAATAAATAAGTGATTTAGTTAAAATTCAGCGTATAACCGAGCATTTTTTCTTGGCCGCTCTAAAACCTGTTGATTTCCATTTTTGCGTTTATTTTGGATTTAAAATTCTAGGTCGTTGTTTCTGAGTTCATTAGCAATAACTGAGATTATTATTTTTTAATAAATAATTTATTCAAAGGAAGCATAGTTATTATTAGATATGATTTTATTGTTCAAAAATGCTACAATATATTTTCGAATTGACACATTTCAATTAAATGTTGCGCTCTTTTAAAGCCGACAGTTGACCATGCTAGATATGTAGAAGTGTTAGGGTTCTAGACTAAGAGGCCAAATGAGTGCAGGTTAGGTTAAACAGTCCGCTATCAAAAAATTGTATCGGTGGCCATGAGACCCAATTTTACGTGCTGGGGAACAAAAACTTCACCAGGGCTCTGCCTACCTGTCTTTAAAATATTACATATGTCCAGGTCCACTAAGTCTCAAGCGGATTCCTCGAGGAGCAAGACACTCGCACAGGAATTGTTGCGTGGATTCTGCTTGTTTTTTTTTATATTCCACAGCCTCCACAGGAATCGGTGCGTGGGTTCTGAACCGGGATCCCGGTACTACCTCCATGTTTTTCGTTCCTAGAGCCATGCGGAAAGTTAAAGCGATACTCTGGTTCGCTGCGATCGATTCCTTGCACTCTTGTCTACTTCCTCATTTCTTGGAAAACAGCTATTTCCGGCGCTAAGTGTAGATTGAAGATGTGCTGCTGAAAATTTTGTAGCCGTTAGTTTTGTAAAAGAAGTGCCAAGATTTCAAGCTTTGTCCACTGTAGTACATTCTTTTTACCAGCTCGACTCTGTCGAAGATTCAAGCGTAGAACTTTTCCGTCAGCCGCAGTCTATAAGGTTTCCTAATTCTACTGCGCTTTCATATCAGAGCATTTCAAGTATATATATTTCAAGCGTAAGTCCTTTAAAATTTCTCGTCTCCAGCATCACTATTTTTGACTAATGCGAGATCCGAAACTAAACTAACTGCCTATCGCCCTAACTACTGCCCCTAAAAATATGTTGCAAAAAATGTAGTACGCGAGGATGTTATGATAGTAGTCACATCATCATCTCGAGGAAATATAACTATAAGTCGGACCATAATTTCCTGATTTCAACATAGTATCTCGGCTCCAGCGTTATCTAGCGTTTCTGTCGTTAATGCTACCGATATTTTTTCATTAATAAATTTATCGATGTCCTTTTCAATGTGTCTATCATGAAATTCATTGTAATTTTTCACAATCGTTTCACCTGCCGCGTATCATTGTCAGCTCATCTCTGGTTTTATAATTTTTAAAACGAATTTTGTTATGGGTGGTCTATTTTTGGCATAAATACATACAATTCTTTAATTTGTTTTGTTTGTAAATTTGTAACATTAATAAGAAATCGATGCGCGCTTCTTTAAATTTTATTATCAAACTTTAATTAAAAAAAAAGAGTTGCTGATAACTGGAAGCTGATAGCGTAAGCCACAATCGGTTTAACCAGAAATTTTTAAAACAAACATGAAAAAATAGAGAAAAATTTACAGCTCAGTAAAGGAGGACAACATCGTTTTAATTACGATTGAACTTCTCGAACTTGGCGAGCGCTGTGATTAAAATGCGATAGTACGAGATTTAGAAGCTGAATACATACATATATGTAGTATGTAAGTAGGTAACTAATTAAAAGAAATTTGTTAGTTTTTATGAGCGCTCCGAAAAGGTTTTTATTAGAAAACTTGTTTAGGTTAAAGGTGGACTATAAAATTTCGTTTTCCTCTAAAAAATATACTAACATGTAGGTAGTGGATATTTATAAAAAAACACACCTTTCCGCCAACTTCTTCCGGTCAACTGACATCAATTCTCACACTCATGCCGAAAGACGCTGTCAACTGTCAACCTGCCAACTGACAAATGTCAATGCTAACGGAAGCAAGCTAAACGGCCTCCCAGCGCACATCTTCGCTTCACTGATTGAAATTTCTGACACCTTCGCGGTGAATGTGAGCTTTTTATGTTGGCAATTTTTCATATATTTGTACTATGGGTTTATTTTTATGCTCTAATTTCCAGCGTTTTAATTTTCTCCTTTTTTCAGTGCGCTCTGCAGTGCTCTGTATGCTATCTTATCGCGCTGACATACTTCGAGTACTCACAAATGCAATTAATTTCACATGTGTATTTCATTTGAGAAACTAAAATCTCTCAAATCAAATATCAAATTGCACCACTGTGCCCGCCCAGCTTCAAACACGCATCGCTCGTAAAAAGTGACAGCTAAAATGAAACTGTGTTGCGCTTCTATGTATGCAGAGTGGAGTGCGCTGTGAGGTGGCAAGCGTATTTATAGACACTTGGTAGTATATTTGTCTTTTATTATTGTTGTTCTTGGGTACTTTAACAAGCTGAATGAAATCAAAATTATTCTCGGAGGTGTTGTTAAATTCCTTTTGTGTATTAAATGTAGTCATACATACATACATATGTTGTTTTTGTTGTTACAAATGTGTGCATGAATGTATGTGATTGTATTTGTGCTTTTTTGGTTTATCTTTTGTTTTAATAATGTTCGAAAAATTTTTGACTTAAAAAAACTATAAACGCGTAGATTGTTTTGGGGTTAAATGTTGACGATGACGACATACATACATACATAAGTACATGATAATGACTTTGGAAGTTAGTGATTTTACTTGTTTTTGGTGGTATTGTTCTTTTGTTGCATGACATACATTTGAATTCGAGTGTTTTTGAATGATCGCTTCTTAATGGGTTACGTGACAGGAAGAGTACCCGAATCAGCGTTGTACCACTTGAGGTGGTTGTAGAGATTAGAGATGGGCACGGGACTAAATATTTAATCCCGATCCCGCCCATCCCGAAATTCGATTTTTAAGTCCCGCACCCGCCCATCCCGACGTTTTTCAGAATTGTATCACGGGTCGCGTGGGTCCCGATATCTACCTCTAAAGCAGGCTACAAACGGACAACAAATTTAAACGATCGGTTGAGATTTCAACGTGTGTGGCGTGGTTTGCAAACCGATCGAAGGTTGACAAAAATGTGCATGTCTTTCAAATTAATTTTAAATAATAAAAATAATAATGAAAGATCTGGCACCTACCGATTATTTTGTTTTGCTTTGCTGTTCGTTTTCGTCTCAATAAAACAGCAAAAGTACATATTTCAAACATCGTTTTAAGGAAGATTTTGTGAATTTGCGGGGGTTACGGTTTTACCGCGAGTGTCGGTAAAGAATTTTGGTCCCGTCCCGCCCGAAATATTTTTACAGATCTTCCCGATACCGCCCATCGCGGCCATCTCTAGTAGAGATCTCTGTATACATGTGTGCTTATGAGTATGTATGTACATATGTATTTGAGAAATAATATTTGTGCAGTTTAAACTGTATAATTTGAAGCTAGGTCGGCTCTTTCGTGGTGAAGATATCTGGAAAAACATTCAAAAGCTTAGACAAATTTTGAACATATTTCGGTTTGTTAGGCTAGGATAGGAGGCGTGTCCACAAGTAGGCAAGGGAGTACAGTTTAAGGTATCAATCACTCTAAAACCTTACAATAAATACAATTATTCTAAAACTGCAGAATGCCCACTGTCAACGCATAGCTTATGTTGACGGCATTGCATTCACCGCATTGGGTAAGCATCTCCTAGAACTAAGTGAACGTCTACAGAACGCCCTCTGCCTCGTACAAAGCTGATCTAGGGAGTAGGGCTCACTTTCTCTGCCGAGGTTATATCACTAAAAAACGACGCGTAAAAATTGACAAAAAAATACGCTTAAAAAACTTCGGCGAAGAGAGACGCGTAAACGTATATTTATACCTGGCCAAGGACTGTTACTTCATTATTTCCATGGGGCTTTATACAAGTCCACATGTAGGAAGAAACTGGATAATTTGCAGCAAGCTGCCTATATATTTATCACGGAAACCTTACTCTCCACCTTCAGTGTGACTCTAGACGTTTTACTAGACTTTAATCTTGTTGATCTTTACCAGATTGAACGCAGACTATTCTACTAAATATACATAAACATGAACTGGATTAGAACTGTTCACTATTCAGTTCTGAAAAAAGATTTTCTGTTTGAGGCTGTTGTAAAAACCGTGCAAAGTTGGATCTAGCATTTTCCACTCACAGCTAAACGAAGAGGCTGGTAGTGAAATCTACTCGTAAGAGCTCTCTCTGAACCTCAGCGTACATCTACCTGACCACTTTAGTATCTCTGAGGCTGAATTAAAAGTTATAAAGGAAGCCGCCCTCTTCACAGTCTAAATCTGAATATTTATTCCGACATCTAAGCTGCGATTAGATCCCAACAATGTAACAGTACCTCCTGAAAGGTCTCAGTTGGATGTAGAAGGACTTGTTAGGTTACTAAGCAGATCCGGTCAATGATACACAAGAAGAGTGAATACCTTATTCCTGATTGATCATCCAATTAATAGTGTACGCGGTAAGAGGATGGGCCTGCCCGCAAACGATTTATGTTCTAGCTATAGGGACGAGGAAGAGACAGCGAGTGAAGATAACTTTTTTTGCCACTGCCTCGGCCTACGCTCAACGAAGGAATAGAATAAGAGCCCGCTCAAGGAGAGTTAGAATAGTCTTAAATAACCCAGGTCTGCTTCGTTTCTGATTGTGTAGATTGTCAAGTACCGTAACCATTTGGTTCACATCTACTTGGGCGGAAATTGGCCACCTTTTACGACTATGATGTCTTACTTCTGGTATATTCTAATTTTTGGCATAGCAGTGTTGTACGGTTGCTAAGATGCCGTTACTGTATTGTAATCCTAGTAATACAGTTACACTGCTTTACTCTTCTACCATTTAACTGCCGCACTAAGCATACCCAACAAATTTTTATATTTAATAGAGTTTTTTCTATGCTCGATGCTGTAATGTCAAATAGATTTATTTTCAGTTTTGGTGGATGCTTAAACACTGCGAAGCTGGCAGTTTCTTAAAAATTCGGCCCTTCGCAATAGCATTTACATTTTTCCCGTAAAGTTGTCGTGTAAACACTGTACTTGTAAATGACAATTTAATTTTAACACCTTTTGGTATTTGTAAAAAATTGCTTTGACTGTGTTCTTTTTTTGAAGCTCACACTTAACGTAACTAAGCCCTCTGCGTCTTCAATGGCTGTGAAAACAAAAATTCAGCGTTAAAAAGTAAATACGCCACGGCAAATACAAGTGCTACAACAATAACAAAAAATGTAAATAAATAATGTACAAGCAATTTAAAAAAAAGATTGAAAGTGAAGTACTCTGTTGCTTCTATAGGTGATGTTTCGATGCAAAAAGTGTGTAAAGGGTGAAGCAATTATTGTTTTCAGACAAGTGGTACTACAGGCTTTGGCAAACTTAGTCACGGAGCGATACTCAGTTGAACAACGCGTAATAGCTCAGTTAGGCATACTTTGCACTGCACTGCATAGCATGTCATTTTAACGTAGAAATCAAAAAACAACAGACTTCCACATATGTAAGGCTGTGCGTTGGGCAACCGCTTACACGCAAAGCTCATTTAACAGATTCCTTATGTGACAACTCTCATGCAATGCCAAGTATGCATAACTGAGCCATAAAACTAATCCAAACGTTTTATGAAAATGATAGTTCCTGCACGAAGTGTATTTCGCGCTTATCCTCATGAGTGATGAGGCACGTTTTCAACTTAACAGATATGTTAGCAAGTAAAATTGCCGCATTTGGGGTACCGAAAATCCCGGGATACCGGTTTTGGGGCTGGCGAAATCATCGGACCGTACTCCTTCGAAAATAATACCGGTAACGGTAGTATGGTAAATGGTGAACGTCGTCGTGACATGATATAAATAAACTTTGTATAGCCTGAATTAGATGGCATGGACTTGGAAAATATGTGGTTTCAACAGGACGGTGCTACTTGCCGCACAACGCATGAAACTTATTGCGAACATCTGCGGTCTTATTGAATCACCCTATGGATATATGTATGTACATATGCCTACATGTATGTACTTATATGTATGCATGTGTGTATATCATTGTTGATTTGTCTCGCACGCTTATCGGTTAACTGTCGGGTTAAAACTATACCAAAGCTCACAACTCAACTAACAAAAAACGCCAAGAACAAATACTCGGCACTTTGAGCGTTTTATAAACACATAAATATTCATACAAATATATGTACTACGAATGCTCATAAATATATTTAAAAAAAAGTAACTCAAGTTAGTAAACGCCTGGGAGTTGACGTTGTCGCCGCAGTTGAGTTTTGCAACCATTTATTTGTTTTTGTTTAATTTCCGTCGCTCTTTGCTTTTCAAATAATAGGCACAAAGTTTAATGTTTATAATTTTTATTTATATGTGTTTTTTTTTGTTGGTTGCCAGCATCGTGTAAAATGAGCTTCGCTCAAGCGATTGCCTACGTTGTGAAACTGGTTTTGGTAAAAAAGATCGACGCTGCCGCCTTGGCTGGAGCTAATAATTCTCAGCTCAGCTGTTCGTTCAGTTGAGTTTGCTTCCTACTTGTCTCGAGACGCCTGCTTATAAAGCAGAAAACATTATTAATTAACGTATCGCGTTTACATTTATGAGTGTACCAGCGCTTACATATACAAACACACATTCGAAGGTATATCCGTTTACCACATGGCTTTGTTGCTTCGCGCTCAGCGCCCGCAACGCTTTTGGTTTCAACTTTTTCTAAACGCTTTTTTTCCGCTGACTTGGCTGTCTGCTGTCGATTGCTGCTAGACGCTTTACCTACAGGCTGCTGGGCTTACAAACCTCCTAACCAATTCATACGCAGTCAGTTCGGTGGCAGCAGTGATTTCTTGTGGTTCAACGCAAATTCATTTTTCTACCGCAGCGCGGCGTCAAACGAGCGCAGGACAAAAACATCAAAGCGCCTGAATAAACGGGGAAATATAAATAAAAAGGCAGGAAATAAAAAGTGAAAAAAGGCACAACGCGCATCATGAAAGATGAGAAATGCTGCGCAAAGTGATGCATGACTCCTTGGTGTAGCAGGCAGCAACAGTGGTGACGCTGATGGTGGTGGTGGCGATCTTTTAGGTAGGCGATCACTCAGCCAGCCAGTGAAGTCGCGTCATTCAGACACTAGTCGCGCATTGAGTGGCGGTTAGTCAGCCGCATAAGTTGATCTTTTGGGGCTTTTATGTGCTGCGTGTGTGGTTGATGCCGCCGGCGAGCGCGCGGACCATCGAACACATTTCAGTGTGATTTGAAAGCATTTGGCGTGCGGTTGGCTGTCGCGCATTGTAAAGGTGATCGATCCAACGAACGATCGTTCGATAGTGGTGACAGTGCATGTGATACTAAAAGCCTTTATCTACTTACGTATGTGATGTATTTGAAAAGCAGTGCGCGCGTCATTGTAGTGCTGATTGTAGATAGCAGATTTTTTGGAAAAAAATGAAAAACTTTCGTTATAATGAATATAGTGCGAAATGAGTATAATTGAAACCCTTTAGCGTGTGGAACTCGCGCAAGGTTCGCTAAAAGACGCCTAGGTATGCTAATACCGCGTGGTACTTCCGCTGTAAAAATGCAGTAAATGCTCGCTAAATGAGTCTGAAGTGCAAACAGAGTGGCAAAAGGTTGAAATAAATTGGCCAAAGGTTGAGAGCACGAAAGTAAGATGAAAAGAAAAAAACTATAAGTTGTGTAGTGATCAACCCCTAGCTAAAGATGATTCTCATTTTGCATGAAAAAAAAATTTAAAGCAAAATTAAAAGAAAAATTTTCTTTAAAATTTGCATCAAAAGAAAAAAAAGCTTAGCTATAAATAAATGATTTATATCTCATTTTTACAATCCAGTATCAGTGGCCGACTAACAGTGGTTATCAGCCAGTTGTGGTATTTTCATTTCCTTTCGACTCGAAGTAAAGCTAATTAAATTTATTGTTCAATAAGCAGCGTGCGCTCACCTATTTGCTAAAAACAAACAAAAAATAATCATTAAAACCAACACAATAAATATGACAAACTCTGCGCTTTTGTGTGTGCAAGCGCTGGCGCCTAATTAAATTTTCACAGCAAGGAAAGCAAAACATTTGTAAGAAATATACTACACCACAGGCACTCACATAAACGTAATACAAAATCACCGTGGCGAATTTCTGCAATCACCTGTTCGTTTTGTTTTTATCAAATTGGCTGCAACAATGAGTGTCAGCAGCGCGAATCAATTAAATAAGGCCAGCCATGTGTCACAAGTGATTTTATCGCCAGCGTCTGCGACGTCATCGGCGGTGGCGGTAGCGGCTCCCCGTAAACCAGCAGAGTGGGAGCAGAATTTCGAGGCGAAAATAAAAGATTTATCGCTCAGCGAACAGGAGGCCGTACGCCGATTCTGGAGGTATGAATTCACTGGTTTAGTGGGGGACAATAAAGGTCTAATTGGCTCAGACTGAGGTGTTTATTAAGAAAGTGAAAGGGTGCGTGCACGTGGAATTAAATTAACACAAATTGCGCGAGCGTACGAAAATTGTTATTGAAAAATATTTCGACAGTGATGAATGTCAAGCTACCGGGTTAATAGATTTAAGAGGATTTTCTTGTAAGCGGATTTAAGCCCTGGAGACAAATGAGCAATATGCACATATCTATAATCTTTTCTTCTTTTCTTGAAGGGGGCTTAACAGTTCATATTTCTTCATTGCTTTGCTCTTGTTTTTCAATATCTTAAGAGCTTTAGTAGCAATCTGCAGGTTTGTTTAATCCCCAAAACAGTTCTGCTGTCAAAACAATAAATAAATAACACTTTCAAGAAACCATAAATAATCATAATGGAATATCGAAATTAAAAGCATTGTTTACAGTTCAAAATAAGAAAAACAAGTCCAATGGTGTCAAATCGCAAAAACTCGGCGATGTTTTGACCTCGTTGTTCCGCTAGATAATGCGTCCTGGCAGCTTCGCTCGCAATAGGGCCAGCTATTGTATCATGCGCTGCGCGGCAAGTGGCACCGTTCTGTTGAAGCCACAAATCGTCCATGTCTATGTTATCTAATTCAGGCCATGTTGGTGATCATGTCACGATAACGTTCACCGTGCCATTGTTACCCTTATCATTTTCGAAAAAGTGCTGTCCGAGGAAACCGCCAGCCTAAAAACCACACCAAACAGTTACTCGTTGTGGCTGCAGACTTTTCTCTTGAATGACATGTGGATTTTCAGTACCCCCAACGAGGCAGTGTTGCATCAAATTATCTGCTCAGCAGAAAATGTGCCTCATCGCTTGTGATGATGAGCGCGAAATCCATTTCTTTTAGAACGACAATTTTCATAAAACGTTTGGATCACATTGACGCATTGTTCAACTGAGTATCGTTCCATGACTAAGTTTGCCAAAGCCTGTAGTACGAATTGTCTGAAATAAGAAAAGAAAGAAAATTGACATATCACAAATAATTTCTGTCAAAGATCTGTCCCACCCTTGATAACCCTATAATTGGTTCATATAGCAGCATTAACACTCTTGTGTATTGGACAGTGCACATTCACATTCGTCCGATCATATTCCACTTAACAGTTGATGCGTGCACCCTACAAATACCTCTTTACCGTTTTTGAATAGCTCTGTTGGCAGGTCGTCAGCCCCAGCAACTTTGTTGTTTTTCAATCGCGAAACTGCTATTCATACCATCTTATCTATTGACTTCAATGCCATTGAGCACAGTGTAGAAGCGATTTCTGCTTAAAGTAATTTATAATTCAATATATTCAGGATATCGGTTACTAGGCCGCGGTATTTTTTCTTATATGAATTTTCTCTGCCTCTGCAACCTTTTGTAAGTAACTTCTTTGCACTCACGCATTTCGGCATCTCTATTTTTATTATGAAAAATACTTCGCGCTTCTCTCTTTAGATCTCTATTTGGATCCACATACATCGCGTCGCTTCCGATCGCAGCTTCCTCTGTAGACGAAACCTTTTTCCTCTGCAGCGTTGTGACATTCACTCAAATCCAACAACTTCATGTGCTGCGGTGCGAAGGGCATGTGGTCAGACTGCTTGAAGATATCGCTTTTGCTGAAGAGTACTATTAGAGAGCTGTGTGTGTGAGCTCTCTTTAAACATATCTTTTGACCTTAACTCAACATTTTCTTCCATTGGGTCGTGTATTCAGATAAATAAGCGAAATGGTAAAGAACCTCGCTTTGATGCGCACTGTGGCGAGGCCTTAGCTAACCGGGGAACGACGAGCTGTCTCTCACACCATAAATCCAACACCGGCGACTCAGGGTTCCTCGTTATTTCTTTCTTGCCCCAGACATTGCAATTTTTGTCATCAAAAGAAAAGGATCTCACCCGAGGAATTTTGTTCTGTTTCATTGGAAATTTGTTTGACATAGCGGGTCCCAAACTTAGCGCACAGCCAGAACCTTCAGTGTATTTTATTGTTGTAAAATTAATAAAAGCTAACCTGATAAGAAAGAAAACGTCAGTTAGTGTGATCTGATACCCGGATTTCTCTCATCTGTCTCTTTTTTCTGTATATACATATGACTTTTCTCCTAAAAATTTCAAGCTGCATTATTTTATTATTTGAACGCTGATCTCTTGAAGTCATTTTAATTCTTTAAAAGAATTTTGGTTCTATGTGAAAATATTTTTAGAGGGTGTTCTGGTTTGTAACAAAAATATCTAAAAATTAAAAATTAATTACGGCGCGTTCACTTACTAACCACATATGTAAGTATCCACAACCCGTGCATGAAAAATGATTTCCAGACAATCAAAACTAATTATGCAACACTTCACGGGAAAACAAATAGCCGAGCACTTAAAAGGGCGGAAAGCGATTTTTCACTTTTACAGTGAAAAATGCGAGACGGTTGTTAAGAGCGTGATTTTTTTTGAATGTAAATAACTATGTACATATGTATGCGAATATAAACAAATAAAAACGAAGATAATAATAAACAGTAAAAGTAATATGACAAATTGAAAGGGTGCACCTCGACACATTTGAGACAAAAGCGAGTGAGGGAAACTTTACTTAGCTGACTCGTGATTGTTTTTGGTTGAAACATATTCTGCTATGTTAAATGTTAATTAAATCAAGTTTGCTTAACTGCGGTCGACCTCTTGAACCATAGCTGACATTTTTTTCTAGTGTCGGGTTCAACAATTAAGGTTAAATATTATATATGTAAAAATTTTGTCGAGTGTACTTTGTATGGAAGAAAATGCATGACACCGTTAACATATTTTTTTTTCAAAACACGCTTTTTATTGTACTAAAATTGCATGGGCTACAATACTGCATACCCGAAATTTTTCTAAAAATATTATTAACTCATGCACTGCAGGTCATTAGGATAGAACACCCCTTTGTTTATATATATTTTAAATTCGTTTACAATTTGCAAATCGGATTTACACGTAGAATATGCTATTATTAAACAAGCAAAAGGAAAACTGTACATACTGAGGATCAAACGCGTGTGTTATTCAAAAAGTGTATATTTTTAGCCGACTTCAAAAAAGGAGAAGATTATCAATTCATTGTTTTATTTTTCTTTATGTATGTATGTTACCGCATAACTTTGGACCACTTTAACCGATTTCTATAATTCATTCTCCGAAGGAAAGGCGGCACCTCCGAGGTGGTCCCATACTAATGTGGTTTTGATCCGATCATTCGATCATGAAGAAATTAACATTACTCTTAAATTTGTATATGAGAATTAAAGTCGGTATTGGTTTTTGCTTAAAAATGGCTTGTTTATTTTATTTTTAGAATTATGTGATTAAATGGCTTTTAAATCATATAAAATTATATTCAATAGCTTCACAACCTCCACTTGTTCTCATTTCTTTTGCAGTACTTTCCTCGAAACAAATTTATGCGCTCTTCTGAGGGAGCAACAAAGTATCTAGCCTGAGGCAGCATATAAATTTTTAATAAATAGGTATTTTTACTTTTCATGCCACCTTCGACAGTCATAAATCAGCACGTCTATAAATTATGTTATTTTCATAATATTTTCCGCGCCAAGTACATATGTATGTAGCTGCTTAAACCCAAAAGCAAAAATCCATAGAGCCACTGCGCCAACACAGAAAAAAAGCTGAGTGCAGCAGCCGTAACAGCGGTGCTGGGCGCCTGTTCTGCTTAATTTAATGACAGCAAACATTCAACAAAATATGTGGCGGTGCAGCTACTTTGTAAAATGCATACAAACTTACTTACATGCATATAAACACGCTTTCATGCGAGTGAATAAATAGAGTGCATGCTGAAGAAAGCCCTTTTCCATAGCTCCATTATAGTTCCATCTGCTGGTTCTTTTTTGCTCGCCACAATAATAAGTTGACATGTGCGTACATGTGCATGCGTATATGTTTGTTGTTATTTTTGTTTTCATTAGCCTGCCACATTTCTTTGCCACATCCAATGCAATTAATTATGAAAATCTGCTGCATCTGTTGATGATGCATGTTGCTGCCGTTGAATGATGCGTGAAATGTTGCGCGCCAATTCCAAACAGCAGTTTAGTCTAATTCTTCTGGATCCTGTATACATATGTAGATGTATGTGTGTATGTGCAGCTTTGCTCGTTATAAGCAAAAGTTAATTGTACTATCTACTTATTTTTGTTTTTATTTTTTAGTTTTTAATTTGTGCATTTTTTGACTACTGAAATATTAATTGGATCCATGTAAAATTTTCTTTCGTTGCAGGTCGGTGGTGATGCGTAATGCACCGCGTCTTTTCGGCGAAGAAAATGGTGAGTAAATTATTCAAATGGATACATATTATGTTGATGAGATGAGTCAATTTGGTTTGTCGAAGAAGATGTGCGAAGAAAATCGGCCTTATTTCGAATTCCTTGTGAACAAATATTCTCAAAAATTATAAAGCAAAAGAAAAACAATTTTTCCCAATTTGTTTCTTTTTTCTGTTCAATTATGGGATGATTTATTCACACGGGGTTCGCGATAAGGCTGAATATGGGCGAATAGTGTACTTATTTCAGTGAGAGCTTTTACTCTGTGCGTGTCCATATAAAATCTACACAGAGCTTTGAAGAGCATTCCTGACATATTTGAAGCTGAAGCTCAAAACTTAGGGAGTTTCTGCTGGGAGTTTCTATAGGTTTGTCGTGCAAATACGCCGTTTGCACGCGACAAAGCTCCACAAGCGGCTAAGCTCTACACTCGAAAGCTCGAAAAAAGAGGCAAACAAGGAGAGACCCAAGGTGTTTAAAACTTAAGCTCGAGAAAGCTGGACAGCTGAGTAAAACACAGATGTTGCAGTAAGAGCTCGAGGTGGTGTTAAGCCTTACCGTACGCACTCTGATCTGGAAATGCTAAGTCCAACTGCTACCAGTATTTGTTAAGTTCTAATAGCTCCGCAAATGACCGCCGTTTTACCCGAAGCCAGAATGTTTTAGTTGCCTTGCATTCCCAGGTTTTCGTCCAGCATTCACTCAGCTTAATAAAAGCCCACATGTTCGAAAGCAGACCACATGTAGCTAGCAGAGCCCTTTGCTCTCTTTGCTCGGCGGCAATTCTCAGCAGGACTTTTTTTGATAGCTGTTCAGCCATAACTGAAGTGATCTGATACGGTTAAAAAAGAATTCAGGCATTCCCCGACCGTTTTCGAACGTGATCCAATGACCCTGATTACAGCTTGGCTATCAGAATATATTTGTCGGCTGAGTGGAAGTTCGCCCTACCTCGGTTCAAAACTTCCCTATATCAGCAGAAGTTGAAGAACGCCCCATTTCAGAATTTAGTTGAAGAACGCCATATCTGAGAATTTGGTTCAAACACGCCCTATCGAAAATGCTCTATCTGAATATAAATTCAATATTTATAACAGCAGCTGAGATAGGGCGTTTTCTAACCATTTGCTGAGATAGCGCGTTTTGGAACCGGCAGCCGAGATAGAACGATCTTCCACTCAGCTGTCATTATGTTTACCTCCTTAAAGTGTTTTGTTTTTGCTGTTTCTTGTTTGAGGCTACCTCCTATTAAAAAAACACTACAGTGGTACGGTAGCCAGAATTTGCAATTTATGGAGACTTCCTCGCCGAAGTCACAGGACCCTGGATGAGATGTAGGTGGTGAAGGGATCACCCGGATCCAGAATTGATGTTCGGTGATGAGTTCGGACCAGAATGAGATTAAAATTTCTTGAAATTCTATTGTTGGCAAAGCGATGGGGGCTTCATCTAGTCCGCTTCACCAAACAAGGTCACACCGTCCGGTTTTATAGAGCCAGTAAACCGCACTCAACGAGATCCCGGCGCTTGCTCATGAAACCTCAGCAAGCGAAGCTTTATTTACGCTATCCTCGATTTTTGGTTTCCAGAAAAGCTTACTAACAAGAAATGACCCCAAATACTTCACCTCATAAGAGAACACTAGCGGAAAGCCTCCCATTAAGGGAGGCTGGCATTTGGGATTTTATATCTCTTTGTAAAGAAATATTTTTTTTGGTCTTTAAAGAGTAACTTACAAAATTACCAATGCTTTGCATCATATACCTGGATGCCAGACAAAGCCGAATGCTGATCTCACATCAATTTATTTCATAGAATATTTCTTCAAGATTTCTGTCAGCTTTGCATTTAGATCCACTCAGATCATAATTAATTGTACATTCATCATTTAGATTTTTATTATTTTCATGAAAGCGCATTCACTTGAAAGGAAAAAGTAAATGAAACATACTTTATAAATGAATCAATGACTGATCTTGAATTGATCTTGATTTCCAATGCGCTCACAAATTGCAAGTGAATAATTATTGACGTACCTTGTTTTGATGCTCTATCCATTATGAAACACTCTTGATGATCTAATGCTGATGTTTTGCAAAAAAAAAACAAAATATTTCAAGTATAACAAATATTATTTCAAAGCTTTGTAATAATTACAATTATTGTGCAAGCGTTGGATGAACGATTTACTTATTTACATAGCTTACCTTTAGTTTAAAGAAATTTATAAAAAAAGTTTAACATTCATTTGTTGACTATCTAAATTTATTTTGATTTAATTAATTAATAGGAATATTATTTGCTGATAGCCATTTCCATAGTTGCCCTTGATGAGCTTTCAAGTTATTGACACTTCGGCTTAAAAAGCTATCTTCAACACCCACATACAAGTTTTTATTTTGCATTGCATACTTATTTAGACAAATCGATGCTTAATCAGTCAAGGTCAAATGAAGCATGCTGAATTAAGTAGAAAAATGAACACAAGACAGTAAATAAATATTACGAATTTATATATACATACATATGTACTTATAAGTAATTATATGCACATACATAAATACATGCCTAAACAATGCATATTTACGTTCAAATTTGCATTAGGGTGCTCCAAAACATGCATGTGGGAAAAAATAAAATCGAAATTTTAATGCTCTCACTACCTAGGACTGTTCTAAATCGAAAAATATAACCCTGTTTTTTATTTAGAAATCGCTTTAAGCGACCTCTAAATATTTTTTGATTTAAAAAAAAAAAAAAATGGATATAATTTTTTCAGGTATAGAACAATCCTAGGGGCTGAAAGCACTAAAATTCTAACTTTACTTCTTTTGTACCACCTTAATGTACCTTGAAAAAATGTGAATGGGTGTATGCCGCCAATAAATGTAGCACCAAAAAAGTAGGAAAGAAAAAAATTAATTTTTCTTGCCGTTTTAGTAGCGATTTTTATGAATGAAAGCCCATAGAAACTACCGTAGTTCGAAAAAAAAATTAAATTGGCTTACTTTTAACCCCTCCGCATCAATGATTCAAGTGACGACGTTTGTATTTATTCAATTTCCGAAAAGTTTACTAAGGAACTGGTTTTATTTTGTTTATTCATAATTTTTAGTCTAAGACTTAATCACTGTTATTTGCTTAGCACACCTACCTAGCTAGTCATTATGGCAGCAGCTATTTTTGGCGGTGATTGCATATCCCACTCTGAGTATTTTTGGTTAATTTTTGGACAAGTGTAGGAGGACTTGCATTCAGTTGCATTATGTTTGTCATTAAGTTGGATTTAGTTGATTTAATTAAAATCTGGTTTCAATTGGCATAGCGTTTTTTCTTCTAGAATATGCGACTGGCGGTGTCGATAGCATAATTTTGAGTGCTGATCACTTTAATGTTGCCTAAGTTTTGATAATGTCAATGATCAACTCCTACAGAAAATTTTGTTACAAAAATGCCGGAGCTTATCGTAATTTACTTTACAGACTAAGACAAATTTATAGAATCAATGTATAATAGCCGGCTTGAATCGATCGTATGATCGGGGAAACCCTGCTATGTATCATGAACTGATCGCAGTTCCAAAGACCGAGTACTTTCGTGGATTTGTGTTGCTACAATAACTGCAATGACAACGCTACGGTTTATTTATAAGGACAAATGATGAAGGTTCTTTATGGCCAAAAATTAACCTGCATATCTAGGCATGCTTTGCGGGATGATTATGTAGGATTTGTTTTTTTTTTTCTGTCCTTCGATATGAACTTGATACCACCAGGATAACTGCTTTATCTGCAAACACACCACCGCGAATAGCTTTCGATGAGGTGGGAGGCATAAATTTGCACAACTAAGGGCGAGTTCTTTTAAGTATAGCGCCTTTTGTACCATTTTGTGCAAGGCTGTTTCAACCGTTGTATTGTGTTGTAAAGAGTAATCATATTTGGCATCGGAAGTAGGAACTTAAAATCAAAAGTCTCTTTAACAGCTTGTGGAGAAACGAAGAGTGACTGATGGGTCGAAAGTCGTATGTAGTGTTCGGCTTCCAGCTCTTACTTCCGTCCATGACTTTAGCTCTGTGAAATTTCGTTAGGCAGGATGATATTGTGGCTACTGGTTTTTAGACCCAGAGATTCCTAAGATGGGAAAAATCTGATCGCCAGAGTTACCTTGTGTTTTACATATGACGATTTAATCGATTTGTAAGCGATAAGGTTGCTGCCGCAAAGATGGCTATCTCTTCTATATTGACACATCCAGGGAAGTAGCTATACATTAGAGGGATTAATATTTCAAGACTGTTTTTAGTGTGGCCTGCACCTGGCCTTTCCAGGAAGCTGGGAGGAGTAGGACGATGCCTTCTTCTTCTTGTTGCATTGAAACTGTGACGATATGCCGCCCTGTCGCCTGCATTCTTTGTAATCTTCGCTCTATTAAAAGCGTTATTTGTTGTCCCGAGTAAGCTCCACTATCCACCAATACCATAATCTGGTGGATGTCTCATCTGATGTTTTTTTTTTTTTTAATAACAGATCTTGCCTTTTTTTGATCCTTATAAAAAAGAATTTACTTCTATCTATATGAGATGTAGCATTGTCGTATGGATATCTTGCAGCTCGCAATATTTCCATTTAATCTGACAGTAAAAACTTGTATTATTATTGTAGTTGTTGCTGTTGCTAAGTCAGTTAATTAAATAATGCTATTAACCGTTTTTGGTCATGTGGGCGCTAAAGTAATTACGAATTCAAAAATGATTTATTTATTGCTTGCCTAAAGTGCTCGCGCTGTAACTCATCATCAAATGCGATTTTCAAATCAAAAACAAAAAAATAGTAATAATAAAAAAAATCTTGCGAAACTCAAACAACTTTGTTGCTCTAGCTAGCGGCTATTAAACGTCTTAATTTACACATTTCATGCATATGCGCTCATAAAAGTTGGAAATGCGCGTGCGCGCCGATGTGTGCGAGATTATTTCCACTTGTTCGCTTGCCACCTCCAGCAACGGAAATTGCAGCCATAAATTTTACGTCATCAATTTTTGGTAGTACCATTTAGGCGTTGCTAAATTACATATTTCCTTCGCATGTGAGCGCAATGTGTGGCAGATTTAATTTTTTCTTTTTCAAATGCATTTTTCCCCTCCATAATTTTTTGAGGTGTTTTCGTCAGTTACTCGAATTTGGTTTGCCACTTTTGGCTGTAGACGTTGCTATAATAGCTTTTATTTTTGTTGTGCGTGGGTTGATGCGCTGTTGCAATATTGTTGTCGCCTGCAAAGCATTTTGTATTTGTATTTGTTTTGCAGCACGATTGCGTGGCGCATTGTTTGTTGCAGCTGCAAGCGTTTGAGGCCAATTTCTTGGCTAAGCATAAATAAATATTTACAGGCAGCTTTTTTTGTGATATGTTTTTGTTTAACTTGTATTTCTATAAAGTTGTAAACCTTTTTTGGTTTTGCGTTTGAGCAATTTGCCAAACATTTTGCCATCGTTTATGCCACTCTCTCACTTTTGTATTACGAGTATCATAAATTTTGCTGAATTTAATGCCAATTATTTGCCTTATTTTGCCAGTAGTGATGCTGTATTTTAAAGCCTTTTTCATACTTCTATTGAAGTTGTTATTTTTCTTTTCCTTTTTTACTGCTCACTTCTTGTTTTTACTATTTGTTCGACTTTTAGTTTGATGTAGGTGTCATACCTATTTGCTTTTGGCGCTTGCTGTTGTATGCGTGTTGCTCTGCTGGGGCGTCTACTATGACCTACATTTTAATTCAACTTGATTTTTTTTCGAAAAACATACGACACTTTCTTGTACAAATCTTAAATATTGTTAGCAGCTATCTTGTTTATGAATAGAGATAAAAAGCGTATGAGTCATAACTAATTGAATCGTTGTTTGCAAACTAATGAAGAGAATAAAGGGTATTTCTATAGTGATTTCAGAAAATGAAGTTTATCTCTAATGCATTGAGTAGAAAATGTGTGCTGGTATGTCACCAACCAAACTAATTCCTAAATAAATACGGCCCGATAAAATTTCCCTGACCTCGCAGAAAGCCTATAGCTAGTTTTTTGAAAATTTAATTGAGTTGGTTTAGGTTACGAAATTCGTATAAAACCAAATGACTCGTCCGAGCAATAATTTCTTTTTCTCAGGGTAAATTATACGATAGACGCGATCCAAACCGTAACTTGTATTGCCCGCGATCTTTGAGCAATATTTTCCGATATTTAATGTAGACAGAAATTTTTTGTAGTGATAGCTCTGGACATCATGGCAGTGCTATTAAGCTTCGAAATTCCCCAACACCCATGCAACATACTTAATAGGTAATTATCTCACAGAATGCTTGCTTATTTAAGCACATATGAAGTAGTAAACAACTTTAAAGTCACAAGACCTTGCCAGAAAATATGAAAGTTATCCGCTAGGCAGATGATATTGTAATCATAGCATTAAGGAAATAATTGCGACTCCTTTAGACCGTTCGAAGCGACTCCAGGAAAGCTGCAAATTGGGAAAACTGCAGCTAACTATTCAGAGCACAGAAGCTGGAATTGTTCAGTTATACGCAATCGAAAGCTAGCGATCCTGAGCTGACAACTGAACTGGGACCCATTTACATTTGTATAGCCCAAATTATGTATCGGAGACGGTTGAAATATCTAAGGTCTGGCGCACTTATAGCATTAACGGCTGAGCTGAGAGGGGATCAGTTCCTCGTGGTGTTAAGCGGTCAGTGAACAAACAGAGCGAATGTATGAAGTGCCCGCTTACTTCAATTAAAAACTCTTCTTTCACAAATTAATGCCATTAAATCCGTGGTTGACATAGCAAAAGAAGCCATCGAAGGATTACTGCTGTGCTGTTGTATTGTTAGGACTGAAAAACGCATTTAAAACTGCGAGTTGGCAGCACATAATGGAAACTCTTATCAAAATGGAGGCCCCGAATTGCATTATCACAATCATGAGGTGTTATCCTTGTGAACGAGAACTGAAGTGCCGGAACGACGATGTTCTAAGCATCGGCATGCCTCCTCGGGCATAATAGCATTCTCAGAAAGACCGTAGAGACAATAAAACTCAGTGTTGGATCAGAAACTGTAATACCAAAGCCCGCAATCAATTATTTGGGGGTAATGTTTAATGGTCTCTAAAACTTCCAAGACCAACCGGGAGTATGCAGCAAAGAAAGCATCGAATTAACAGGCATGCTTATCTAAAATGATGCCAAATATCGGCGGTCCTAAACATAGTAGGAGGGTGTTGCTTAGTAAAGTGGTCAACGCGGTCTTACTCTACGGTACTCCAATTTGGGCTGAAGCAATAAGCCTAAAATATTATGCGAAAATACTCACATATTTGCATCGCCCAAGCGTACAAAGGACTGCTTGTGGATTCGGAATATCTGCTAAAGCATTCTTCGTAATTTTCGGACTGATTCCGGTAGATATGCTGGCAAACGAGATGCAAAGAGTGTATAAGCGTGTATCTGTATGAAATACCAGTTTAACCCGAAAATAAGTCGCAGAGCAGGAGAGATGTCGCTCTATGGAGATCTGGCGAAAGCGTTCGGCTGAATCGGAAAAGGGTAGGTTGACTAATAAACTCATTCCATTAATTTTAATGCAGAAATGAAAGTTGAACTGTAATTGAGCTTGGTCAGAGCTGGAACTGAATACCGAAATGAGCTAAAATATCCCAGTTATTAAATGAGATATAAGACTTTTAACCGAATTTTATGTAATAGTTTAAATTTTGAAAATATATCCAAAATGAAAACAAAAAAGGATCACTTTATTAAAGGCGCTCTAAAATTCTTGAGCCCATTGAGCAACTACCAAAGAAAAAAGAGAACTAACTTGAAGAATAATTAGCCTTTTAAGGTTGGATAAACAGTGCGCCGAACTCCCCCAGGTATGAAGCGTACAACTTAATTTAAAATTACCAAAACTCAGAGTAATTATGAACGACAGAAGAACACTCACCAGCCGCCATTGATATGAGAAATAAAAAACGCATAAAATAAAATAAGTGGCATTTAACCCAGAAAAAAAATTGAAAAATAAATACCTAAAAAAGAGAAAAAAACCAAAGAAAAAAGAAAAAAGATACATGAAAATGCAATCGAAACTGCGCTCGAAAACGTGCAAGGTAAAAGAAGACTGTATGCGAGCGTAAACAACAGCAAAATGCAATACCAACCAATGACCACAACAACAGCAAAGGCAGCGACAAGCCAGGTCCATTGCCCCAATCAACTGACTTAAAGAGGCGAGTGTGACGTTCGCTTGTCCATCGATCATAATTCCATGTGACCAAAAGTAAATATATGTTTTCTTTTGTAATCAGTGGCCTATTGTTGTTGTTGTGGTGCAGTATGTGCACATGTGTTTGTGTGTATATGCGCACGTGTGCTTATGTGTGTCAAATTTAATGACTAAATTATTTGTGGAGGTGGCGTGGAACAGAAAATCAAGTCAAGCAACAAAGCGCAGAAAAACAAAAAAAAACAGATTTGAGAAAATGAGACGCTTGTGAACTGAGCCAATAAAGCTACCGTAGTGTGCCAGGTATGCAATGCGCGCATAACAACAGCAACAGCACAAAACATAAAATATACGAAATGTATAAATAAGAATAAGCAATGAAAAATGTCAAGTGGGCGCATGCGTGACTGTTGGCAGGCGTTTAGTATTAGGGCGCGCCAAAAAAAAGTAGCAGCAGCCGCAGTCTGTCGAATTGAATTGGAAGGTAGCGTAGTTGCTAAAGACAGCTGCTAGACGGACGTGACAATGAGGAAAAGCAGCTGAATGCATTGAAAGTCTGAAGGTAAAAAACCACAACAACAATGCAAGCCAGCGCCAATACTTCGCCTGCAATGAACATTGAGCGGCGGCAACCAGCGCTGATGGTCCGCTACTTGGCTTTCAAGTGGGCGGCTTCTGCTGACCGTATATTAATGTATGGCGATTACAATGCATGCTTACGGTAGCTTTTGACAACAACAGCATCACCACAGACTGTGATGGTTCGATGTGTAGGCTCGCAATGAATGAAGTTTGATGTAGTCGCCGTTGGTCGGCAGCGTAAAAGCGGAAAGATAAAAACCTATTTGGTGGTAGCAACAGGCATTGTATCGTGTCAGCTGCTATCATCGGACGGACAACCGTCACTTTCTGCGCTTTAATGAAGCTGAAATTCGCGGATTAAAAATGCAAAACACGTTGCCACCTTCACTTGCAATTATTTTGTTTCGGATTTTTTCATTTCTTTCTTTTTTTGCTTGCCGAGCTACAAAAATATGTACCCGCTTTTGATTTTGGCCATTGGGCATTGACAGGCTAAATGGAAGTGTTGAGGTTACATATTCGTGCTGTCGTTGGCGTTCAATTTCGCGCCGCCTTGTGGAGACGTCAGCTCACTTATTCTTTTTACTGCAAATTTATTGCAGTTTGCTTCTTTAAAAGACTTGCAATTTATTTGCAATTTGTTGATTCAATGAGCAGTGAAAAAATAATTTCACAGAGGTTATCAAAACTATTCACTTAAAGAACAAGGGCGAATCGAGGGAATCTCAGGCCATTCGGCTATCCTAGAGGTGTCGGCGACTATCTCAGTCATTCCATGAGTACCGACTATTGACAAGGTAAGAATACGCGCTAGGATGGGTACAAGTTTCTTCACCTGACTGTACGTAGCCTCACTGAAAGATCTACAGAGAAGAAGCCAGGCAGCCCTTAAAGCCTTCGACTTGCAATTTGCAATACAAAGTCTGATACACATTTGACTGCCTTGGCAGAAGGATAGTGAGGGTAATGGCCAAGGAGAAGTACGGCGAAGTCGATCAGCCACAGTCCGATATCGGACGACTTGTCGTGGAGGCTGAATTTTCGGACAGTGGCGCCAAAGATCCCTTCCTTGACCATCTTGAAATCGCCAAGTACGATTATGATATCGTGACGCGTTACAAGCGCTCATACAAGAGATCCTTGGACGCCTAGTCCTTCTATTCCGTTGGGGCATGGTGCGGATTGTGGCTAAAAGCTTGTCCAGCGGGGTGAACGACGGTACTCGGCGAGGGAGTCTCTCTGCTACCACAAATCCAAAACCAAATTTGCGTTCCTTTAAATGGCAGCTGTAGTGGACGTCGCAAGGCCTCAGCCATTTTTTGCCTGGTGTCATCTCTCCTCTTGCGAGATAGTTATTGGTAGAAAGCTGTAGTTGTATGGCGTATCCGATAACTGCAATGGATTCCATTCCCAGTAAACATATTACAATGATGGACCCCGTCCTTGAAAAAAAAAAATGGAAGAAAAGGTGACGTCAGTGAAGTCTCTCAATCCTTAATTTATGAGTTTCAGCTTGGTAAGAAGTCAGTCAGCCTTCCCAACAAGACCATATCTCGGTCGGACTCGAATTGAGAGGATTTTTTTACGATCCAGCCTTGTGCCTAGTTAGAGGTCACATGTGTACATTTGAAAACCTCAGAAAGTTCCGTATTCTTCGTGCGTACTCTTAACTTTTTTTAGATTGTGAGTTCAGGAATTCCAGAGTGGATTTTATGCTACAACTTGATACATCCGGTACTCGTTCCTAAAACGTTACTTCTTTGAACTCATTACAAATGGTTCAAAATGTTCTTAGAAGACTGCTCCCCACACTTAATAAGAGTTAACATTAGAAGATTGATCTAAAAGAGTCTTGTCATCGTCTAGAACGATTAGAGATACTCCGTAGTTTCCATTGGGAAAGTAGACGTCGAAGTCTTTTCTTAAATCCGAATTAATATAAACAGATCTTTCTCTTTCAAATAGCAGTGATATTATCTTTTTAATGCTCAATCCAGTCTATCAAAATCCTCTGCATTTAAACTTCAGATTAATATCGATAACGAAAAGCTGGTTTGAGAATTGTATGCTTAATGCTCCCGAGTAATGAGTTTTAGTTGAAAAGCTCACAGTTTGTTAAAAAAAAATTGTTTAATTCAGCGCCATTGAGCTTTTATCATTCAGCGCTCATACTGCTTTTCTTTCTTATCGCCCTCTCCCAAATACTGCCGAGATAATTTTACTGATAAACTCAACGCTTTAAACTGCTTTCATAATTTAGATAAAAAGCCGCTTATCGGCCTTTGCGGTGTTGTGCTTTGCGCCGTACATACCCTGCTCGCCTGCTAGATAGGGCCACAACTCTTCGTCCATTAACTCATTCTATAAACAAAGATTACAGCGTAATGAAGGTATGCCTGCTGAATAACACCCAAAATTTGATGCGGAATGTTGTTTAGCGGCAGGGCGCGCTGTGAGGGGAAGCAACATTGATATCAGCTTTAATATTTTCAAGAACTCAGGGAGTTAGTTTGATTTTCGATTCGAGCGCCATGTTTGCGTGTGCGGCAGTGTTGCGGTTGTTAATGCTTGAAAAGTAAATTAAGTATAAGAATTTATTTTTGTTCCTGTTTTTTTTTCGAAAAAGTAAAAATCAATGTGCGCGCTATGTTTTTGAATGCAGTGCTTTTGTTGTGGATCGGCATGTGGCATTTTAGCAAACGGCGGGACGCAGCGACTGCAAGAACTTTAAGTGAAGTACAGCGTGAACGATTCAGACAGTTGCAGAGCTTAAAAGAATTGACGAGTAAGGCTGACTTAAGTGTTTTGCAAAAATTTATTTTACGATCAAAAATGATATGTGCGCATTTGTGTGGTGGAGTGCAAATATTCCTCTGAAGCGCCGCGAAAAAAGCACCAGCTAACAATCGTTTGCCGCTTGTACCAAAAAAGGGCAAGCAAATGGCAGGTGTGGCATTCCTAAACTCTGCGCACTCATGTTTTTCTGGGCTTGGTTGCTACATTTGTTTGCTTTACTTTGCTTGGCTTTACCTGCTCGTTTCTATTAGCGCTTTTTGTCATGCGCAAGATTTACGACCCATGGCGAATGTGACCAATTCTTTTCGCTTGTTGGTTAGTTATGCCCGATTGCACGATTCGACAACGATTTCGTTGCTTGTGCGCACGAATGTTTGTCTGTCTTCGATTACCGTTTCGCCAGCGCCAAATCACCTTCAAAGTATTCCAAGAAATACATATTTACCTCTGTGATTTGTGTATTCTATGCCTGTCGATGTTGCTGAACTTGAGCGCTCATGCCGAAAAAAAACTTGATGTGTTGCTGGTATATGGTATTGAATTTCAAACGTGACCTTGAAACTAACTTCTATACGTGAATGAGAAAAGAGCAAGCTTTAACAATAAACTCTTTATTGTATTAACTTTTTTTCTATGTATTTTTTTTTATTGTTTGTTTATCTTGCATTTTTGCGCTGTGTTTTTGTTTAACGATCGTCTTTGCTTTTGCTGTGGGTGTGCGGCGATCCGCTGTGTATCGCTGGCAAACAGACAATACATCTAATTTGTAGGAGACTACGGTTGTTTTTCTTCGTTAGAATTTGTTTGTCGATTATAAATGCAGGTCCTGCATCTTTTTTACAACTGCTTCTTGCTTTGCTGTTATGGCTTATTTTTTCGATCAACAACCGCAATTTCGGTAGGGTAGAATGGAGATATACTTGTATTAGTGGGTTAGCTCTCCTTTGTGTGAACATTAACGAGAGGTAAGGAATACAAACAGTAATGAAAAGCTGCAGGGAAATACGGTAAGGCAATGGTTTAACGGTGCCGCCTAGAAGGTCGTGGTAGAAAAACGCTTTTTGCTCACACCAAAGCTCCGCAGCGAAGTGCGGGATGGTGAGAAAGAAGTGAGACCCCACGGGGTTTAAAACTTAAGCTCGGGGAAACCATACCTCAGCTGTAGTAAGGGTTGGATATGACGTTAAGCCTTAGCGCATGAATTTCGATCAGACCAATGATCAGTTAGAGCTTCCACCAATAAAGATAGATTAGATTTGTTCGGCCTTAAGAGCTTTATATTCCACCGCCAGTGTACTAAAGTAGTGAGACCCAAGGGGTTTAAACCTTAAGTTTGGGGAAACGTACCACAGCTGCAGTAAGGGCTGGGCGTGGTGTTCAGCCGTAGCGCATGGATTTCAATCAGGCAATGATCAGTTAGAGCTTGCACCAGTAAAGAGAGATTTCATTTGTTTAAATTAAGAGCTACCTACTCCGCCGCCAGTATACCGTAGTCGGAAGGTCTCAGCCACCATTAATTTCAAAACTTTTCGCTAAGCGTTCGTTGAGCTGACTATCCAGTAGCGCCCCAACCCTTTCCTTACTCGGCGACAATTCCTGAGAATTCCTGAATTGTATTTTAACTCATCAGCTATGCAGTTACCTGCGATAACGCTGTGGTCTGGAACCCAAATAAGCTTGATAGCGAAGTGATCTGATGCCATCGTGATAGAATTTAAATGTTACATGACGGTTTTCGAACGTATCATCAAAGAGTTAGGATCGTGATTGCAAACCTGGCTATCAGAAAATATGTTAATCTCCTTTGCAAGCATCCGCATTCCTTCATTGCGGCTACCTTCAATGGGAAAACACTGAATTAGAAGTTGATGCAGGTTTCCTCGCGGAAGCTATCTTCGCCTAGTGGGAAGATGGGAAGTAGGTGACGAGAAATCCACTCCCACCCAAAATCGGTGTGCTGTGATCGGTGTGGTCCGAAATGAGCTTCGTGAGTGCACTTAAAGCCCAGGTCCTTTAGCCTAGCTAGAGTATGGGTGTTTGTCAATGGATGACAACCCCTGTAAAAATATAATTCTACCGATGCGTTCTTAATCCTTTCCCCTATACCTCACTCTGTCAGAGAGAATTAGCAAAAAACCACCCTTGTGAAAAGAAAATCTCCGCTTTGTTAGGAATACAACTATTTTTTTGGGTAGCTGTTGACTTTGAGAGTCTCAGCGAGTTTTTCGTACTTGCAGTTTAAGCCAAAGAGTCACGATAGATAGTTTGGTACCTGTACGGACATTAGATGAGCTTTCTTCAAAATATAAACTTTGAGTAAGAAGACGCCTTGATATTCAGAAAAGAATGCACACTCTTTGTCTTAAACTTTTTAGAATACGAAAAGTTAAACTAATTATTGCCTAACCCCTGCTATGTTTGCCTGTCTATTTTGAGAAATTCGTGTGTATGCTCCTGGCAAGCATTCTGCGTGGCTTCAAAGATTGCCCCCCTAAAAGGCGCGCATGCCCAGACATCTGTATAATTCAACCTGTCATGTCAAGCAGCTATTTATTAATTTATGCATCCAAACATCACTCCACGTCTTCCGGTATACACCAGCGCCATTATCCCCTACACAATGATGCGCATGCGCTTGTGCTTCTATCCCCTAATATTTGTATGTATGTACACGATAAACCTCCTTGTCGATTGCATTTTTATTACGAAAAGTCATAAAATATTTGAGAGGCTGCACCACATACTTTGCATTTTATTTGCAAAGTGTTGCCGCTTACTTGGCAGCACCATTATTATAACTTACTATCTACCTCGACTGCCCATAAACCTTGTATGTATGTACGTAACGTACACATTTACGATATTGTTGTGCGCAAATTCAATATTTTCTTATTGCTTTCTAACCATTCTTTTTTATTTTGCTTATCTCCCGCTTTGCTGTAGGTCGTTTGCCACAATTGTATGCCGGCAATCCGGCTATCGCCACAGCTGCTGCGGCTGCCAATGTGCGCAATTGCAATTGCTGCCCCTACGGTTACCACATCGATTTGGATTTTGTACGCTACTGCGAATCGCTAGCGAATGCCAAGCCATCGGAGGAGGAGCTGCAGCGTCGCAGTCGCCGGCGCTCGCGCAAATCAATGGAATTCATGCTGGGTCTGGACGCTATGTTCGAGCAGTGGGACGCCGCCGCACGGGTGCAGGCAGTGCCAGAGGTGAGTTGTCTATCTGTATGTTTGTCTGCCTTCTACTGGTAGGCTTTGTGGCATGCCACAAACGATAAGCGCAACAGCGTGCAAACGAATTGAATGGCGGCGACTCCAAAGTCAAATTGCAAAGTCGAAACACTTAATTGAGTTTTGCCGCTTTGGTTGGAGCGTACGCGCGGCAGCCGCGGATCGTTTTGCAATTTATTTTATTATTGGTATTTGCGATCGGTTTTAAATGGAGCTATGCATATATTTTAATATGTCTGTGTTTTTATTGCCGGCGCTTTGCGTTTATTTGTTTATTTGCGCATTTGCTTGCGGCAACGCTGTTTTGATGAATGGCTTATGGCGGGTTAGAGGCTGGCATTGAAATTTATTTCAATGTCCGGTTAGAGGGCAACACAGTGATTTTTCAATAAATGAATTTGGTTGGTCTTGATTTACCGTAATGACGGTCGCGCGCGGCTGTTTCGTGGGGCATGAGAGAGAATCTTTGAAATGCCCACCAGGTATGATGACCAAGTGTTATGGCCGCTCGAGAGTTCCAAGTAAAAAAATGGCACTTATTGACCCCTAAATGAACAGTTGATTGAAGAAAGCGCTATATTTATGTTGAGGCTGCCTCAGCGCCACCTGTGTGCAGGTGTTGCATACCACCACCAGCGCCATCTGTGTAAGTGCATCACTTATCCCCTGTTGGCGGGTGAGTTTTCGTGTTTACATATTTCTCTGTACTCCATGGAATTCTCAATAAGTTCATGTAGTTTGGAATATAAAATCACTTGCGCATACTTTTCGTCAAAGAAACTGTTAATGAAGGCTACCATTCGTACGTTTGACTACGCTGTCGCGGCCCTTCAACACCATTCTCCTACCCTATTGTTTGAAAACACTATATTTAACAAAGAGCTGACATCCTGTGTTTAATTAAAAATTTCCACGCCATTACTGAGGCCATTATTTCTTTAAAACATTGCTAATTGTGACATCAGTGACACTTTAAGTCGTAAAAGTGCAATAAAAAAGTTGCCTCGCGTTGTGGCTCCCCCACTTAGCCGCTGTCAAGCAGTTAATACAGTTATTTTATGCGCTTATGAGTCATAAAATCTCCTCTTTGATCTCTCGAATACAAAATTTCACAGCAATAAAGGGGATTTTTGCCAACAACCGCAAAAACAAGCGCATCGAAAGGCTGTTTGTTAAAGCGGAGCGTTGATTTTCTTGGATTTCTCGCGGTTTCAACATGTGGGCGACATCAAAGAGTGTTTCGCAAAATTATATGACAATTCGCAATGCGAATATAAACAAAAAAAAGTAAGAGTATACCACAAATGAAATTAAAAGTGAAATTAAAAAGCGCGCGCTGCGTCGTCCGCTTAGAAGTTAATTGAAAAATGCCAAAGCGGTACAATCTCCTCAACCATTGCTAATCGAAAAAATCGATGTAATAAAAAAAAAAATCCTTGCAAAAACACAATTTTTAACAATTATCTCTCAACCCATAAAACTTCACACATTTATATCCGTAACCATTTCATCCATTCGCAGGTGCCACACGAAAATGACTCACCCGATTCACCACGCTTGCCGCCGCCACCCATACCGCACGCCTCCCACACCACCACCGCCTTTTGCACATCCACGCCGCGTCCACGCTCCTCGTCGGTGCCGCGTTACACCTACGGCAGCAACTGCAGCAGTGTGCCCCGCGCTGATTCACCCTTCGGCACAGCCTCATCCACCTGCTCGTCAGTGCGTGGCGCAGAGAGTGATGTGCCATATAGCATGCTACGTCAGCGCCAACAAGAGCATCAATCACGCCGTGATGCGCCCGAGACGCGCGCGTTTCTGCGCGAAGCGCTCGACGAAGTGTGCAGTGATTTTGAGCGCACGCTGGAGCGCACATCGTTGCGACGCAAGAAGGCGGTGAGCTGTAATGAGCGCGATGTTGGTTTTAGTGGTGGTGGAGGTGGCAGGCTGAATGGCCAATTATGCGGCTATGGCGTGGCCAGCGATCGCAATAACAATCATCAGCCGACATTCGCCATGAAGACGGATCTACCAGCGGCGAAGTTTGGCAAGACGACGAGTTGGATGCGCGAAGCGTATGCGCGCAATGGCTACAGCTGTAATGGCAAGCGCTATGCTTGGGAGCGTCCCGGCGAACAATCGATTGGTGAGTAAGATGTAAAATTGTTATTTCAATTTGATTCTTTTTAAATTGTATACCTTCGTATTATATGCAAATGCATTTGACTGCTAGTGCGCCTTAATTCATTTGCCCCGCGACTCCTACTATTTTTGTTTTTAACATTCGCTCGATTTTTCGCAAATATTTAAATGCCTTCAAATGTGGTGTCGTTTACACTAAACTAGCCTAGCGAATTAATGGTGACAGACACGCCTCGATCGTTTCTGATGCATTACCTGCGCTGTTCGGCTTGAGGCTTGTCGCCACCAATGGGCCGTGTCTACATGCAAATATTTGCCCTAAAGCACATTCGATTTGCAGTATTTATTCTATTAGATTGTTTATACATATACACTTATATATTTTGTACATACGAGTGCTTACTTATAAGCGGGCGTTTGCGCCTTATGCAAATTTTTCGCTTGTTGTAAATGCAAAATGTCTACTAAAATGTAGGTCGCCTGAGGTTGGACCATGTTAGACCTCGGGCGTGTATTGTATTTAAATTAGATTGTCTTACATTTATTCCTCTATTTTCGCACAGATTTTGTGGCTGACTCATTTCTCTAATAGAATCGGTCTTTGCTTACAATTGAATAAGAAATAAATTCGAAATTGTTTTATAGTGGGAAAAATATACCGCTAAGGTCTTTAAATAAAAAAAAAGAACGAGTAAAAACTGATGCCGTCTGCTATTTTCGATTTTTGGAACAATTCTGACGATTGCTTCCAGACTTCGGCTTCTTCACAAACACTCCCTAACTCTCAATCACGATATAAGACTACTCACCACAGTCATAAGTGCATACCAATGACGAATATTCGTGTCTTCAAATAACGAAAATAGCTAAAAAAAACAACTACTTTGACGATATCAAAAAGAAGTCTGAAGTACCATGAAGACATCTGAAAATTACGCATAGAGTTAGTTAACGCAATTATCTGCTGTGAAATAAACAGACAATCTACAATGCAGCTACCTTGGCGGCTAATGTCGGCGTCGGCCAAATGAGCGAAGCCAATCGGTGTATCTTTGACGTACATATCTTTATGGGTATCTCCGCAGCTGTGCGTGATTCATACAAACAACTGCCGACCGAGGTAGTCTAGATGCGAATAGGTAGATACTTAAATACTTTTGGTAAGCATAAGTAGGTACTTGCATACGTATTCTTAGTAAGGGGATAATATGGAAATAGTAAAGACATGAAAACGTAGAACTGAGTGGTATAGTTTTTCGTTTAGTGATTACTTAAATTGCAGAAAAAATGGTGTGATGCGATAGAGGTCAAAACTTGAGTAGTTATTATGTATTGCATATAGACTTCACCCTCCGACCAGAGACTACATGTAGACTACACCAGAACAGATGCGGCACGCGCGCCTGCTGAGCGAATGTTAGGCGCGGTTCTTACTACTGCAAGGTCTTTTTGGCTGGGGTTGGAGACGTGGCGGTTTAGGGATCCCCTTAAGCTCACAAAACTAATTAAGGTCTCAATGTCGGTACGTGTATTGACAGAACACAGTCCAATTAGGACTAAATATCACAGCTGAACACTTCCTATTCAGGCGCCCAGCTTCTGCTATACTCCAGTTTAAGCATCTGAATTTTTAACTAGCCCGGCGGAGCTCTCCGGCACCAACATTTGCCGCTTTCGGAACTCGGTTTCGGCACTCAGCAGCGCTATTCGTTACAACTAGACCTGGGCGACGAAGCCTGCACCGTACCTCGAGGTAGCGTCACGTGTTCGTATCCGCGAAGTTGATGACGAAAATGAAGTGAAAATTAACACTGATTCGCTTGAAATCCAGTACGCTTAATTAAGCTTAATTTTCGCCGTCAACGTCGCGCGTACGAAGACGCGACGCTACCGCGTAGTCGGTGTCACCCAAGCCTGGCTATAACTAAGTTTGCAACTCCATAACAAGCTTTGCAGGCGTTCTGCGCTTTTCGGGCGTTCAGCGCTTTTCAGGCTTTCACCTCTCTATTCAGCTATAGAAGCAAAGAACACATGCTTGAAATTGTTTTATTTTATTTATCGTAAACCAGAGGTTCCCAAATTTTTTCTCTTCTCGTAGACCCCCTTCAAAATTTTACTGGTTTCGGTGGACATTCGACTACATATTCGGTTAACATATTTTCAAAGCTCGCCAAAAAGTGCGAATATTAGATCTAACGATGCAAATTTGCATCGCGGGTGAGTTCCAAACTTGAATTCGGAGTGGCAAATATAAAAATAAAATGCTGTCTTGGGTTTCTACCCATCACGATTACTTGAAACCCGTTGCTCCTAAAAAAAATTAGCCAAGAAAAATTAGAATCATAGAACTTCAAAGGTTTTTTAAAGTGCCCATACGACCATTATTGACCAATCGAAACATTTGGTAATTTATTTAACAAATTGTAATCGAATTTGACAGTGCTGTTATAAGAAATATATTACAATGACATATTTAAAAAATTGCTCGTTAGTATGTTTATATTTTTTGAAATTATAGTCCCTTACCCGTTTGAGTTGTGAGTCACGCGTAATTGAATATACCTTGAGCATAGCCGTGAACGGGTTAAGCGAAACTTATATTAAGTTCAGAGAGAAATTTAATTGAGTCAATTAACCTTTTGATTGATCTATCGCTTTTTGGTGTTCACACACAGTCAGCTGCTCGATTAGCGACACGCAGTTAGCTGCTCCATTGCCTACAGTGATGGGAAAGTTGTTACAATCGTAGCTTTACATACCATTTTCGGTACATTTGGAACGTAGTCAAATAGTTTTTCAGGAAATTAGTTTATATTTTTATTCACATTTCAACACGTTTTCTGGTGTGGGTAACTTGTCATATAGCCTCCCTCTTTTGTGATAGAAAAGGGTGGTCAAAGTAACGTAACTGTCTGTCTGGCGTAATCAAAGATAGAGAATATTTTTTTTTTTTAAACGCCATTCAGCGACTCACCATCACGAAAACATAGTTTTGTCTCCAACTGCTCGAAGAGATTCGTTTTATAGCCAAATTTGTTTAATGTGAGTCCACAAGTTGATATGGTATCGAAGGGAAAGGTTATAATCTTATTGGAACTTTGTATGGTAAATCGCTAAAGCTTGGCTAATTGCTCGAACACACTTTTAGCTTGCTCATTTTCGCTTAGGCAATTTCGACGTTAACGTCGTCTAAAAATTGTATTAACTTTTTTTTTTAATTTTTTTAGTAGATTAGAATAGAAACCTCAGAGACGACGGCAATCCTCGAATTGATGCCATACCAAGCTAGAGGCTGCTGAGTGTTTAATGCGATTGGAAATAATAGTTTACCACACGTTGCCCGAAAGCTCACTTTTGAGCATTCTTTATTACAAAGATTGTTCTATTTAATTAAAAAAAAAAAATTTATGTTTTTAGCTTCGTCATCTCCGCTATCTCGTTGAGAGCTACGTGAACTGCTCATAGAGCGCTACTTATCATTTTATGCCTTATGAGGTGGGAGATCAAAGAGCGCACTCTACCGCGCGTCAGTGGCCTCCAATTGATTTCAACATCTTTGGTAATTGTTTGCGTTATCACTTTAACGAAAAATCAATAATAAATAAATATTTATATCTGTTTATTTAATGAAAGAATTGAATAAATATTATTTGAAAGTATTTGTTTGTGAAAATAAATAGTTAGTACTTTTCCTCCATTCGAGCGCGACTTACTTTTCTTAAACCTCTTCGCAACCGCTGTGAGCAGTCGTAACGAAATTTTTCAAAGCCACCGTCGAAGCTGCGGAAACATTGAAGATCGCTACATAATCAGCGATCGGCAGCGAAGAAAGCAAGAAAATCACGGCTTAATTAGCACCTATCAGTCTATCTGCAGCGCTCAAGCTGTCTAAGTCTCGGGCGTGTAAGGCGAGCGTGAAAGCAAGAAAAGAAGTGAATCGAACGAATTTTGAAGAAAATTTGCTGCCAAAGCTTTAGGCAAAAATCGTTCCAACAAATGCGAAAAATCAGCAATCAAATCACTAATCAAGGCTAATAGCTAACAAATAAAGTAAATGAAATAATTGCAATTTTGTGCAGCTGTATTTTTTTTTTGTATGTTTTACGCAAACATTTTACGCTACCATAAAAGCAATTAAATCTAAAAATGAAAGCGTTTGCTAGCAAAAGAATTGCAAATGAGAAGCAAGCGTAGTAGAAAAGTGTAAAAAAAAATTAGCAAAAACTGAAATTGAGGCTTTTGTTTGTTGTAAATGCAATCATGAAAATGCTGGCAATAAATGTATTTGTCTAGCTGCGAGTGTGTTTGTGCGTGCACGAAACGGTGTAGTAAATGCCGGCAACAGTAGTAATTAAATTTTCAAACGAAAGCCGCAGCCACAGCGCGCGAACAGTAGAAAGCGAGAACAACGAGGGTGGGAATGGGAAAATAAATGGGAAAGAAAGTTAAAAAAAAAAATGCGCTTGAAAGTGAATTTGAAAACATATATAGAATAAATTTTTTGTGAAAAAATAAAAAAAGGCCAAAAAGAAGGCAACAAATTTTAATTCAGAAAGTTTTTTATGTAGAGAAATTGAAAAAATTTCACTTGCAAGTGAAGTTTTTATAATAAAGGAATAAATCGCAAAAAACGAAAATTTGCGCTGTGAAGAAGAAAATATTTTTAAAACTTTTCTGCTTTAAGAAAAAAGCAAAGCATTGCCCACCACTGTACGCAGCTTATACGCCGTGTGTGACCGCAGCAATCGTCCGCGCTCTTGCCTTCGCCTTGTTACTGCAATTAATGTCTTAACAATGCCAATAATTACTCGAGCAAATAATTTTATAAACTTTATAACATTGTTTTTATTCTTCTACATTTATGTAAGCATAAAAGCAATCAACTCTGTGCTCTCTAAATAAATTATCAGCAATTGGCTGCGGATAGTCGTTAGCTGTGATTATTGCGAGTTGAACTGCGACCTCGCTGTGCAGTCAATTACGTACTTTGTTTGTTTAGCATAGATTAATTTTTATGCCGAGATTAAAAATACAATAAAAACAGTTGTTCAAATAATGTTCACCACTACAAGTAAAACAAATCGACGCAAGGAGCGTAAATCGTCGCTTAACAATAACGAGAACCCAATCTCGAAATCCAAATCACGGCTGAAGGATGTGAAAAGCTGGTGGAGTAATTGTAGGTGGACTGGAATACATTTATATTTTTAGTTTATATTTCTTATATTAATGCCGGGTTTCACCAAGCAATTTTAAAACTTATCAGACTGTTAAAATTTAAAATAACAAATTTTCAGTAATAATTCTCAATATTTTATTTCTATTTTTTGATAAGCTCAAACATTTCATAAAGCTTTTTAGGTTATATGTTCCTGAAAGTGCTTTGGACTGCTCTAGACATGGTAGTTTATCCCAGTAGCGATTTCTTCGAGCCTCTTCCTCTAACCGGGCCATCGTCGATCACGTTTCCTTTCCTTTCCAAACTCGATTGGTCCGACGAAGAGTATTCAACTTATCGAGGCACTCAATCACCAGTTGAGATGCTAACTGATGAGTTCTGAGGGCCTTGATAGCCGCTTTGCTGTTAGCCAAGATAGCGATGTTCTGATTTAGGTAGTTTCGCCTGATATTAAAGTCTGTGCACCTTTACATGGCGTATGTTTCAGCCTGAAAATGGACATTACTATATTTTCCCATGGATTCTGAGTATCTTAACCTCGGTCCAACTACACCCACCTCGGCGGTACCCTCTTCAGTCAACGAGCCATCAGTGGTCCAGGTTAGCATGTTTTGGTTTATCCGATATTTGTCGGATTTGCTCTCCAGGTCTTCTTAAATATTACTGAGATCAGTTTTGATCCTCTTTGTAAAGCTTACTTAGCTAGAAATCGTATAGAATGAAAGTCACAGAAAGACGAATCGAGGTCAGCACCGACATCTAAGTTAGCGTTTCAGGATTGCCCTTTCGCAGATATGGTACGCCACTATATGTAAGAATCTTGCCATGTATTAATGGCTGCCTAAAAGTATGAAATGTTAAGGCTTAATCAATATTTTTTAAATGCTTGTTGAGAAGGAAAACTGCTGCTATTTAGCAATGCATAAATTTACTATTTTCTTCCCTAGCCTCCTCCCTTTAAGCTACCGTGGCGAAAGGCTATGTCTTTTGAATAAAATAAGTCATCGTAGACGCTTGAGTTCGCGTAGTACCCCTTGAAGTATGCAACATATCGTCACCTGAAATGCAGTAAGACGTAACAACATCGTAATTGAAATGGAAAAAGTCCTGACTAATAATTTTTTTATTTTCATAAATGAGGTGGGAGTTGTAATTCGATGAAATTCATCGTATCAATCAAAAACTGAATTTGGAATTTTTTATTAGTTGCGACTTTTTGCATTTCAGCGGTGATGTTTGTTCGTCTTTTTGATTTTCAGGTGACGATATATAGATGCCTAGTGAAATTTTACTATTTTTTATTAGCTCGTTCACTTAGCTCGTATTGATACTTCTCAATCGGTGTATTAACCACACATAACTGGTTGTCTGTCAAATTAAATTCAAAATAAATGGGCCCTTAGCGCTCAATTTAAAAAGACTTGGTGAGGTAGTTTTGAATACACTACCATAATTTTACTCTGATTTCAGTTTCACCTTTGAATTCATGTTAACCGTTATGCGAATTTTTGAATGTCATTTGCATGAATTTGCTTTAGCCCGACATTATTTCCTCTTCCTCCTACCGCACTAATAAACAAATCGAAAAAACAAACGACAATAGTAAATGAAACTTCAATGCTAATAAACCAAACTGGCTTCAGAGGTTCGTTGTTAGAGCTTACGTTGCCGCTGACGACTTGCTGCTGACTTTGTTTTATTTATAAATTATTGCATAAGTTCGAGATCTAGCTGAACACAAAGAAGACAAACAAATAGCAATGCCAATAACAAAGGTAATATCAGTCAAGAAGTCGCAAAGCAACAACAACCGCGAACGTACCAGAAGCGGTTACTGCAATTAGCCGAAAAATACATAATTTAGCTGAGCTCTCGACGGCGTGCAATGGTAGCGCGCTCGTCAGTTGTCCGCCGTTCGCGCTAATGGAACGTTTGCGCATCAAAATTATTTTAGTTAAGCCGAATGATAAGAAAAAATGTGTGTGTAATCTCCCTTCAATTGCAAATGCAATTTCATTTGACACTTTTTCTTTTTCTCCTCTCATTGCAGATTCGTGCGTCGCTGGCAACAAGTCACCACGCACGGCGCGCTACCTAGCCAAGGCCGCGGCCGCGTTACCCGTTCATCAGAAGCTCTCGCCCGCCGAGCAGCAGTATGAGTCATATGTTCAGGCCACAGTGGCGGCGAACGCCAAGTCGCCAGTGGAACAGCTAGTGCCACCACCACCGCCGCCACGTCGTCACCCACCGCAACCAAGAAGGCTGCTACTGAGTCCACGAAATGGTGAAACTGAGTTGATAGACACAGACGATGTCGACAGAAAACAATCGCAGTCGGAAGGTGAGGCGCCAGTGTTTGATGAAAACGCCGCACCGCATTTCGCATCACCGCCAGCAACGAATGGCGCGGAAACAAGTGCTGCAAGTGATGCACAAACACTGTTTAGCATACGCCAGCAGATGGCGCTGAGCTTGAAGCGCATGAAAGATTTGGAGGAGCAAGTGAAATCTATACCCGAACTGCAGGTGAGTTGCATTTTAAGCTTCAAAAGTGTGCTTTCTCTCTTACTTGTTCTACTTTCAGCACGAGCTGACGCAATTGCGTGACGAAAAGCAGCGACTGCAGCAATCACTGCAGCGCAAGGAGGACGAACTGCAGCGTGCACGTGAAGCGCCGCGTCCGTCCCCCTCACCCAGCCCAGCGGCAAGTTTAAAAAATGGCTCTCCAGTGCAGTTCACGCCGCAACGCATCAGCCCGGTCTCGTTGGAGAGTTTAGGCTCTCGCCTGCGCGCCAATTCGAGCAGCTCCGAACGTCAGCTGCGCGCGTCTGCCACACTCAAGCGCGATGTGGGCACCATGTGCGGGCTGCATGCGACGCGTGACATCGCAGTCGGCAGTCCGATACAAATGGTGCGTAGTGTGGGCACAAGCCCCGCACAGCAGCTACGCAGCATCACCGAAACGCTTCACTCGCAATGGGAAATGGAAGAACATACACAAATTGCCATAAGGCGCTATGAGGAGCTACGGGCGCTACAGCAGCTCAAGCAGACAGTGAACGTGGGCACGCAAATGCACGTGCCGCGTTGTGTGGACAGTGGAGTGCAGACCACAACGGCGCCGAAGGTGCTTAAGAATTCGGTGAGTGTCATGGCCAGCCCCCAAACACGGGAAGCTATAGTCAGCTGTCGTCCGGAAGTTCGTTCTATGGGCTGTTCGGAGGACAACATATTGGATCCGCTGTGTGACAAGTGCCGCATTGTTAAGCGCAGCATAGGCTGCAGTACCGAAGACCCCGGCTTTATTAAAGTCAAGTCAGTCTCACTGAAATTACTCGACTCACCTGGATTTCTGCGTAGCAAAACCTTTTCGTTGGGTGAGCACGAGCGACTCGGTCGGATATCCAAATCCACGGGCACACAGTACACACCTGTACCAGTACATAACACTGGCAGCCAAACCGCGACCACTTATGTGCACGCTGTCGGCGTGCAATGCTCACCGGACCAGCGTCATGTCAGTGCGCAGAGCGAAGTGGAGCGGCAGACGCGACAAACGGACACGCGCGATCTGATACGGCTCTGCGCGACACAAACTAGCACCGAGGAATATGTGCCGCCGCCTGTGGTCATTGTTGAACCGCCGCCTCAGAAGGAGGAAAAGCCTGCGCCGCCGAAAGCGGTAACGCGCACAACTGCCAGCAATACTGACGCGCCGCGTACTGTTGACTACGGTGTAAATACGCTACCGCCTGCGCCTATACGCCACACGGCGGCGAACACTGAATCGGTGCGTAAACGCGACATTGGTTGTGGTGATGTCGTGAAGCCGCATATCTCCATCGCCTGCGCGGATAACTACTGTGATTCCTGCAAGGACGCAATAAAGAATTTGGCCAAAGATTTCTCGAAAGTTCTGTCACCACAGTCGCCACCATCGCCCAAGCCGCGTCCACCACCACCAGTACGCAGCGCCTCCATGGACTCACGCATACCGCGTCGCAAAAACATACCACCTAGTCCCAGTCCGGTGCGGCGGCCCTTCCAGCGGCAGAATACGTACACTATAACAACAACGCCGGAGAAACAACCAGCGAAGACAACACAGAGGTGAGTAGTTGTGTGGCGCAAGTATCGCTACGTGTGGTGATTAGTGTACGGCTGGTTTGTGCCTTCGCTAGGCAAATGACCTAGTGACTACGCTGCTATTTGTCTATATACAACACACCCTTCAGCTCATATACACACACGTTTGTTGCGATGCTGCGGTGGCTGTGTGGCGATGTACGCTGCCCCACTTCATTACCCTGACCTGCTCCACTAACATTTTGTTCCACTCCAGTTCAAGCAGCTATTTGTGTACGTGCGGTGGCATTTTAGCGGCCAAATATTTATTTTCAACAACTGTATGGCGCATGCGCCGTGCAAAGGTATGCTCGGCATGCATGGAAAATTGAAGTCAGGCAGTGTGTCGTTCCGTCTTTTAGACAATTATTTTCCTCGTTATTGTCATTGAAGCTGATAAGTGACAAGAGATAACTGTACAGCACTTATAACCTCGGTAGATTTAAGCCATCACCTCATCTATGAATAACGGCGGATTATCGAATATAGTCGCAGCACTTAAAGTACATTGTTTTAATTTTTTTTTTCGTCCGCCATCTATCGTCTTCAAATTTTTCTCATTTTGCTCCACTGTACCAAGCTTACGCTCGCATACGCTGCAATGACCTTCAAGGTAATTTTCTCTCCCGCAAAAGTGTCCCAGCAGCTCCAGCTCCAGCAGCTCGATTCAAGTGTTGGTCACGCAGTTCGCGGCAGCAAGGCTTCAACGGCACTACACTTACGCACACGCGTGTGCTTGGCTTTTTTGAATTATTTTTCTTTTGCTGCAGTGCTTCTTAGTTATTCAAATTTTATGTGTGAAAATTGTTTATGATTGTTGTGCGGCCAATTTGTTTTTGCTGTTATTATTAAGGCAATTTAAAATCGACTTATAATTAGTGGACGAACATTTGTGCTGGAAAAATAAACTCTGCCAGGCAACGCAGAAGTCCATAAATGTTTTCTGGTCTAAGCAGTTTCACTTGCTATCCGCTGATAGTGAGTGGCTGCTCCGCGCTACTGCTGACGTATGTAAAGAGTAGTGACGAATCTGTTAAATTAAAATTAAAATTTTTTTTTGAAATAAATATTCTCGCCTTCTAATTTCAGTTCGCTGCATGAGAAGCCGCCATCCATCGGTCACTTTTTGCCACCCGAATCGGCTAGCGAAACACAAAGCTTCATCACTGAGCCCACCAACGGAGCTGGCGCGGCCGGCGCTAAGATTGCAGCGCCCAAAGCAATCACTTCCATCACTGCCCCATCATCTGCCGCAAGTTCGCGCCGCGCATCTGACGCCAGTCAACAACGCGCTGAGGCGCTAGATACTAGCCAAGTTGATGAGACTACGCCGCTGCAACCGAGCCTCGATGGACTGATTGTGCGTGAGGAGAAGCGCGTCAGCGTCAGCTGGTCTCGCGATGCCTCACCAGCACCGCACAAAGAAGGCCCTTCACCGTACCGCTCGCTGGAGAGCTCATTCAATGAGAAGTTAAAGGAGGAGTCCACACTGGAAACAACAAAAGCTGTGCTGGCTGAGGAAAGCGAAGAAAAGGAGGATACTTTGGTCGATGTGGATGTTTCGAAGGGTGCGCGTCGCAAGACTACAACGCTGAAATCTAGTCAAAATTCAAGCAAGCAAGAGGAAAAAATTGAAACCTCAACAGCGGCAAAAAAGGAGGAGGTGAAAGGGGAACAGTTGAATCAAGAGAAGCGCGAGGTGCAGGAGCGCCTACCATCCAAGGCGCTGCTGCAGAAATTGGCAATGGTTGAGGCGGAGCCACGACAAAAGTAAGCACCGCTAAGTCGTTGAATGGTTACATTATTAAATATGATTAATAAAAATTATAGATTCGTTCCGCCTGTTGAGATGCTAAACGCTCTGAGAACCATCAATAACTCACTATTGAAGAAAGTTGACGCAAAGTCTTTATCGGCGACCAGCTTGAAGTCATCTAAATTGATCATACAACAGGAATGGTTCCGCGCTTCGAGCACCGAAAAGGCAAATCCGCATGAGGTAGAGGATTACTTGGACTGCTTTGAGGAAATGTCGGTGGCGCTGCTGGAGTACTGTGTCAATATGGTGGATGCTAATGTGAGTGGGAACTTTTGTGCATGCAACGCCTCGTAAAGAGGTCCATTCAAATATTATTTTTCAGTCGGTTTATTAAGACTCCTTCTCCTTCTCCCTCTCTCTCTCTCTCTCTTATCGTTCTTACCCACCTCCAGGGCAATACAGCAATGCACTATGCGGTCTCGCATGGCAACTTTGACGTCGTATCCATTTTACTCGATTCAAAGGTTTGCAATGTAAATCAAATGAATAACGCTGGATACACTTGTGTGATGCTCGTCTCATTGGCAAAGCTGAAAAACGCTGCGCATCGCACAGTCGTACAACGACTGTTCCAGATGGCCGATGTCAATATACGAGCCAAGAAGGTAGGTAATGACCGAGCAACTGCTTAACAAATGGGACACAAAGTGGAACTCATATGTATGTGTTGCAATGTGCGTGCTTTTTCTTTTTCCCCTAAAAATTATTTTAACAAAAAATTGGCCTAAAATCTAAAATTTCAATAACTTTTCCCCGCTTCCGAAAACCAAAAAAACAAAAACAACAAAACGTGTGTCCCCTCCCAACAGCACTGCCAAACCGCATTGATGCTGGCTGTTTCCCATGGTAACTACGACATGGTGGAGTTGCTGTTGGCCGCTGGCGCTGACATTAACATACAGGATGAGGACGGTAGCACGGCGCTGATGTGCGCGGCGGAGCATGGACGCACGGATATTGTCAAGCATTTATTGTCACAGCCTGATTGTGATTCGCTAATAGTGGATGTGGTGAGTGGAAGAGACATTAATCCAAACAAGTTTTTGAGTTTAATTTTCTTCTACTATTTTTTCTGCAGGATGGCGCTACGGCTTTCAAGATAGCCTGGCAGGCTGGACATCGCGATCTCGGTTTGTTGTTGTATGTGCACGAGCAGATGCTGCGCAGCAAACAGCCCAATCGTGGTGATGCAACGCGTGTTTCATTAGAGCTGCCGCGACGCACGAAGCCTGCTAAGTGAGGGAGAACGCTGGAGCAAGTGTTTATAGAAAGTGAGCCGCATTCGTTAAAAAGGTAAATGGCTAGCGGAGCGTAAGATGATTTCACTAATACAAAGTAAAACAAAAATCACTGAATAACTGGAAAATATGTAAAACGATGCCAGCCAAAAAAAAATTACGAACAAAGTAGTGAGTTTTTCCTTAAAATTAGTAGTTTTTGCCAGTAGAATGGCATTAAATATCTTTAAATATATTACTTAGTCTCGCACTTTAGCGTGCTGGCGACAACAGAAATTATGTAATGTAGTAATATGTACTTTTTAAGGTTAGGTTCTAATACTCGAAGAAATTTGCGGGTACTTAGTAAAGATTTTTTAAAAGCTTTTGAAAAGACAGCAGCCATATCAATTATTAATGCCAATTTCGAAAAAAAACACACACAAACTAACATTCCACATATGTTTACATAGAACATTTGGAGAAAAGGGAGACAATTTTAAAAAATCTGAAGAAAACGAAAATTGAATAAACGAATACTAAAACTAAAAAAAAAAAATAATAATATCAAATTTTAAAGTACGTAATACATATTGCGTTCGTAGAAAACACAGGTGAACAATCAATTAAAAACTCAAATAATGCAATAAACGAATTCTACGAAGAAATTTGCACTTTGCTCAAAATATATGTAGTTGCTATACAAATTAAATTGAAACAAAGTCCATCCAATTGTTAATAAAAGGGCAAGTGATAGTATTGCTACTGCCTAAAAAAATTAATCTAAAATTCTTTTTGACCTTTTGCGATCAGATATAAAAATTGATATTAAAACTTATCTTCAAAATTTATTGGTATACCAAAACAAAAATAAAAATAGGGTCAACTAATTTTGCTTTATGTATGTATTTACTGTATAATTTTTAAAATTTTAAGAATTTTAGTTTCGAGCAAGCTTGTACACAATTAGTTGCTTTTAGAATTAGTATTTACGATTATTTAATGGTTATTTCAAATAAAGCAACAGAACAAAAATAAAACACAGAAAAAAGGAAAAACTCTTTTTAATCATAAAATATTCTGTTACCAGAAAGCACATCAACCGATGTTAATGATCGCAAATATATACATAAAAAAATTATGTATGTATGTAAAAATGCATACATATGTATATACATAATTCTTAAAGCACTCGAGTCAATTTCAAATTTCAAAATTAAATAGCACTTAATCAAAGAAAAATACGAAATTAGCAATAGTGATGGAAGTGAGACACATAAATGAACATTTAAGTATACATACATATGTATGTGTATGTATGTACACTTACACGATTGTACTACTTATACAATGTAATCTAAATCTATTTATACTACATACATACTTACTTGCAGTTCTTAAAATAAGCACAAGTTACTTATACATACAAGCATACTTTATTTAATGTAGTGAAAAAATATGCGTATAGAAATTTTCTCCATATGAAAAACGAAGTTTTTAAAATAAAAAATAAAAAATTTTATTTGAGAATTAAAAATAAATAATTTTAGTCGTATTCTACATAAATGTTAAATATTTACATACCTTAGTAAGAGAATTATATGTGCATCATGTTTTTCCTAGATTTCTCTATATTAAATAAGGGCTGAAAGAAAGGCTTGAGGCTCGATTTTTCACATTTTTTTCTACAAAATCTGTATTGAACAATTTTTACAAAATGTGCCCGAAAATTGTTGATCTGCAAGAAATTTCTGACTGTGTAATATCCAACCGATGGCTGAAAGTTGCTCACAAAAATTTAGAAAAATGTGAAAAGTGAGTCCTGGCTGCTGGCAGTTGGGCGATACTTCAACTGCAAAAATGTCGTACGACCGGTGTATTTTTGTCTAAAACGCTTCAAACGCGACTTTCTCATAAAGTTTTTGTACAATTTTCACAAAAACTTGTGGGTCTATAGATCATGTCTGGAGTTATCTTTTGGAGACCTAAAAATGTTTCTACAGCACATCTTTATATAAATTTTTTGGGCTGAAAGAAAACTTGAGGCGCGATTTTTCACATTTTTTTCTACAAAATCTGTACTAAATAATTTTTACAAAATGTGCCTGAAAATTATTGATCTCCAAGAAATTTCTGACTGTGGAATATCCAACCGATGGTTAAAAGTTGTTCACAAAAATTCAGAAAAATGTGAGAACTGAGTCCTGGCTGCTGGCAGTTGGGCGATACTTCGACTGCAAAAAGGTCGTACGACCGGTGTATTTTTGTCTAAAAAGCTTCAAGCGCGAATTTCTCATAAAGTTTTTGTACAATTTTCACAAAAACTTGTGGGTCTATAGAGCATGTCTGGAGCTATCTTTTGGAGACCTAAAAATGTTTCTACAGCACATCTTTATATAAATTTTTTGGGCTGAAAGAAAGACTTGAGGCGCGATTTTTCACATTTTTTTCTACAAAATCTTTACTAAATAATTTTTGTTAAATGTGCCTTAAAATAGTTGATCTCCAAGAAATTTCTGACTGCAGAATATCCAACCGTTGGTTGGAAGTTGCTCACGAAAATTCAGAAAAATGTGAAAAGTGAGTCCTGGCTGCTGGCAGTTGGGCGATACTTCGACTGCCAAAAGGTCGTACGACCGTTGTATTTTTGTCTAAAAAGATTCAAGCGCGAATTTCTCATAAAGTGTTCGTACAATTTTTACAAAAAATTGTGGGTCTTTAGATCATGCCTGGAGCAATCTTTTGGATACCTAAAAAAGTTTCTACAGCAAATCTTGATATAAATTTTTTGGGCTGAAAGAAAGACTTGAGGCGCGATTTTTCACATTTTTTTCTACAAAATCTGTACTAAATAATTTTTACAAAATGTGCCCGAAAATTGTTGATCTCCAAGAAATTTCTGACTGTGGAATATTCAGCCGATGGTTAAAAGTTGTTCACAAAAATTCAGAAAAATGTGAGAACTGAGTCCTGGCTGCTGGCAGTTGGGCGATACTTCGACTGCAAAAAGGTCGTACGACCGGTGTATTTTTGTCTAAAAAGCTTCAAGCGCGAATTTCTCATAAAGTTTTTGTACAATTTTCACAAAAACTTGTGGGTCTATAGAGCATGTCTGGAGCTATCTTTTGGAGACCTAAAAATGTTTATACAGCAAATGGTTATATAAATTTTTCACATTTTTTCCTACAAAATTTGTATTAAATATTTTTTACAAAATGTGCCCGAAAATTGGTGATCTGGAAGAAATATCTGACTATAGTAAATCCAACCGATGGTTGAAATTCAATTTTGTGGTATACAATTAGAATAGCTCTTGGTTTATAAGTATTTCCATACATTGGGTTGGTATTCGTGTATAATTTGATTTACCGTTTCAGCAATCAGTAGTACATTCAATACAAAATAATTATATGTACATACATAAGTAGTTATTCGGCTTCCGATTGCTGCAGTGTCATAAATTGTAAATAAAAAAGTACGCTTAATTTTTTTTTGCATTTTCGAAGTTCGTTTTTAATAGTTATATGTACATAACAATAATATTTTTCCTAAATCTAATTTTTTTTCTATAAATAAACCTTAAATAAAAAAAAATCAACTTTTACATAAAATAAGTTTTAAAAAGGTTTTCGAACGATTTCATTTATTAAAAAAGCATAATAAAAATAAATATCCATATTCGTTGCCCTAAATGTGGCCGTATGCATACATATGATATTCCAAAGAATATTTCGACAAGTATGTAGTTCATATATGTTTTGTAAATTTATGTACCCTTCGAAACTTCTATCTATGAAGTATCAAAATTCAAAGTCAATCTTCATTTCTATCGCTTCCAAACTCCACTTTATTGCTCCGCTATTTATTTCTCTCTTCCTTTGCAATTTCATGCTCACGTTGCTCGCTAATTCTCTGCACAAAATTTTGCTGCTCTTCAGTCGACGCCTTAGCCACATTACTCAAGCACCTTTCCTCCACAATTCGTTCACACTTTAACTCCACCATTCCCTTTGGCGCGCGCAATAAAATAGCTTTATCGTAAACTAACGGTATGGGCGTCGTTTTCGCCACACTAAAACGATATTTACGAAGCAACATTACCAAGCCGATGAGTACTTGCATGCGACCGAACCGCAAACCGATACAATTGCGTGGTCCATCGCCGAATGGCAAAAATGTCATCGGGTGACGTTCTTCCATAGCTTCGGGTGTGAAACGCATTGGATCGAATTTGTTAGGTTCGGGATAGTAGCGGGGATCGTGTTGTATCGCTTCGGATGGTATGAGGACTGTAGTGTTGGCTTTGATTATGAAATTGGTGCCGGGTACTTTGTAGTCTTCGTAGGCCACACGCTTCAAGGCGGGTGCGATGGGATGCTTGCGGAGAGTTTCTGTAGGGAAAAAGTAGAAAGTGATCAAAAATGATGTAAAGTTTTAATGCTATGTTTTAATTTTAAGTCAATGGACTCTTACAAAACAAGCAAATAAAATAGTAATAATAAATAGTAAAAAATTAATAATAAGTATTTTACTATTAGAGATATTTTGCACAAATTCGGATTGACCGAGATTCCTTTAAAAAACTGTGTAGAGGTAAAACTTAGATTCTCCCCTCACGTTTCAATGCCAAAATTTAAAGCATGATTTTTGTTATACTTTAGAATAAATTCCACATAAGTGGAAAAGCCGCCCAACACTATAAATTAGTAACCTGGATAGTTATTTACAAACATATGTAGTATGTATGTAGATTAGGGTGTTCCAAAAATGCATGTGGAAAAAGTAAAGTGGGAATTTCTATGCCTTTATGGATTTTTCTGTACCGAAAAACATACTATAACCAAAATATATTTAGAGGTCGCTCAAAGCGCTTAAAGTTCTCCATGTATTTTATATGGGGAAAAAACCACTTTTCGTAGAAATGGTATAGAATTCTTGAAGACCAATATTTTTCGATCGGCAAAACTCAGTTCCTCTTCAGAGGATTCCCAATAATATTACCCAATTATTTATTTAACCATTTTTTTATAGTAACTATATTTTATACGTCCGTCAAAACCCCCAGAAAATGCAATGGGGGAAAAAATAAAAAATCTTTGGTATTAAAAAATGGTTAAAAAAACAGTTGGGCATTGTTATTGGGAGTCTCATGAAGAGAGGTATCTGATTGAAAAATACTAATTTTCAAGAATTCCATATCATTTCTACGAAAAGTTGTTCTTTCCCCATATAAAATACGTGGAGAACTTTGAACGCTTTGAGCGACCTCTAAATATATTTTGATTTAAAAAAAAAACAGGGGTATATTTTTTCGATATAGAATAATCCTAGAGGGGTGCGAGCATTAAAAGTCCGACTTTACTTGTTTTAAACTACCCTAGTGTACATATGTACCTCAGCTGCAATTGTAAATATTCTTTTTTTTCGATTCATTTATTTGTACTCCATTTAGCAAGTAAGTAAGTATTCACTTTGATAAGTATCGTTAACCATTTTGTTTGGCTTTCAATTCGTTTGTTTGTACAATTTTATGCCTGACCAAGCACTTAGCTAAATTGCGCTCAAGGTCTCAGCAAAAGCGAAACCAGGGTTCTAATTGCCTTTGTGCATCAAATATAGCTGCAAACAATGTCGCTTAAGTGTTTGCGGAGTACAAACCGGTTTTGCAAATGGATAAAAAACAACTATATGATTTCTTGCACGGATAACGTATTGCATACATATGCACGTGTATGTGTATGTGCAAAAAAAATTAAACTTAAGAACATGCCAAAAACTCTGAAGTTTCATTCACTATTTAGGAATTTGTTTCAAATAACGAAATCTAAAAAATAATTCCCTCCAACTCTCCAACCACTCACCTTTCAGCGTCTGATCCAAGTAGGTCATCTGCTTGAGGCAACCATATGTTAGCTGGTCACCGTGATCCTGCATAACCCGCACGATTTCCTCGCGCACCATATCTTGTATATCCTCATTCACTGCCAGCTCCCACAGACAGTTCGTCATGGTCGTCGAAGTGGTCTCGTAGCCTGCAATAATGAATACAAACACTTGCGCAGCAATCTCTTCCATCGTAAGCGCTTCCGTTTTGATGAGATCCATCATAATTTGTAAAAAGTCCTGTCGCACAATGCCATGCTCCTCGCGATAGGCAATATTGTCCCGCACAACTTTGATGTAGAAATCGGTTACCGATTTCGGTGTGTTTGTCCAACGCAGCATTTTTGCGAGCTGCGGAAAACGTTGACTAATCAGATCACGCGTCACGCTATACTCCTCGAAGAACTTCATTGTGATTAGGCGAAAGTCCTCGTTCGGATTGTGCAGGCTGTCACACTCGATGCCGAGCGTAGAGCACGCGATGACATCGGTGGTGTAGCAAGCAGATAAGTCCTTAACATCGATTATACCCTCGGTAGTGAGCCGCTTTTCCACTACACTTGACAGCTGTTCGGCCACCTTGATGAGCGTGGGATACATAAATTTCATTTTCCCCGTTGTGAAAGAGGGTGTAAGCTTGGCGCGCAGTCGCTTCCAGTAAGGACCATCGATGGCGGCCAGATTACCCATTAGCGGATCGTCGCGCAGATTGTGGTAAAGGCCGCGATAGCTGAAGTTAGCAAAGTCCTTGATCAGTACGTGTTTGATAACCTCCAGATCGAGTAGAATGATGAGGGGATCGCCGATCATAAACATGCCCGCCAAAGGCAGGCCCGACTCACGAAAGCGGCTGTACACTTCGTTGGGTATATCGATTGCGTGACAATCGCTGCCAATGCGACCGCGTCCATAGTAGAAGAACAGGAACGGTTTGATCAGCGGTATGCCTTGTGCCTCCCAGTACTGCTGCTTGCGATGCAAGTGGATGCAAATCAGCGTTAAGGCGGTAAACAGAAGCAGCAACACTGTTAGTGGATCCATGCTGGAATGTGGTTTTGTAATACAAAAACTGATCACTGTTTTTAAAGTCGAGGCAGCGTGCTATTGGACTGCTTCACTGCGAACTGCTCGACTAACTGACTTTGCGTCAACTGTGGCCGTTTAACCGAGCTGGCCTGTTAACTAGCTGGCTAGCAGGTTGATTGTTCGGCAGAGGCGTGCGCTTTTTCCGCAGCTGGCAGTTATTATGGATTGCCGCTGAGAAAATAAAACTATGGAAGAATGGGTAGACGCGCAATGACAACAGCAATTAACACAACAAATACGGAGCCGCTGATCTGTGAAGAAGTGCAGAAACAAATGGAAATTTATTATCAACAAACACGGAAAATTGTAGAAGTTGCACGAACAACATACGCATACGCAATTGCAGTCACGACCGTACCAAAAAACATGACAGCCGCTGAGGGCATTTAAAAAATATTGAGCTAAGTTTAAGCGGCGACGACGATCGTCCCCTGAAAGTGAAAGTAAAGTTGGTGTGGCCGCTAATCATTTTTTTGGCGGTGTTGCGCATCGCATCGTTATCGCATCCGCGGCTTTTATATGAAATTTACTTTTTTTTTTTTGTTTTACTGTTTTTAGATCTTTTTTGTTGTTTGCTCTTGATGCTGCTGCTGCTTAGCTTGGAATTTGGCGCTCATTTGCAAGTTAAATTACCAAACACACGCAAAGTAATCTAAATACTTCCCAATCCTCATCTTCACATTTTCAGCTCTTCGGCGTTCGTATTCGACTAGGCTGGAACCACGCGCTGACCGCGCTGCATTGTTTTCAAATTCAATTAACAGCTCTATAAAACGGCTGGTAACTCAACAAAGTTGACAGCATCGTCGGCGTTGGCTGCGATGCAGACGTAAAGTATGCATAACTATTTACATACATATGCACTTGTATGTGCGGGAATAACTGTGCTTTTGAACACCAATAAAATGAAACGACGAGGTTGATGGACCAGATATAAACTAAAATTATGCAAAATTTCTGCTTACTCATTGCCTAAGATAGACAGGTGTCGTGAATGGGCTTTCAACATTTAAACTTGCCATTATATTCGTCGCTTTTAAAACTAAATGAGACCGTCAGTTTAAGGAAATTATACAGCAAAAGCTGGTGCTTTAATTAAGTCTTCACTTTCCTTACTGAACAGTTCGCTGGTATAGTCAGTTTAAAAGTTCGCTTTTTAGAAAAATTTGATGAGGAAATATAAATGAACTCCAACCAAACAGCGCAGAACTAAGATCTTTATCAGTATCGCCTTCGAACTACTTGTGGTCGCTGCCTCGAAAGCCGGGTCTACGGAACCGGAACGTCGCAGATTTATATCTGGCCAAGGACTGTCATTTCAGCAACACTCCACAAAAACTCCTTGGGGAATTGTATGCTGTTACAACAACCACATCTACTTGTAGTAGAAAGGAACCAAAAGTTGTGTGAGTTGCTTTTATAAACCGAGTCTCTTTCTCTATTTATGGCAGGCGAAGAGAGCCTTAATCGAGGTTTCCAAAAAGGCCAATGCCAGACGAGAGGCTTAATAATGCTGGACATCGGTTTGTAGAACTGAAAGTTGATTTGAAGAGCCATCTCTTAACCCTACCATTATCCGCGGTCCACGGTAAAAAGACATTGAGCAATACCGCAAGCTTCGTCAGAATCCAAACGGACTACTTTGGAATGAGTAGGCAATTGAGATGCCATTTGAATGTACTCCGACGCTCCAGCTCTGAAAGTATTCAACTCGGAACGCGCTGGTGGTAGCAGAGGAAGAGGGAGGCCCCCACTGCTATGGAAAAACCGGGTGTAGCAGGACTTAGCTTCACTTGGCATTTCCAAATGGTGTCAGTTGGCACAGATGAGAAACGACTGGCGTGCTTTTTTTAACTCGGCCAAAATCGCTTAGGCGGTTATAGCGCCAGCTTAGAAGAAGAAGAAGACGAAGATATTTGCAGTTAATTACCAACTTAAATTGAGTACGTAAATTTAGGTTTTCCCTTCTAATTACCGGTCCTTGTTAGCACAAATTGGCAATTGCAATATTACTATTATAGTTTCCAAATGCATTACGCCATTCATTTACGCCGTTCAACTAATTAATTTGCTAATGGACGTTAAATCGACAGCACGAAGTAGAATTTACATTTAAAACTCTAACCCAAAACAGGTTTCCGCACTTACGATACTTCATGCCTGAAGCGCTTTATTCGAAATATTTCACTTTTGCTTGTGCAATTTTTGTTTTAAATTTATTCGTCTAAACTCGGCGCAGTTACGCGGATCGTTGGTGACTTCTGAGATTCAACGATTTGATTGCCGTCACACATCAAAGGGCCTGCGATACACCAAGCCAAACGCATCGACACGGGAGTGGCCGTTGTTGAACTTTCACTGCGAGTAGTCATATTGGACGCGCCGCCCTTTACCTTGCAGATTTGCGAATTGGTATTGTCCAGCCGTAAATGTGGTGGTGTGACGCAATAGCCTGCGAACGTTCAGCAGGTAAACAGCATATGGCAGTAAGATGCTTATGACATCGGATGGCCGTGTGACTGCGTAGCACCATATACATATGTATGTGTGTATGTACAAAGTACTTTGTACATAAGTATTTGCGAGTTTTTAACCAAGCGCTCGGCCACGCCTTTTTGTTGTGCTCGGCAATGTGTTGCAAAACGCTCAGATACCGGCCCAGAGCATGCGGTTGAGCAAAGGGGTGCTGGAAAAGGATTCTTGTGTGCATAGCAAAGGATGTTATGTGGATGATACCGGGTGAATTCGGTGCGTGACTGGGGAGGAAGTGGATTAAATAGTAGGAAACTTCGACTATTTACAAAATTTTCAGTAGCTCACTTCAAGACAGAGAAGAAAAAGAAACAAGTCACGATATCGGAATGATTTGCATATTGAACTAACGCTTACAATACGCGCACTTCAGGCAGCCTGTGTGGGCGCGTGTGTGTGAGGCGCAGCGGTCATTGATTTGTATTTAACGAGTTGATCACTCACATGTATTAATTGCTCGGATGGCTGTGGTTTGCCGTCTGCGAACGCTTTGAAATTCAATACGAGACTGATTGGCGCTGAAATGCAGGAGCTGCAGAAAAGCGCTGATTTACCGGGGTATGCCAGTTTGTAGTAAGTCGCTAGTGCACTGTGGAACATGCTGATGATTCAAAAAATCATCAAAGCTGTTTTTTATCAATTGCGATCATAGAGATCTGAGATGTTTAATCTGTGAGCGATCTAATGAAGTCCCTTGAAAACTTCACAAAGCTTATTCGTGCACTTATAAAATCTACAATTAGATGGACCTGCTTAGAGTAAAATCTCATGCTGCCTATAACTAATATATGTAGATGAGCACAAAGTAAAAGTTCTATCTGGCCATTACTAATTGAGAGCATTGGCGATCTGGGCGCTCCCACATATAATATATAAAAAGTTATATAGAGAGATATGGTCTAAAGAGGTGATGATAGTGCCGTGCAGAGCTTTTTTAAGCTTTGTATATACTTTTTTATGTATAGGTTAAAGGCTATATCCATTGATGATTTAGAGCGGTGATGGGCACCTTCTTGCCCGCGGGCAAAGCTCTTTTTAAGCTTTCTATACATTTTATATGCAGTGTAAAAGCTCTCTCTGCCATCACTGATTTGGAGCAATGCTGGATAGAGAGAGCTTTTACCATTGATATAAAGTGAAAGATTATTAAAGCTCTGCACGCTTGCCTGTCAGGAGAGGAGCTTTGATTTTAAGGAAAAATTTTTGCTTTTTAATAGCACAAACGTATAGCTTTTCGAATCTTAATACGAAATGTTTCAGAACGAGAGGAACACTTACATATAAGTATTCGGATATCGTTTTGAGCTTTATGTGGTATAGGTGTCTTATACTTATACCTATATAATATATATATACTTACATCTTAAAGGTATTTTTACTTTATGCTTTATGTATGGATGACAACGACAAAAAATGGAATCGTTCGTACCCTCCCGTTGTTGAAGATGAGTATTTCCATTTTGCAGAAGAAACACCGACTTTTTCTTGTAATTATTTTTGTTTTGATAAAAAATTAAGATACTCAAAAATGTTGGTTCTTTTTAGAAGTTTTTTTACATTTTGTGCCTATTCCTGGAGGAGTTTTAAAAATTTTAGTTCTTGGAATTGGTTTGTCTTAACTTTGCTTTGCGTATTTTTGCTAAAAAAAAATTTCAGCAAATATTTGCTATAAAATAGATTTTTTTTCTGAATTTTTTACATTATGAGAAGCTTACTAGGTATGGTTTTCTTTTAATAAATGCTTTAGAAAAATTTTCACCGAATAAGCTGAACTGACTCACTGTGCTTTACACTGCATATCAAAACGGTTTCACTACTTTGGCTTGTAGAGCTGATTGGCTTGTTTTTTCGGATACGCTTCGCTGCAACCGCCAAGTTAGCTACAAGTGGTCTACCTTAAGCCGTAAAGAATTGGTCGCGTAATGAGAGCAGCGCTTGCCAGCGGCTGTGATGCTTCAATGACGTCACTACCCAGCCAGCGAAAAATCCGAAAACCGATCCGAAAAAGAAAAAAAAGTGGATGAAGTGCGGATTACCTATTCCATTTTCGGATACTTTAACGAACTAAAGTGTGCGGCAGAAACGTATGTACAGACAACCTCCGAAAATTGTGTGTGAAATGGATACTTTTTCGACTGTTTTTTTTTCTGAAATTTGTCCGATTGAATTTTTCGTTCAATACGCTTTCCTTCTGCACTTCACAGATACTTTTTTATGGTTAAAAAAAGTAAAATCCAAATAGGAAGTGCCTGACGGAATTCGAAGCCGGACCCTCCTGGAAGCTAACAAATAGGGCAATGCTCTCTGCACGCTCAGCCACTGCCGACTACGCATGCATGCTTTCAAATGTTTAGCTTGAACAAATAAAATACAATCATTCCTTTTAAATAACATCATCTTTTTCGAACGTTTCGAACGTTTTCCGTATACGAAAACGAATGATACTGTAGTCGTTTTCTATTCGTTTCCGGATACGGAAAATTGTACTAGACTGCACTGTCGGCAAAATTTACGTTGCTTTGCTGGCTGGGTAAAAATTGCAATTTGCGTGAGTAGTTGTTTTTTCTAGTATCTTATATTGTTGTCGATGCAGTAGTTTACGAGTACATACATACACACAGACACTCATACATGCATACGTGCGAACAAGTACAAGTCAAGTAATTAAAGTTGGTCATAAAGCATTTATTTATTCAACTAACAGGTCTATTCTGCACGTTACCGACAATTTTGTAATCGGAAATTTTCATTACCAAAAAATGTTACTATGTATGTACTTCTTGTCCCCGCGATTCTAGATACGTAGGTAATGCAGTCAAAATATTCAGCAATTCAGCTATGAAGATTTGGCGAAATTCTTATATTGCATATTTCACGGCGCAAAATATTTTGTTACCAGCTTGTAAGATGGCAACAAAATTTACTGGTTAGAAGAGTGCACAGAATGCGAAAAGGGGTTAAAAATTGACAGACACTGCTTTTAGCGGTTACAAAATTATTGTTACCAACGCAGAATAGACCCGTAAGTAGCAATTGCTAACAATATAACAAAAAAAAACACCAACAATTATTTCAATGGCTGTTGTGGCTGCTGCTGTTACAGTCATTGCTGCTGCTGACGCTGGTCATTTAGATTTTGCCTCGAATACTCGTACACCTGCAGATTAATTGCGGACTCTTATTAACGGTATCCAAGCGTTATGACTCTCATTCCACGCCCTCCCGCCAACAGTCGAACGTATGCCGAGCAATTTGATTGACTCGAAAAGCATGGCAGGTGTAGAGGAGGGCGTTCAAGCCAAGAGTAGTGGCTCACTCGCAGTCAGGCAGCATAATCCATCAACTCTACGAAGAAAGTTGCTGTTATGCAGTTGATTTGTCTATTTTTCTGTGAGTGAATATGTGCATATGTAAGCAAGTGTATGTATGTATGCATGTATGTTTGTTTGTGCATCTTTACCTGCCTTGCTATTTGTATTATGTATGTAGTAGGTCGCTTTGTGCTTGGGGCGACGAGGCCCGTACGGTGAGTTTGTGCTTTGAAGCAACCGCTTTTAGTTTGTTTTATAAACTTGTAATGCCGCGAGTCACCTTGACCACACTTGAACCACTTAATTGAAAAATTTTATTTTTTTTCAAACCAACGGTCTTAGTAATATTTGAACTTGAAATTTAAATATTTACTACTATTGCGTTGGATATTTGAATGCGGCATTCGCTTTGCAAAGAAAGTAGTTTTTGTTCCCACAATTGTCAAAAAAATTTAAATAAATTTGCTTAGCTGAAACTGCATACATTTATTGAACATTTGTATGCAATTTCTATTTTTCTTTTTTCCTTTTATGTTAAAACATTTGATATATGCTTTGTTACAGCTGTCAGTCATCTGTGAAACATCTATCTTTTTTGTTTTTTTGTACAAAAGTTAAGTATGTATGTATGTATTTATGTAGTAACAAAACGGCATTTCGTGTGAAAAACATGTTGTATGTATTGTTTGTCGAACAAGATAAGCAGTGCGTGCGCATTGATATCACTGCATACAAAAAATACATGCATGCATACAAACATATGTATGTACATTAGGGTCGTCCAAAAAGAGTACAGTCGGAATTGTAATGCTCTCACCCCCTAGGATTGTTCTATATCGAAAACAAGTATACCCCTAATTTTTATTTTGAAATAAAAAAATATTTAGAGGTCTCTCAAAGCGCTCAAAGTTTTCCATGTATTTTTATATGAAACAAGTAAGAAAGTCTAAGTTTGGGCGGAGCCGAACATTAAATACCCGGCGCAAGTATTAAATATATGTTTTCCACCTTTCCGAAAGCTGCCGCTACATGATAAGCCGGGGTGTATAAATTTTAAGTAAATTAGCGTCCTTAAATTTCGAAATATTGAAATTTCAAGCATTTCTGAAATTTACCGGTTATATGAAAAACGGCCGTAATTTTAGTCCGATTTCAATAATTTTCAACGTTTCGCTTTTATGTAGCAAGCACAATAAAAATACCGAGTTTGGTACAAATTGGTAGAACGGTTACCGAGACGCATATATGTGATCATAAGTGGGCGGTGCCACGCCCATTTTTCAAAATTTTATCACAAACATATTTCTTTGTTAAGAGTTGTTGCACCCATCAATTTTGAAAAAATTAGCTTTAATATTTACTGATTTATCGAGGATTTCGTATTTTTCTAAATTACCGTATAATGAGATGTGGGCGTGGTTATTGTCCGATTTTAAAAATTTTCGGCCATTTGGGATGCTGTGCCAGGACCAACAACTGTGCCAAGTTTGGAAGAAATTGGTGCAGCGGTTACCAAGTTATACACATGTAACCATAAGTGGGCGTGGCTACGCCCATTTTCCAAAAATCTATAATATTCTTATTTTTCGTCTAAAACTCATTGTAAATATCAATTTTGATATTATCTTTAATAGTTACTAAAATATCGCAGTTTTCGTATTTCTGAAAATTACCGTTATATGTGAGGTAGGCGTGGTTATTGTCCGATTTAGCCCATTTTCAATACCGTCCTACGCCCAAAAGAAGTCCACGTACCAAGTTTCGTTAAGATATCTCAATTTTTACTCGAGTTATCGTGTGCACAGACGGACGGACGGACGGACGGACGGACAGACAGTCACCGCTTAATCGATTTCTCTTTTCATTCTAATCATTTATGTATACATTTGTCTATATCTATCTCGATTCGTTTTGCCTGTCACAAACAACCGTTATGTGAACAAAGTTATAATACCCTTGTGCACAAGTGCGCTCGGGTATAAAAAAAAATTCATAGAAATGGTACTGAATTCTTTAACATCAATATTCAATGGTTAAATAAACAATTGGGTATTATTTCCGAGAATCTTCTACAAACAATCAGAGTCTTCCGATAGAAAAATATTGATGTTTAAGAATTCTGTACCACTTCTACCAAAAGTTGTTTTTTCCCCATATAAAATACATGGAAAACTTTGGGCGCTTTGAGTGACCAATAAATATTTTTTGATTTCAAAATAAAAAAAACAGGGGTATTCCTTTTTCGACATAGAAAAATCCTAGGCGGTGAGAGCATAAAAATCCCCACTTTTACATACATACGTGAGCATTCAAAACCCTTTCATGTGAAGTATACTTCGAGGGAGACTTATTATAATTAAATAAAAAATATATACAGTGAGCCACGAAATTTTACGTACAGAGAATTTTTCACCAAGTATGTAAATTTGTTTAGTTTTTACTTTCTTTTCGTAATATCGTACAGCAAAAAAGTTAATGCAGCTGGGCCACACTGTACCTTGATCTTCATCTCTTTTCTTATTTTTCATGTCTTTGCTTTTATGTTTTTCTTTATCTACATATTCACCTAAATGATGTGAGGTGCGTTGACGTGATACAACGCTATGTGATGTGCGTGCGATTTCGTGCAGTGTGATGTGATAGGATGCCATGATCATGCGATTTAATGTGATATGGTGTCATTTCATATGATGTCATATCATGTGAGGTAATGTAATGTGATGTCATGTGATGTAGTGAAATTAAGTCTGGTGAGTTTAGGTGTGTTTAGGGAGTTCAGATGTGATGAGTTAATAATAATAATAATAATAGATTGGCGCTTACACATATGTTAGTGTTTGGCCGAGCTTCTCCTCCGATTTGTGGCGTGCGCCTTGATGTTGTCACACAAAGCGGAGGGACCTACAGTTTTACGCCGACTCCGAACGGCGATTGTATTTTTATGAGAAGCTGTTTTTCATGGCAGAAATACACTCGGAGGTTTGCCATTGCCTGCCGAGGGACGACCGCTGTTAAGAAAAAACCTTTTTTCTATATTTGTGATGAGTTAAGGAGTGGTAAATTAAGGTGTAGTAACTTTAAGTGCGGTGAGTGTATGAGAGGTGAATTCTCCTATATTTGTGTATATCTACATATCGATACCTGAGTGGAAGATCGACCTATCTTGGCAGCCAGTTCGAAAACGCCCTATCTCAGAAAACTTTTCCAGAACGCCCTACTTCAGAAGTGTAAATCAACATTTTTTTAAGTACATTCCATCCGTTATGCTCGGCGATACATATCAAACAGATTGTGACATTTGAGTCGATACATATCAAACTTGCCTAAGTCCATATGGTATTTCTTCAAACGTGGTTAAGTCCACCAGAAAGACTTCTTTATTTTGAATATGGCCTAATTAAAATTTTTTTTCTTCGAAAAATGCTTCCAAGATCTATTTTGTAAGCATTTTTTTAGTTTTGCAAAAGCTACTCTACTAAGGCAGGTTTGATATGTATCGACTCCTATGTACATAGATATATCCCTTTCTTTATAATTACTTTATTTTAACTCCTTGAATTTGCATACAAATTTTCAGATTTTTAATCAGATTTTTTATAAAAATGTTGGGTACTTTTTCTGATTTTACATAATTTTCTTGATATAATTTATAATTTCTCTCTTCGCAAAACAGTCAATCAACTTTGTTTTGCATTTTTTGTTTATCAGTCAGTGAATAAAATTTAATATTCATGTGACGACTTTAAATTTATATAACTGGTCTGTGAACAGTTTTTTTTTTTTGGCAAAAGCGATTAAGATTTTAGTATCTATTCATAGAATTTCACATTCATTATGATTCATTACCGAATATGCAGAAGTAACTCCAAAAAATCATACATTGTTTTTCAGTCATAAATTTGCATATTACAACCCAAAGATTTCCTCAAAATTACTTCGAGGTTTCCGTCTCAGGTGAGTGTGGCCAATACAACAGCTTCCTTAGGAAGCAGTACAATGAAGTTGCTTTTAGCCTTGTCACTGAAAAGTTAAATTTAAGAATTAAAGTTAAGTTAAGTGGGCAAAGAGGAGCTTAAGAATATCTTACCCCTTTCGTCTCAAACCTCTATCTATCACCAATACATACTCCAATACAGTGGGTAGATCATTAAAAGTGGCATTCAAGTCGATTGTTTGAATTACGTCGTTTAGATTCAAGAGTACAACGAATGTTCGTTCACCAGTGAGGTATCTAAGATACAGACGCATGAATTGAATTATGAAAAATGCTCCCAAATGAGATCCAACACCCCTGCTCTCCACTTACCGCTTAATGCCCAATACATTTGCGTTGACGGCCTTCACTTCAGTTTCTCCCTCGCGGATTGTATTTTGTGCACGCAATTCCTGGAGCCGCTTGTACACATTTAGATGACTATAAGCAATGCCTCGTTCACGCTTCACATTCACCAGTTTATAATCCTCAGCCAGAGGTAACCATGTTAAATTGCCTTCGGTAAAGCCGGCTTTGTGTCCGTCATTCCACTGGAAGGGCGTACGCTCCGGATCACGACTTAGACGTTCATATACTTCTGGATTCGACTGACAACCTTGTGGATCGACGGTCTCTTCCCAAGAAATCCAAACATCCGTCATGCCAATCTCCTCGCCTTGATAGGTGACACTTACGCCAGGCAAGGTCTTCAGCATTATGTTGATCAAGTCAATGCGATCGGCGCCTAAACGAGTACCAATGCGACTCTGGTCATGATTGCCTAACTAAAATAGACCCAAAGATGTATATGATTGAAACAGGATTACATGCCCAGCTACGAGCTTAAATACTCATTTCAACTTACTACCCAATTGGCTACGCGCCCGGCTGGCATGTTTTCCAGCCATTTGTTTATGAGTTCGGAGTAGTGGTAGGCATTAGAATGTTTGTCCAAATAGTCGATTAGTTGGAAATTGAAAGGTATTTGAGCGCCATCTGTGGAGCTATTTCCGTAGTATTGCATTACCACATCAATTGGCGAATATGCCTCGGTCATGAGGATGTGTTCGTCGCCACCCAGCTCCTCATCGAATTCCTTCAAGACCTGACGAAACTCATAAATCACTTCAAGCGTCTGCGGTTGATCTGTAGTGTAGATGTGCTGTAGGGACAGGTAGTCTTCGGGGTCATTAACTTCAGTGTTACGTGGCTCATCAGGATAATTGCCGTCCGCATCGGCAGCTATTTCGTAGATATATCGCACAGCGTCGACACGGAAGCCGGCAACACCCAAGCGCAACCAGTAACGCAGCACATCCTATGCGAGCCATTGAAATTACTTTAAAGTAGAGACTTATAACTTTTAATTTAACTTTTTTTAACAAACCTTCATGAATTCGCGCACTTTTGGATTATTGTAGTTGAGATCTGGCTGCTTGGCATGGAACTGATGTAGGTAGTATTCTTGACGATCTTCATTCCACGTCCACGCCGAACCGCGAAAATTACTTATCCAATTGTTTGGCGGCACTCGTGTGCCATTTTCGGATATTTTGCCCGGATGCCAAATGTAGAAGTCCTTATATTCCGGATCATTCTTGGCAGACTTAATAAACCATTCGCATTCATCACTGGAGTGGTTCGGTACAAAGTCCAAAATGATTCGCACGCCCAATTGTTTTGCGTTTGCGAGAAGAACCTTGAAGTCTTCCAATGTGCCATACATTTTGTCGATTTCGGTGAAATTGGACACATCATAGCCAAAGTCCGCGTTGGGTGATGTAAAAATGGGCGACAGCCAAGTAGCATCAATGCCGATTTCACTGAGGTAGGCCAGATGTTGGGTAATGCCTACGGTGAAAATTCGATTTGGCAGTTGCCGTAAGGTGCTTTGCGTACGTACGTTCACTTACCCTTCAAGTCTCCAATGCCATCGCCATCGCTGTCCTTGAAGGAGCGTGGGTATATTTGGTAGAATGAGGCGCTTTTCCACCAAGCTTTGGTTGTTGCTGTACTTGCAGCCGCGGAGAGCAGCGCAAAGAGTGCTAGAAATTTTAGAAAGTTTAGCATCGTTTGGTTCGATTGTCTTCTGGACGTAATACTGTGGCGTTAACTGCTGCATTGGCGCTTTTATACATGCCATCGGATCCGCATGATGTTATCGGCGATCGATAAGGGGCCGTAAAAACCCGTACAGTTTTTGGCGAACTTGAGTCGAAAATTTACGAAGTTCGCCTGTAGAAATCTTTAATAGACGCTATGCGTGTGGTAAATGGTTTTAGGTAAACAAGAAATAACAACATTCTCAAGTGGGTAGATAAGTTAAATGATTGTAAATATGTAATAAATTCTCCTGAAATTTATTACCTAGCTTGTGCTTAGCTTGTTTTCCAATCACTTAGTTTGATCGTTTGATAACAAAAAATTTGCAAGTCGACACGATACAGTTTTTGGCGAACTGGAGTGGAATGTTTACGAAGTTCGCCTGTAGAAATCTTTACTAGACGCTACGCGTGTGGTAAATGGTTTAAGGTAAACAAGAAATAACAACATTCTCAAGTGGTTAGATAAGTTAAATGATTGTATGTAATAAATTCTTTTGAAAATTTATTACCTATATCCTTTCTAGTTTAAATATAGCTAAAGAGTATAGCCCATCTAAGGCCTCTCCCAACGCTCCCAAGTATTTACTGTATTCTGAGCTTACCGTTATGGTAATTGTAAGTCTCGAAGTAGCGCAACTAAGTCTGCGAAATGGTGTCAGGCCAACAAGGAAGCCTTACCTGATCAGTATGTCGGCAGCCTCGGTGCTTTCGATCTCACAGTGACCTGGTACCCAGCACTTTACCGTTTTTCTTTCTGCCAATAGCTGAAGAGTGTGGAAATATTTTTTGAGGAGCTTGTAGTTGATTGCCACATTGGATAGGGCAAACTAGAGTTCCTTTCGGTTTGAAGAGCTTTCGGATATTCCTTCACCTTCTACGTACTTATCTATAATGGCCTTTCGCTGGCATTCATTGACATACAATTTCCCTACTTTCTTATTGGAAACTGCGCGATTTTCAAAAATGTTTTTCCTTTTTATCCTTTCATGAGTATTTTAGGGAAATTATCAAAAACTTTGCTCCACAGTAATGATCAGCTATTCCTTAGAAATATATTCTTTCAAGAAACGATGTCTATTAAGAACAACAATTTCCATCACTTCGATGTATTTCGGTTGGGAATCGAACGTAGAATTCGGAACATTGAAATAGGGTCGATGGATGATAACTTTCGGTGCTCATTAGTGGAATTTTGATAATAGCTACACTAAATGTTCGTCGAAAATTCTCTTAACAAAAAACAGTGTGACCTAAAGGCATACAAAATCTAAACGATACTTATGTGGTAGGTTTCGTCAAAGGATGAGGCGAGCTCAGCCGATCTAGAGTCGAGTGAAGGTCCCACTAACCCCCACCAAATAAAACACAATAATTTAGTACCGGCGGGTTGACGTACAGGGAGAAAAGAGAGACGTATTGAGAGAGAGTCTAGCTGGTTGGCGGTCGCTGTTGTGGCGACGGTGAGAGCGGCGACGGCCGTGATGGCGACATGCACCCAACGTACTGGTGAGAGAGACAATGAGAGCGATGATCGTGACGGCAGCAACAGTCCCCTTGTAGTGGTTTTCGTGGACCCGGCGGCCCAAATGGTAGTGAGGGCGGCATGGAGCTCCCGTGTCTTAAATAGTGTTGGTGATTGCGGCCCCTTTTGGTTACGACTGTTACAGCGGCCTTAAACGGCGATGGCCTACGGTCGTAATAACAACTTCCGGTGCTCGTGTCAAAGGCGGATGTGATCACGAAGGTAGCAACTCATGCCCTAATGGCGGTGATAGCGTCAGCGGCCCTGGATGACGATGGTAATGCTAGAAGTCCTGGTAGGTGGCAGTTCTCGGCAACGGTTTCGGCCTAGGGGCGGCAAGAGTGTCGGCGGTCCAAATGGTCACCTACGAAAGCTGATCGGTTAGTGCGGCACCAAGGCAGCAAAAGCAGTCCATTCCTCCCCTATTTACTCAATCGTGGCTGCCTGGCACTAGGGCGGTATTCTAAGTGCTATGTGAGAAGTAGATGCTGCAACTGCTATTCTTTTGGAGATTTTGGCGATAAAGCTAGCGATATCGAATGTAGGAATCCGGCTGCAGCTCTCTATCTATCGGATCTTTTCTTTGAACTGATAAAACGGCATGAAAATATCCTCCGAAACCCCACAAAAGTTCGTATACTTTTTTTATGGGGATAGAGTCCTGCATTGGATCTCAGTATTACATATCTGGATTTGTAGTGTGTTTGTTAATCCAGTTTTAGA
>NW_023458562.1:19022339-19046977 GCF_013731165.1 Rhagoletis pomonella
ATAATAACTGTCGCACAGGTTTTTTGAAAAATAAAAGGGTTCTTTATAGATTTTGTGTTTTTTTTTTTTGTGTTTGGGAGATAAGTATGGTGTATTTTTTCTTAGATTTTGTATAAAAAAAAGAAAAAAAACCTGTATAGGGTTGGTCGAATGAATGCCCTCCTAGTCACCAGTTTCGAGTCTTTTCGATTGCTGAGTACGAGGCCTTATGGTGGACAAAAGACGGAGTATAAAGACCCAAATGGAGGAAATTAGCCTATGGTTACAGAAGATATGTAATAAAGTAACCGACGAAGACTTGCGCTTTTCTCCCAAACCCCCTGGTAAACCCAAATGAAGGTTAAATTTAAAGACTATACATTAACTACTTTTTTTACTTGCACTTTTCTCTCAAAGTGTTTACCGCCGGTAAACCCAAATGAAGGTTGAAATTTAAAAACAAATTAACAAAATTTAAGTAAAATCTGTGGATAATTTATTTTTCAAAAAAAAAACTGCAACAGATATTATTTTACACCCTGTATATGATAAAATATTAATAGCTGGAAAAAAGGAGTACAAAAGAAGTACAAAGCGAATAAAGGAGTACATTTCCAGATATATTTTTTTTTTGAGTACAAGCGAGTACATAGCAATAAAAAGGAGGACGTTTACTCCCAAAAGCAGTACGTCTGGCAACCCTACCTGGAATCCAGATAATATAAATTCGATTAGTCAAGCCAAGGGATTTCAGCTTACTTAGGCACCCCATCTCCAATTTTGATGTTACCTGATGGGATCTGAGGCCCTTAATTGCCGCTTGGCTGTCCGCCAAGGTTGGAATGTTCTGGTTCCGGTTGCGCTTGATATGTAACTTGGGACATCTTTAAATTGAGATTTCTACACAAATGTACTTCCTATACGATCTAACGATTAATACAAATTTCAACTTTTAATATTTTTCATCTATGTACTGATCTTTAATTTATGTATGTGCATTATTTGTGATCGTTTCTAAATAGAGGCCCAAAAATCGCAATGCTTTTTCTTACTTATTGAACATTAATGAAAACTATTCGATTATGGAATGCGCAATGTCCTCTGAAGAAACCCCATGTTTTTTGTTTTTGACTAACAGAGATTTCTTGACATCGCTTGTTCTTTATTTACATCGGCAAAGTTATATTACTATCTTGTCAAAATTTATCACAAATTAAAAAAAAATATTTACAACAATTGCTTCCAAAATTTACATATTTTCTGCTACAATACAACCCTGTATAACCTTAAACTATATATTGTTCTAAAACTCCCACCGTTTGATTAAATCACCACATCAGCCTCTCTGCCCTCTGGTTCGTCGTTCAGCGGCTCCACCCGCAGTCTGATCACATTCTGCGGCTTCGTCATCAGCCGCGTGCGGTCTACACTAAAATGATACCGCGTAATCAGCTGTGCCAAGAGTAGTCGCATCAGCAGCTGAGCGAATTGCAGACCAATGCAGCTGCGTGGTCCTTCACCGAAACCAAGCCACATGCAGAGGTCACGTCGCTTATTGTCGGAGCGGCCGAATCGTTCAGGCTTGAACATAAACGGCTCCGGATAATATTCGGCATCGTTGTGTATGGCATGCGTGGGCACGATGATGAACATATTTTTGGGTAGCGCATACTTGTCGTTGTTTGGCACCGGGAAATCGGTGAGCGTGCGCCGTATCAGGTAAGGCACCACCGGATGTAGGCGTATGGTCTCTGAAAAATAAAACAATTTTATTAAATTTCCGTTATGCCTCAGCGCAAATAAGCGACATACCTGATATGACTTGACCCATAAACTTAAGTTCGCGTACACAATCGTAATTGAGCTCATTGTTGTGCCGTTGCAGCGCTTCCGCCACCTCATCACGCAGTTGTTGTTGTATTGGATCGTTCAATGCCAATTCATATAGCACATATGTGAGTGTGTGTGTGGTCGGACGTAGTCCTGCCTTGAGGAAGGAAATAGCATGCGAGGCTAACTCTCCCATTAAGTGCTCCTTCAGCTCCTTCATGGTCTGATCCTCAACCTCGTGTGTACTCAGCTCCTGTTGCATTAAGTTCACCAAAAGCTGTAGGTAGTCATGTTTCTCAGTAGCGCTCTGCTCACGCTCGCTCACCACCTCAGTGATTAGGCCAATGAAATAGTTTTCCACTTCCCTGCAAGTGGTACGCAACTTAAGCCTCTTACCCAGCCTGGGATATCGCCGCAAGAAAGCATTAGCAAATTCACTGTGACGTGATGTTGTATTCTCTAGATGAGTCATATCATCGAAAACGTTCAGCGGATACTTTTGCTGCCGTTGTGCGTTCAAATCGAAAACACAAACCGCCAAGCTGGTTAACACAAAACGGCGCATTTGTGTGCGTATCTCTATGTAACCGCTATGCGCGCGCTCTTCTCTCACCAGCTGATCGAAGCTCTCCAGCCATTCCGCGCACGTTTCCCGCAGCCCGTCGTACAGGTGGCGCATTTCATCTTTGGCAAAAATCGGCTCCAGTCGCAGTCGCATCTCTTTCCACTCGCTACCACGTCTGCTATACAAGTCGGCAGAGAGCGGATCGTGTTTGCTGTTGTGATAGATGCCGCGATCATTGAAATTCGAGAAGTTCTTGATCAGTATCTGCATAATCAACTCGCGATCGAGTATGAGAGCGCGCGGCTGCATGAGCCGATAGAAACCGCAAAAGGGACCCTGACCTTTGAAATTGCGGTACAGCTGATCGTAGTGCTCCAGTTCCTGCCATTCCAGTGTTGTGCGCAGGCCAAATAGATGCTGTAGAATTTCAAACTCCGGCGCAGGAGGTTCGAATGGCACATGGTGCATACGCCAGTAGTTACGCTTGTAGAAGATGTAAATAAGCGGCGTGATGACGAAGATTATGAGGACGGTAATCACAATGGCCACAATTAGCCATACCCACCACATTTTAAAATATTTCTTGCCAACCTTTGTGGAATTTCGAATGACTTAATGTCCGTTCAAGGGCACGCACTCATAAAAAAAAACACCAAAATAATTTAGTTAAAGTACTTTCTGTTATCTCGTATTTATGTACTCATGTGAGTGCGCGCACACCGCACCACCGCCGCTCTACACTTTTTGCGCTTATTAAAATCGTGCGGTGAACTTCACTTTCAATAAGTTTTTAGCGCTGCCACTCGGCGCGCGTTTCAACTGCTTACTAAGCGTTTCCTATACCCAAGTATTTTACTCGTACTCCACTGTGCGCTCACGCTTTTCCAGCGGAGTCAATTGTAGAGCTTTTTTTTCGTTTAGCGGACGCCTTACGTACTCGTTTTATAACTTTTTTTATCAGCGTAATTACAGGTGAGCATTTTTAAATAAGCTCATATTTTTTAATTGTTGTATTAGGGTACGACGAGAATTCGGTGCGGTTGAAATGTGGCTGTGTGCGCTGTGTGGTAGTTTATTGCACTTACACAACGAATTCAGTTGAAGAGCGGCACGTCGGAAAAAGACTGTAACTCCCAAAAGTGCTGGAGAATAAATTTGAACAGCATTTTGTTTTCGTAGCATTTCAAACAACAATGCGAAACTCAGCTAACCAAAAATGCATTGACTTCAACTAGCTGAGCGTTAACATATCGACAGTGACTAATTCAGGCGTTTGCCTTCGTAAATATTTACTTTTGTCAGCTATGAAGTGCCGCTTCTATTCTGAAAGTATCGAAAAAGTACAATGCATTTTCGCTTAGCCACTATTCCTAGTGAGGCGATATTATTAGTAGCTACCGGTAATTGTCTAACTTAAAAAGGCGAAAAGCTCAGCAAGATCGATATAAACTGCTGCAACCAACACATGCTCAACAATAGACGATTTTTAAAGCTTGCTATAGACTGACGTTGTGGCTGAGTGGTTAGAGGTGCTTACTACCACTCCGTTGGCCCTGAGTTCGATTCCTGGTCAAAGCTGGATCTAAATGAGAAAAGGTTTTCCTAACAGTGGCCGTTACCCGGCAGGCAACGGAAAACCACTAAGTGTTTGTATTTCTACCGTGAAAAAGCTTCTCGTAATACCCATTTGAGGTTCGGAGGCAGCGGAAACCTGCAGGTTCCTTCATGTTTCTAAAATCTTCAAGACGCACATCACAAATTGGAGGACAAGCTCTGCTAATTACTTAGAACAAGTGTAAGCGTAAAAAATATTATTTTTAATATTATAGGTTTTATATGGACGCGCACAGAGTAAAAGCGCACTCTGATCGGCACTGATATAAAATCTATGGAAAGCTTAAAAAAGCTCTGCTCATGGGGTTCGACAACGGTTTCTGTATATGTGCGCGCTTAGAGTACTTTCACTGGTGTAAATCGGTGATGTACATTGTCTTTCTCGCATACAAAGCTTTTCTTTTAGCTTTCTATAATCTTTATCTAGAACAGTCACGACCAAAAACTATTCCGCGTTAGAAGCTTTATAAAGGTTTCTATAGCTTTTACTTATATGAACGCGCAAGTAGCAAAATCTCACTGTGATCACCATTGACCTAGAATCGGAATGTAATCCCGAAAGGCAGTGCTTAAACGCAATTTATATTTATAGAAAAGTTTTCATAAACTATAACAATTAATTTGTTCTTACTTTTTAAGTTTGCAGTTATATTTTTGATTCATATCTTTTCAATTAAACAATTTTATTAAGCCTGAGGCAGTTTTTGGTGAAAAATGTTGAGGAAAAACAACAATAATTTATAAATGGTCGAAATTATAGCTGCAATTTGGGAGATCGTCACATCTCCTCATTAGACTTCTTCACCGTGTTCACTGGGACTTGAACCAGCAACTCCAGCGTTCAAAGCCTGCCTTGTTATAGCCCAGTTATGCATACTTGCATTGCTATACCATTTTTACGTAAAAATCAAAACCAAAGAGAATTCTACATGTTAAGTGCTATGCGTTGGGTGACCGCTTACACCCAAAGCCCATTTAACAGATTCGCTCATGCAACGCTAAGTATGCATAACTGGGCCATGTAAATTGTTATTGCTTTTTCCATTTTTCATTCTTTCAATCCAACTACAATCAGCTATTCAGACTTGCCTTTTTAAAGGTTTTATTAAGCCATATTGTTATTCCCTAAATTTACTGTTCTTTATTACTGAAAGTTCCATCTCTGCCGATTTCCACGCACGTGCAACGTTAAAATATTTTTAAAAAGCATATCTCTCACCTTATCAAAGACGAGAGCGATAAGCCTGAAAATTGTGAATTTAAAGATAATACCGAAAGTAAAAATTGCGCATAGTTTTTATAACGAAAAGAATTTGTTTGTTTCGACAGGTATTTTTGAATGGTTTTAGAGCTTTTTAAAAAAGCTCAGATTATACATGTTTAGAGAATTTTTCAATTACATTTACTATGGCTTATCTGGTAAGGGGGAAATATCTCTTATTGTGCTGCCATAATATCTTGGATAATGCTAGGTTTTCACGAGTACCATAATAAGAGGCAATGCTTTGTTTTTAATTCACAAATTTATATTTCCCTTAAAAAAAGTGTTCTGAACTAGAATTTACGACAGAATTTCCAACATTCGTGAAGTGAGAACCCGCTATAAGGGTGTTTTTTTAAGAGAAAATCTTCCATTAATTTTTTAGCAATTGTTTCGCTTGCCATCACTTTGATTTCCGCAAATTTTATTCAACACCAGACATTATTATTTATTATTTATATTACATACATATGTACATACTATTAGGTACGTGATAGCGTATAAATATATAAAATATGATAAATAATAATAATGTACCGGGGCTTGGCATTATTTGTGTTAACTTTTTAATGCAATCAATAACGCCAGTCAACTTATCAGTCGACACATAGTTTTTTTTTCGCTGATTGCTGATCGCTCATAAAATACGAAAGCTGGTGTGGCTTTGGTGGGCATTCGTATTAAAACAGAGAGTAAAATAAAGAAAAAAAAAACAAAAAGCCCGTTTTCATGCGTATGTAATGTTGACATATTTTGTATTTTGATTTGTATGTCTGTATGTATTTACGTAAGTGTGAATGAGAGCGTCATTGCAAAATTTAATGAAGCGGAACAATGAATTGAACTTAAATGGAATGCTTTTAATCGTCTTGTTAAAGCGATGGGGGTATTCATAGAGCAGCGCAAAACAAGCGAGAGCGAGTAACTGAAATTCTAAGTTTTGTGGAGAGTAAAATAGTTATACAAATTTCATTATTAATTTTTAATATTTTCTATTCTATTGGTTTAATTTCGTTTCTTGTGTCTTCATTTAATTTCATTTCATTTCATGGCATTCCATTCCATTACATTTCTTTTCACTTCTATTTCGTTTCATGTCATCTCATCTCATCTCTTCGTCGTTCTATTTTACTTCGTTTCATTTCATTTCACTTCCTATGACTTCATTTCCCTTTATTTCATTTAACTTCATTTCGCGTCACTTCATGAACACACCCATCCACAATGACTATGCGTGCTATCTCATCGATAAATTCTTTTGTAAACATACTTGGCACTGTTCAAGGCTCTTATCTGAAGAAATATATATGTATGTACATATAATTGCATGCATGCCAACAACTCGGCTTAACATTTAACTGTGCATTTATGATTGTAAATCAAGTTTCAAGTTTTTGTGGTCAGTAACAAAATAGGCACACAACCTTGCAGCGCTCTCAGCGTTTTGCAGTAAGCGCAGCACGCGATTCCCAAGAAATTCCCATTGTGCGGCTTCGATTACACTAAGCTCTCTTATTTAGTCATTGTTATTAGTACATTTGCACTTGCATCGCCTTGCCGAAGATCAGTTGTTCAAGAGCCGGTAAACTATAAAAATGTCTGTGTTTGCAGTTCTTTTAGCCGCGCTATTGGCGCTACTCTCGTTTCTGTTCTACTTGCTGCGACGCCGCATGAACTATTGGCGCTACCAAGGCATACCGCACGATCGACCACACTTTTTCGCTGGCAATCTGAAGGGTTTGCTGAAGACGCGCAACTTTGCCGAAATTTTACTGGAATTATACACGCGTCATAAGGGAACGGGTCCCTTCTGCGGTTACTACCTGTTTCAACGTCCCGCCGTGCTGGTGCTGGACCGAGCGCTCGTGAAGAGTATACTCATCAAGGATTTTAATAATTTTGCCGATCGTGGCCTTTTTCACAACGAAAAGGATGATCCACTCACTGGCCATCTATTTCGCTTGGATGGAAATCAGTGGCGTGGGTTGCGTAGTAAACTTACGCCCACTTTCACTTCCGGCAAGATGAAATTCATGTTTCCCACCGTATTGAAAGTGGGCGATCAGCTGATGGCTGCGGTGGCGAAACGTTTCGCTGAGGATGAGCATGTGTGGGACTGGAAGGAGATGATGGCGTGCTTTACCACTGACGTGATTGGCAACTGTGCCTTCGGCATTGAGTGTAACAGTCTGCAGGATCCCCATGCTGAATTTCGTGTTATGGGCCGCAAGATAATTGGGGCGCGTCGTCATGGCGCGCTTGTCAACGCTTTCATCAACAGCTTTCCGAATGTGGCGCGTCGCCTGCGCATGGCCATCATGCCACAGGATATAACCGATTTCTTTCTGCGCATCGTGCGCGAAAATGTTGAGTTTCGTGAGCGAAATCGTGTGCATGCCAATGACTTTATGAGCATTCTTATGGATTTGAATAAGGGCAAGCATTTGAAAAGCGAAAGTGATGTAGCATGCGCACTAAGCGTGAGCGAGATGACAGCACAGGTGTTTGTGTTCTTTGTGGCTGGCTTCGAGACTTCAGCGACAACTTTAGCATTCGCGCTGTACGAGCTGGCGCTGCATCCGGACATACAGACGCAGCTGCGTACGGAGATCGAAGAGACCATTCGAAAACATAATAACGAGTTCACCTACGAGTGCGTGGAGGATATGCAATACATGAAGCAAGTACTAGCGGGTGAGTAAAGTGAGCGTTGATTAAAAATGTGATGTGCGACATTCTATTTTTTCTGCCGCAACAGAAACACAGCGGAAATATCCGATCGCGCCGAATTTAATGCGTCAAGCAGCCAAGGACTATGTGGTGGCAGGCCATCCGAAATATGTTATCAAGAAAAGCATGATGGTCACCATACCGACGATTGGCATACACTACGACCCTGACATATATCCGGATCCAGATAAATTCGATCCATCGCGTTTTGCGCCCGATGCGGTGAAGCTGCGCGACAGCGTCGACTGGTTGCCCTTCGGCGACGGTCCGCGTAATTGCATCGGCATGCGCTTCGGACAGATGCAGATGCGCGTCGGTCTGACCTACCTGCTGCGCCAGCTTAAGTTCTCTCCCTGTGAGAGGACACCAATCCCAATTGTTTACCAGAAATCTTTTCCACTATTTCCACAAGGCGGCATATTTTTGAGAGTGGAAAAGGTTTGACGTACCGTACTGATACATACATAGAAAGATATACACACTCATACATATGTACTTATTTGAAAGGGGTTTTCAGCCGGAATATACACAAAAGTATGTGCATGAGGATGGTCCAAAAATGCACGTGAAAAAAGTAAATTTCGAATTTCGAATTTTAATTCTCATCCCTCTATATCGAAAAGATATACCCCTGCTTTTTAATTAAAAAAAAAAACAAGTTTTCGTAGAAATGGTACAGAATTCTTGAAAATAAATATTTTTTCATCGGAAAACTCTGCTTCTCTTTAGGAGACTTCAATTAATCAAACCCAGTCGTTTATTTTACCCTTTTTTAATACTAGCGATTTTTTATGGATCACCCCCTTGCATTTTTGGGGGTTTTAGAGACCTATAAAATCAGTTAATATTAAAAAATGGCTAATAAACAATTAGTTATTATTATTGGAAGACTTTTGTAGAGAAACAGAGCTTTCCCATAAAAAAAATATTGATTTTAAGAATTCTATACGATTTCTACGAACAGTTTTTTTCCTTATAAAATACATGGGTTTTTGCAATCAAAATAAAAAAAGGATTTTTTTTCGGTACAGAGTCATCGTAGGGGTGAGAGCATTAAAAGTCGGACTCTGCTTTTTTGGACCGCCCTAATGTACATATGTATGTATGCTTTTTCTATATTATTACTTAGAAATAGTAATCATGGGGAATTAACGAAACTGCAATTCTCACATTTGTTCTAGTCAAAAAATTGTTCGCGCCGTTAGTGACTTAAAACTTGTTCAAATGTGCATACATACATACATAAATGCATAGGTACATAAATTTATAAATACTTGCATAGACTGCATTGGATTATTCTCGGAAATGATAACGCACATACATACAAGGCTTGCGTGTTTTGTTGGAGTGGACTTAAATTGTGTCAATACTACATATATGCACCTACATATATGTAAGATACTCGTTTGTTTTGCGAAAAATAAATAAATAAATTTTATTTTCTTTGAAGTAAAAAAAAAAAATGGTTAAATGAAAAATTTAAATATACTTGCATTCTTTGCCTTTCGATTGACGCGAGCTAAGCACGTTGAGTTAAGTGTATGATTTGAAATAAAAATTTTAATGCAATTATAAAGGGTTGTGAGAATTTTCGTAAATAAAAAAACACAATTTTTAAATGTAAGAATTGTGGTGTTCTTGTAAATTTTAAACGAAAAAGGCAAACTATGGGATTTATAAAAGAGCATTGAAGTTCTACTTTAAGCGAGGGATTCGTGTAATAAGTTCTTATATTATTAATTTTTCCTAATTAAAATTATTTTATTAAAAATTTTTTGTGGCATCTTCAAAAGAGATGCTCTTGCTTAAGCGATACCTTTTGTGATTTTCAATAATATAAACAAAATATGTTACATTTTCAAGTCGTTTAATTAACAACGTAATTTATTCTTGTTTTATAATATTTAGTTTAAGTAATAACACATTTATTATTTTGTGGTGTTTTAATAGTTATCCTATTTACATCGTATTCGCATTAATTTTTTTAAGGTTTTTCTCCTTTTAATTTTTACCATTATAGTAATCGATATTGTTATCGATAACATTATTGCCGTTTTAAGCGAAAAAGCCCCATCCAATAAGAATATATCTTCTGATGTCGATAAACGGTTGTAGATTCTGTGCACCAAGCTGTCTCCGGCGTTGCGTACGCTGGAAACTTGAGAACCCTATACGGTGTTTACATGAGGCGATTTTACAGGCAACTTTTATTTGGAAACAAAAATTGCCTGGTGGGAACGGCCTTTCAACTAATCGCTTCCAATGAAGTTGGGGTGCAGCCAACTTTTGATTGATCTTATCGCCTCTAAAATTACCTGGAAAATCACCTCATGTGAACACCGTTTTAGCTTCACCCCGTTAACGCTGTGCATTTAGGCTGGCTACAGACAGGCCCGCTCGATTCTAACCTTTTCAGGAAAACTGTGAATGAAAGGCGGCAGCTTCAAGGAAGAAGCGCTTTAATTTTACAGGGCCAAGTCCAAGCTTGATGGAAGCGTTGCTGGCGGTCTCTCTGCTCATTAAATCTCCCCTGAACTCAAAGGCCATACAGGTAAAATATTTCAGGCAGACGTAGATGCCATCAAGAAAGTTGGCTACTGGCTCTCAGCTGTGTAGCGTCGACAGCTAAGCGCCAATCACTTGCTCACGGCGCGCTAAATTTTTTTTGGCATATGTATGTCTAGTTAGGCTTAGCATATGGCTAACATGTTCCAGTGATGTTGAAGGAAACTGCCTAGAGAAAAATCCGGTTAGGGAAGGAACCCTCGAGCTGGTGTCAGCGATTAAAGAGAAGGTGGGACGGTTTGTACTGTTTGCCGACTACTCTTGCACAGATGGGCCCTCCATACCAGCTAGGCAGATGATGGGCGAAAACGGGAACATGTGGAACCGTACGATTTTTTTCTGTAAATGGTGGAGCGCGGACTGTAAAGCTAGCTTCTTAGACACCCAAGGGCTATTAGAATTGATGAAGTAAGACTAACACAGCTGATCAGTATTCCTAACTTCTGGGACTGCCAATTTTAAAGTTCTTGTCAAGTAGCGATTTTTGTCATAGTTTCGTAGTTAAAGCAGAAAACCACATCAGCATCAAACATAATTCAAGACTCAGAGAAAACGTTCCAGTTGCTTAATTTTGATTCATTTATTTCCATACAAATTTGTATGCTAGTTCAACCTTATGTATTGACGCTTGGCTTTTCAACTCACAAGCTGATAGCGAGGCTTTCACCACGGCGAGAATATCATTGCTAGCTGGCATATGATTAGCGACTAAAAGCCTGATTATGGCAACTTAACTTAACTTAACGGAACGTAGAACTTCAAAAAATCAAAATGAAACAGATTTCGACGTGGCATTAAGTTACGTTAAATTTCGGCTATTCAATTATAAGCAACATCCATTTAAGAGAATGCTTAAGTGAGAGCCGACAAGTAATGTTAAGTTGCCATAATCAGACCATAAACATTAAACCAATTACCTTTTCGAAAAACTAATACAGCATCAAACAAATTTTTGTATACATATGCACTCTTTTAGCAAACAACGGAAAGGCAAACTACTGAAATATTTTACTTTACTAATTATGTATGTATGTTTGGTATTTGCAATACTTGTTTTTATACATAGTTGCGCGACATAATGACGTAGTTTTGCTTGCAATACGTTCTGGTCGGTGTGCTCAGATGCCCAACCTGTCTGCAAATCGGTTCGCTTGCTTCAAAGCGATCTCATTAAAATGCCAGACAAGCGCTCAGGCCACAAGTGGCGGTTCGCGTGGCTGCTTACTTCGTAGCGCGCAATTTCCATCGGCTATATAAAGGCGACGAGCCGGTCGTAGCGCTATTATTTCTTACGCTCAGCTTGTGATGTGTACATCTAAGTTTAGTTTATTTATCTGCTGTTTTTACTGAATTTCACAATGCCATTGATGCTGGTGTTAGTTGCTTGTGTATCGGCTTTAATTTCGACTGTCGCATATTTATTTTGGCGCCGTATGAACTATTGGCGGCAACGCGGCATACCACACGACGAGCCTAGCTACCTATATGGCAGTTTTCATCGTCTGACCAAGGCGTTTGGTTACTCCGAGATCTTGCGTTCCATGTACGAGCGCTTCAAGTACTGCGGTCCATTCTGCGGCTATTATTTCTTCCAACGTCCTGCGGTGATGGTCTTGGATATGGAACTTGTCAAGAATATACTGATCAAGGACTTTGCGAACTTCAGCGATCGTGGTTTGTTCCACAATAAGAAGGATGATCCGCTAACGGGTCACTTGTTCTTCGTGGATGGTTCAAAGTGGCGTATACTGCATGGCAAACTGTCGCCAACATTCTCCGAATATAAAGTGCGTGGCATGTTTCCGTACGTTCGTAATGTGGCACTGCAAATGGTCGATGTGCTTAATCAACTGGTAAAGCGCGGCGGTAGCATCGAAGTGAAGGAGCTGATGGGCCGCTACACCACAGATGTCATTGGAAAGTGTGCTTTGGGTATTGAGTGCAACAGTCTCAAGAATCCGAACGCAGAGTGTCGCACAATTGGACGTCGTATCTCGACCGATCGTCGGCATGGACTGCTGGTGTCTGCTCTGATTGAGGGATTTCCGAAGCTGGCGCGCTTGCTACGTATGGCGGTAACTCATCCGGATATCGAGAAGTTCTTTATGCGCCTGGTGAGGGAGAATGTGGAATATCGGCAGAAGAACAATGTACGCGGCAACGACTTGATGAATCTGCTGATGGAGCTGAGTAAGAGTTAAAATTTAAGGTATGATGAAAATGATGAATTTAAGGGTCTGACTGTGGAGGAGATGACAGCGCAAGCGTTTTTCTTCTTTGCTGCAGGTTCCGAAAAATCATCAGGGACGCTTTCATATACACTGTATGAGTTGGCACTGCAACCCGAGCTGCAGGAGCGGCTACGCTGTGAGGTCAATGAGACGCTGGAACAGCACGACAATGAGCTCACCTATGAGTGTCTGAATAAGATGCAATATATGAAGCAGGTATTGGCAGGTGAGTGTGTGCAATAAAAAATGAATGACAACTATTAGAATACGTGCAATCTACAGAAACGTTGCGTAAGTATCCGGTGTTACCGCACCTAGCGCGTCAGGCGCTTCACCACTACGTGGTACCCGGCCATCCGAAGTATGTCATACCGGCAGGAATGTTAGTGACAATACCCGTAGTTGGCATACATTACGATGCTGAAATTTACCCGAATCCTGAGCTCTTCGATCCGGAACGCTTCACGCCGGAGAGGGTGAAGCTGCGTGAGAAGATCGAGTGGCTTCCATTTGGCGATGGACCGCGCAAGTGCATCGGCTTCCGATTTGGTCACATGGAAATGCGTGTGGCATTAGTATATCTGATGCAGCACTTTCGCTTCTCTGTGAGTGCGATGACCAAGTCCGGTAAGAGGCTACCAAAAAATGGCATTTTATTGAAGGTTGAACGAGTTTAGCGCACGAAATTAATTTTTAAGTGAAATTTAGGTTTGTAAGTTTGGAGACGTCTTTGGAAAAGTAGTTTTATATTTTTCTTCAAAAACGTTTTTTGACCAAAATTAATTTATTTATCATGGGCTTATGCGATTTTCCTAATGCCTTTACTGTGTAAATTTATATTTTAGGGAGCCCATGTATCAACAAATGTACAAATAGTAACTGTAACTGTGATCTACAAGAGTGTTAAAGCTTTTTTGGCTTTGTTGAATCGCCGACTGCCGAATTATTTGCGAAATCTTGAGATTTTGAGATAATTTGAGACAATTTTCGTACTTTCAAATTTCTTAGATGCAAATTTGTATTTGGAAGTGGATTTTTGCAAAGTTTTTTGTTAAATATAAATTTTTTGGTTGATTAACAATTTTATTTATTAAGTGAGCTTGAATGCACAATTTCTATTGTACACCTATGTATTCCATATTTTAAAATAAATTGTATGGAAACATTTTAATAAAAGTGAGATTATACATATGTATTAAGAATGCGTGTTTTTGTTTTGTTGGTGTTAGTTGATTCTTTAGACAAGGCAGGAAAATGATGTACATATGTATGCATATATTTTGCATAGAACGGACGTTTGAGAGAAGGCGCCATGGACTGTCTGGACTATCCTCAAATCACTGAAAACGCAAATACTTAAAGTTAAGCCCAAACTCTTACGCCAAGAAGAACAAGCTTGAGGTTATGTGGGCAACACGACAATAGCTGCGATGTTTAGGAAGCATACTAACTGATGAATCCGTGAACTATAAATCAGCGGCTCTCACAAAGGGAGCAGTACCAACAATGCAGTGTCGGTCTAGCTTTTATAGAAACGATTTTGAAGGACCGTAGATTCTCCTACATAGATGAATAAAACGTCAACAGCGTTGTCAGATGCATTTACGACCTATGAATCAATACTTTCACGCAATGTTAAAGAACACTGCCGTACCTACTGCACTGATCTGGTAACCAAAAAACCCAGTGCTATATACTGTCCATTTGGAATCGTCTGTATCCAAGACATAGCATGCAAACAAAGTTTTCCTTACATATGCAGATACAATATAGCTTCATTTGGTGATCATAGCTTTGGACGCAGGCTCTTTGTGGCGCGATGTACATGTGAATATAAGGTCGTCAAAACGTACAAGCTTCTACTGAACGATATTTCGAAGCATCCTTCTTTTCTATAACGAAATGATCCTTTTGCTACGATGAGATCGATAAGCTAAACGACAAAAGATGTCGTCCATGCTCACTCGAGTGTGATAGAATTCTTTGAATTTTGATTATGCAAAAGCGAATAAATTTTTCTCATACAGAATTTTCGTACTAAGAATGCTTAATACTTTCCTGCATAAATGGTAGATTTCGCATTTCCGAATGGGTGGTCTTGTCTTAGTTGTAGCTGCAGCGAGGAGAGGCAACGTATATGGTATGGAAGACGACTACTTTACTTATACTGCACGACAAGCTCTCTAACTTACGCAAAATAGAGAGAGCTTTCATTAAATAAGCTTAGTATTGCTATCGCCACTGTCATGGAGATTAATTGAGAACTGAATTAGTCTCATTCTAACAAAAGAAGCAAGTTCTTTTATAAATATATAATTACGTTTCGTTGGTGTTATAGCCCGAACACAATGAAAACGACGAGGAGCTACGGACCGCAGCTGTCAAATTATTTTAACACGTTCTCTTACTAGGTAATTATTTTGGCGACGACAGGCCTACGCGACGACATATAAGGTTCTTCCTCTTCTTTTATGTCACCCTCATACAAATTCATGATGTCGCTGGCGCGTTCAAAAAAAATCATGTCGCCATCGAAGAAGCGTTCAGATAATGAAGATAACAAATTGGAAGCTGTGGCTCGTAGCTGGTCGTTTTAAATGTGTTCAGAACTTTAGTTCACGTTCAGGGCTCGTTTGCACTTCATCTACGTCAAATTAAAATAGTCCAAGACAGCATAACAAGTTACCAGTATGCAACCTGGTCCAGTAGACCATATGTCTGCATGTAGCTGAGTGCGCAAAGATGCTTGCCACAACTTGTTTCAATCCAGAGAGGGTCAGGGTTCGAATTCCATTGCAGGCAATATGCAAATTAAAGTATTATTTTTTTTTTGGATTTTATCTTGATTATTTACTTCACGGATGCTTTTTCAGAACGGAAGCGGTCATATTTTAATACGCGCGTAGTCGAACTGAATATTTACGGCAATACAGTACTTTTGTTGACGTTTATAGTAAGAAGATCAACTACGTTTCTGATGGATTTTGATATTTTTTTCCTCAGTGTAGACTGCTTGAAAAAGTCCGCACAAATAAATTGCATTTTTCCCATGTAAAATATATATAAAACTTCAAAGCTCGACGACAACGCAAATATTAGGTGTTTTGAAAATAAAAAAGCTTTTTCGATATTCCTCAGCATGGTTCACCTGGTTGTAGGAATTCTTGGTAATAAAAAAGGAACTAAAGACAACAGACTGCAGAGTATCCTCGACCATTAGCTTGCTGGCTGACTAACCGATTCACTATTTATCCACTAAAGCTTTTTCATGGTTTGTTAATGGCAAAGGTGTACATATCTTGGCCACTCAACTTGAGCAATGGCTTGAATTGAAGAAAATTAAAATAACAGTCTCACTATTAAAATATTATTTACCAGGTCTACATATTGCATCAGACGAAACATAACAAAAAGTCGCTGATAACGATAAAGTTAATAGACTTCTTTAGGAAGCCCGATGACTAATTAAAATTGTTGTTGGATAGTAAAGAATAAACAAACAAAAATTCCATACGCCAAAGGCATATCTATAAAAGAAGTATGTAAGTAAAATATCTGTAGTAGCGGTCTCCTATGCATTCTATTAGAGAAAATCAAGGGTAATACGATCTAATGGGCATGCAAAAAATGTAACTGTTGAAAGTTTAAAGCTCTGCTCATTTTTGTTGGCTCTAACTAGTTAAACCGAACGCTGCCTACCTGTGACCTTTTCATTTAAGCATTCCTGCTCTTCATTAATAAATAGATGTAAAAATCGATATTTTTTTCATTCATAATTTTTTACCGTTTTTATGTTATTCGCACTTGCAGTGATGACACATACTAAACATGCATACACGGGTGTGTATGTATATAGAGGGGGGTAACCCATATTTATCTTATCGCAGTTACTTGCAATTCTCCGCTAAAGTACAATGCAAAAGTTGCCAAGTCACTGGAATTGATATTGCTACAAGCACGCTACGTCTACCAGCTGAAAAATGCTTTAGATACTAAATGCATACATATGTACATATACAAGTGTCGTTTTGTCTAACCTGCTAGTTCATGTTAGGCGCGCAACTAAACACCATCTAATAATTTTTGCCACAATGGCTGTGACGGAAATTTTATTAAGTATTTTTCTCGCGCTTGTCGCTGGCGTCTTTTATATTACACGTCGCAATTTGACTTACTGGCAGAGGAAAGGCATCCCTTGTGATCCGCCAGATTGGCTATTTGGTAATCTTAAGGGTTTGATGAAAACAGTCAGCTTTGCCGAAGCTTTCACAAGAATCTATAAGCATCATCTGGGTACGGGTCCTTTTTGTGGTTTTTACTTCTTTCAAAGGCCAGCCGTTATGGTTTTGTCCCCCGATTTGACAAAACAAGTGCTGATTAAGGACTTTAGTAATTTCGTTGATCGCGGTAATTTCAGCAATCCAAAAGATGATCCACTCTCTGGACATTTGTTTGCGCTTGATAGCCAAAAGTGGCGTGTTATGCGCAACAAACTATCGCCCACTTTTACCTCCGGCCAAATGAAATACATGTTTCCCACGGTGACTGCGGTAGCTGAGCGATTCGTGGAAACCTTAGACGGTGAGATCGCAAAGAGCAACGTTATCGAGATTAAAGACATCATGGCGCGTTTCACCACCGATGTGATTGGATCGTGCGCTTTTGGCATTGAATGCAACAGTCTGAAGGATCCGGATGCCATATTTCGTAGAATGGGACGTAGCGTTCTCACTGATCGTCGACATTCGAACTTCGTTAATAGCTTAATTCACGCGGCGCCGAAATTGGCTCGCAAACTTCACGTGCGTATATTTCCAGATGAAATTACCAATTTCTTTATAAATATTGTACGCGAGGCTGTGGAATACAGGGAGAAGAACAATGTGCATCGGAAGGACTTTTTGAACATACTGATGGAATTGAATAAAGGAAAGTTGAAATTCGCTGATAAAATGGATGAGAAGGGTCTAACCGTCGAGGAAATGGCGGCACAGTCGTTTGTATTCTTTGTAGGTGGCTTTGAGACATCGTCGTCGACACTGTCCTTCATGTTGTATGAGCTCGCGCAGAATTTGGCGATTCAGCGGCGCATGCGCGAGGAAATCACGGAGACGCTAGCGCAATACGACAACGAGGTAACATACGAATGCATCAATTCAATGCCGTACATGAAGCAAGTCATCGCAGGTAGGTTTAATAAAAATTTAGAACCTTTAACGGTAAGTCAATTGGTGTGTACATATGTATTGCTTATTGCAGAGACGCTACGCATCTATCCAATTTTACCGCATCTCCAACGTGTAGCTCTGAAGGATTACGTTGTGCCTGACCAGCCGAATTACGTGATCGAAAAGGGCATGCCCGTATATATACCAGTCATGGGTATACACCACAATCCTGAAATTTATCCCGAGCCAGAGAAGTTCAACCCGGATCGTTTTTCTCCGGAAGCGAAGGAGTCCCGGGACGCCATCAATTGGCTGCCATTCGGCGATGGTTCACGCAATTGTATTGGCATGCGATTTGCACAAATGCAGATGCGCGTCGCCTTAATTTACCTGCTGCGTAATTTCGAGTTTTCTACATGCGAGTTAACAGAAATCCCCTTGCAAATGGATCCAAAGCAGTTTTTGACATCCAGCACAAATGGAATATACTTGCAACTGAAGCGTGTTTGAGTCAATTAAAGTGTTTTTTTTTATTGTTATTAAAAACTGCGAAAAGCCAAATATGTACATGAAAAGGAGCCAAGTTTGTTTTAAATTGCCACTCAGAATCAACTGATAAATATTATTCACAAAACCCTATAATTAAGTAATTTGTGAGGGTTTACATAGAAATATATGTATGTGTTAAAATTATATTATATGCTGAAAATGTTTGTATAATGAATTTAATTGTTTCGATCCGACAAAAACAAGTACATATAATAAGTGTGTGTAGTTGTATATCCCAACCTTGTAATTTGTTAAACTTGCAAGCTGCTTACTCGCAATATGAGCGCTTTGAACACAGTGTGCTACTTCGATGGCCTTAAGCTGCATTAAATAAAATATAAAAAAAGTTAAATTAAATAAAATAAAAAAAAAACAAGTAATAAACAAAATTTTTAAGACAAGCTTTTCTAAAGTTTCGTGGGTTCCTTTAAGTAATATACCTTTTAAACACGAACCATACCAGAGCATAAACATGGAAGTTTCAAAGATCTCGACGCCTAGCGGACAAATTAACCTTTCATATTGCACTGTCATCGGCTTCTGAGCTAATTTTAAATTTATAAGTCTCTAGCTCATAGGAAAGTTGGTTAAAAGTTGATTCCAAGATTGCATTACACACAGGTGAAACTTAATAAAAGCTTATGAAAACGTGATATTTTATTTTTAAAACATACAAGTCTGGCCCCAAATTTTCTTTCATCGTGATTTAGATCACTGAAATAACATTCCTTGGTCAGGAAGTCCTTGTGCTGCATAGAGCCGACTCAGAAACCGAAACCAGTATAGTCACGACCGAAAAAATATAATTTTTTTTAAAAAACCGCCTAAAAATTAACGGAAGCAGTTGTTTGAATATAGTCGTATTTAGGCTTATATTACCAAGCTTGGTAAATTGGTAATCTCAATAAAAAGTAATAGTGCGTTTTTTAGTTAAAAGTTTAAGATTTTGAAGTCCAAGGTTGCTAAGTTCAAAAGCTTTTACAGACGGAGTGCTACGGAACGCATAGTCAAATCAGAGAGGGTTTACTTGATCGCATACACCGATGAATTGTATTTGAAAGTGAATGGTTATATCTCAGAATAGTCCAAGTAATTCAATGCACATAATTAACTTTACCCTACGAATTCAATCCGACTCGCTAGCACCTGAACTAAGGAGGTTAAAGCTGAACTGAGGCATACCGATCAAGGACACTACACCATCGACAATAAATAACTCGACCACTTTAATTGTAACACCTATCCTTCATCCAGACCAGCCCTGCCAGGGTCGGAACGGCCCGTCAAAACACAACCCCATTAGGTCTCAATTTTAACATCCCTTTTGTTTTTAGCTTTTCTTTTTTTGCTCATATATTTTAAAGGCCCGTACCCAGCTGTATTAGCTAGTCCTAAATACTTCCCGTCAAGTAGCATTTAGCAACATTTTAACAAGCAGCTCCCTCTGCATGCTCTTCCTTGAAGCTCAGACTGCTGCCATCTTATGGATCTCAATTTCCAGATTCAGTTAAACTGAGACAATATTCTTCGATAGTTAATCAACAGTTTTGACAACTCCCGTCTCGTGAATGCCGGTAGCGGTCGCGTCAATTAAAAAGCCTCTGCAGTTTGAAGATTCCAAGTTCGGCACATGAAAACGGTGAGTAAACGACAGTGGCTAGTTTTTCTACCTTTCTGGTCGCAAAAACACTTCACCTACCAACTGACGGAAGTGAGCACTTTGGAAGCAACCGCTGACTGGCATTAAAAGCTTTAATACCCAAGCGAATGCACTCGACTGTTTATGCATACTTATATTTATATACATACATACAAAGAATTGATCAATTGCTAAAACTGTAGTAATTTGTGAGTCATATCGAATTCTACCCCAACACTATCGCCTTAAAGTTTAAGTAGAAGCTCTCAATAATTGCCAGTGCAATGCGCAAATTAATGAAGCTTCTCCGCTTTGTTTTCATTTGGCTATGTGCATCGGTGTGAAGTATACTTGCATTCCGGCCAAAGCTTTCGAATATATCCAGTTTGATATACTCATAGAACTTTTATAATATTAGTTCCAAAGTTGCATTCAAACAAAACGATTGACTTGCCGCTTTCTCGCCATCATGTTGCTCACACAAATGTTACTCATCATTGTCTTAGGCCTCGTGGGTTACTTCGCCTACTGGCTACGAAAACGTTTGAACTATTGGCAGGATTTGGGCATACCGTGCGACCAGCCCCACTACTTGTTAGGCAATTTGGTTGGCGTGCAAAAGACGCGCTCGTTTGCGGAAATTGCGCTATCCACTTACAGAAAATTCAAGGGCACTGGCCCGTTCTGCGGCTTCTATTGGCTACAGCGCCCAACGGCTTTTGTGCTCGACACAAACTTGGCCAAAGCTATACTCATCAAAGATTTTAACAAGTTCACTGATCGCGGCTTCTATACGAACCCAGATGATGATCCACTTACTGGACACCTTTTTTCGTTAGACGGACATAAATGGCGTGTGATGCGCAACAAGCTCTCACCCACATTCACATCGGGCAAGATGAAGCAAATGTTTCCAACTGTTACGCGTGTGGGCGCTGAGTTGGTGAATGTTGTGGCTGCGGCATTGAGCGATGGTTCGACACTTGAGGTGCGAGATTTTCTAGGGCGCTTCACCACCGACGTGATTGGTTCGTGCGCTTTTGGCATCGACTGCAATAGCCTAAAGAATCCTAAGGATCCATTCCGGGAGATGGGTCGGCGTGTATTTATAGATCAGCGTCATAGCCTGGTAGGCATTGCATTTATTATACTCTTTCCAAAATTGTGTCGACGTCTGCATATCAAATTAACACCCGACCACATCACCGAATTTTATATGCGCATCGTGCGCGAGAATATCGAATATCGGGAGAAGAATGGCATTAGACGCAATGATTTCTTTGACATGCTATTGGAGCTGAAGAATAATAAGATGATGAAGACCGAGGATGGTCAGGCGATGACGAATATAACGGTGGAGGAGCTGGCCGCGCAGGCATTCGTATTCTTGGTGGCCGGGTTTGAGACCTCATCGACCACAATGGGCTTCGCCCTGTACGAGTTGGCGCAGCATGAGCATATACAACAGCGTGCACGTGAGGAAGTATGTGAGGTGCTGACGAGGCATAACGGCGAGTTCACCTATGAGTGCATGAAGGAAATGAGCTACTTAAATCAAGTAATATCAGGTAGGTGGGCAACGTATGCTATGTAGTTACTATTGAGAGATGTGCCACTGTAGCATTTGATTTGTCTCGACAGAAACATTGCGGAAGCACACAATAGTGCCGATGCTTACGCGCGAGTGCTTGGAGGACTATCAAGTCGCTGGCCATCCGAAGTACCAGATCAAGAAGGGCATGTTTGTGGTGATACCGGCGGTGGGTATACACTTCGACGAAGACTACTACCCCAATCCGGAAGAGTTCAATCCCGACAACTTCACAGCGGAAAAAGTGGCGCAACGCGACTCCATTGAGTGGCTGCCGTTCGGCGATGGTCCACGCAATTGTATTGGTTTGCGTTTCGGTCTGATGCAGGCGCGCATCGGTTTGGCGTACTTGCTGAAGAATTTCAAATTCGATGTTTGTGAAAAAACCCAAATTCCGATACAATACAACAAGAAGACATTCATTTCGATGGCAGAGAGTGACGTTTACTTGCGAGTGGAAAAAGTTGTAGAGTGAATTTGACGGACTAAGGTCTGAGATTGTGTAAGAGATTAATGTTTATTTGAATTAAAATAATATAAAACACATATGTATATTTTTTAAGTAGAATAAATTAAAATGTATGGTTAATTGTTGGCGGAAATTTATTTTATGGGAATACTTATCCTTAATGCTCAGTTGCGAAATGTCTTTCTCAATTTTATCTGCTAACCAAAGCGTTCAATGTGTTCACAATTTCTCATAAATTCTATTTACGTTCTTGGACTTTGTTTCCAAATTTGCTTTAGTCCAGCGGCTTTAAAAAAACAAATATTTCATCGCAAATACTTTTGTGAACAGCAATTTGTTTACTTTGAATTGTAAATAATAATTTGTTTTGTTTGTAAACAAGTTTTTGCTTGCATCTCCATATGTGCTGGCTGCTGTGCTTTTAATCTCCTGCCATATTGTATTATTTGTAGGTATTTATGTAAATATGTACACATGTACATACAGTCAGCGTCAAAAATATGCATACTCTGAGGTTTCGACTATTTTATTTATTTACATATATTTTCCATACTCAAGGTTTCTTATTTTTTTTATAAAAATATAGTTCACTGAACAACAAAGACTTCAAGAATATTTTTTTTTTTTTTAATTTCTTACAGAATTCGGGAAGTAGTAGAAGTTTGAGTAAGTAATTTTGTAGTCCATTAAAATTTAAAACATTAATGTGCAAGTTTCAAGTCGCTTAAAATTACCATCGGTTTCTGAGAATTCTGAATTCAAAAATTGAAATTTCGATGATTTTTTTTCTGAAATCGAAATTTTCCCCAGTTCTGAATGAAATTAAACAAATTTATTCTTGCGATTTTTGCAGTGGAATAAATTATATCTTTATAAAAAAAATAAGAAAAATTTGGAATGGAAGACAGGGATTGCATATTTTTGACGCTGACTGTATGTGTGCGTCTACAGATGCTTTCGTTCTATGAAAAAAGTGGTTTGTTTTGATGATTTAAGCTTGAGTCAGTCAGTTTTGCTCATTCTCTGTTCTCTCAGTTGTTGGTCGTGAACTTACAAACTCATTTGCACTCTTTGAAAATGTTGCGGGAAAATTTGTAAAAAAAAAAATCACTGCACTGAAATTTTTTTCGACGAGTAATTTGGTGATAAGTTTTAAGTGGGTTGCAATGGCTTAAATTAAAAAAAAAATAAAGTGTTTATAATGATAATAATAATAGACTGGCGTTTACACAGTATGTTAGTGTTTGGCCGAGCTTCTCCTCCGATGTGTGGCGTGGCTTTGTGGCCTTGACCTTGTCACACAAAAGTGAGGGACCTACAGTTTTACGCTGACTCCGATCGGCGATTGCATTTTTATGAGAAGCTGTTTTTCAAGACAGAGGGGCGACCGCTATTAGAATTTATTTTTGTTTCTTTTTTATTTTTTGATGTTGGTCGGAAACTGGCCTCAAAGCCAGGTAATGCGAAATAGTAGCGCGCACTGCTAACCACTATACCACAGCGGCCGCGTGTTTATGATTGGCCATCAGAAAATCCCACAAGAGAAATTCCAGGGAGGTTAAATCGCATGTATCATTTGTGCTGCATGTCCATCGTGGCATCCGCTAGGTGGCACAAATCGTCATCCAACTTAATCGCACGTCATTCACGTCCAAATAATTAAATTTGGGCCAAAGTAAAGCAGTTGCCCTGCGCATGGATGGTTTTGTAAAATCTATGGACCAATGACGCAATTGTCCTTAAATGCAATTAAACAGAAAATGTGTGTTAATGCATTGATACCAGCTGATACCCGATTCTGTACCGACCATATAAATTTGGCCAGCAAACGATACAGATTTGACTTTGTCACGGTGACTTGGCATTAGTATTTAACTGAATAATAACCCAATTATCACTTCAATTGCTTAATAATTCGAGAATGATTGGAGAGAAAAACTTTTTTGAGTCTCCCTTTCGGCAATGAATGTGAAATATTTACGTTGGTTTTACAGCTCATTCTCTAAAGGAAGTTGTAGTGAAAGAGAGAGATTGTCTATAATTTGGCAACGAAATACGTAACTTTTTATCTTGTTACTATGCTTGTTATTTCTTGAATCCATTTCGAATGTATTTCCAATATTCATAACACTAAGAATGTTGAAAAATTAAGGTTGGTTATAAGTTATTTTCAGTTCCATATTCATATTGCATATCGAAAATCATTTTCGAAAACCCTCCGTAATGTTTATTGGGAAGCAAAAGATTTGCATGCTTTTTTTTGTAAACTTTCTTATCAACTATGCATTTATAACGTTTCTGATAATAACACAGAGAGCTGATTCTTACCGTCATATACATTTATGTGTACATATTGTGTTTTATGCCCAACTTTCCAGCTAAAAAGAGGACCCAATTGAAAAAAATTAATTGAAAAATATATAAAAAGCTTATTGTTAGAGTTTCCA
>NW_023458562.1:19046987-19098195 GCF_013731165.1 Rhagoletis pomonella
AGGTTTTTGTAGGACCCAGCCAGTCCAGGCACTGCCGAAAAGTAATACCTTAGCTTGGAAAATCTTCCCAGTACCAAAAGACTAAAAGAAATTAGCTCAAAAGCAGACTATTATTCCTGAACCAGTCCAGGCTCTAAGGAGACAAACTTGTTTCAGGTGCATGTTACCGCATAACTTTGGACCACGTCAACCGATTTCGATAAGTTTTTTTTGCGTCGGAAAGGTAGTCTCTCAGAGGTGGTCCCATACTAATCTGGTTTAGATCCGATCATTGGATCATGAAATATATATATTTTTTTAAGTCGTTTTTTTTTTGCTAAAAATTACTTGTTAGTCACTACATTCGTATGCACTGATGCTTGCCTATAAACGCTGTTGTTTTTTAATAAATTTATATTCAGTTTATTAAAGGAAGAATTTTCCTACGAGGGAATCAAATACTTTGAACAGAGCTGCCGCATAAGTATCTACATACATAGGTATGCGTTAGTGACTGCAATTTGAAATCGTAACTCATCAAGTATGAATGCATAGTCATTACTTTATTAGATAGTTAGCATAAATTAGGTGGAGTTCTCTCTTAGTAATTGATAAAAATTAGCTACCCGTACGCGCTTACTTGCAATATCAAATTCTAAAACCCTTGTGCATAACCACGCTCGGGTATAAAAAGCTTTTGCCAACATCTAGACTTAGGCAGCTGTAATGCTATTGCTTTAGTTTAGTTAGCGAAACGCTCTGATATTTAACGCTTCAGTGAGCTGCGCGGGCTGCGCACAGTTTTAAAGTTTTGCGTTTCGACAAATAATTCAAACACAACACAGACAACTAACTAATATGTCTGTCACTCAAATTTTGCTAGCCATCCTGCTCGCCCTGCTCGGCTACATTGCCTACTGGTTGCGGCAACGCTTCATGTATTGGGAGGTGCGTGGCATTGCCTACGAGAAGCCACATTATTTGTTGGGTAATTTAGATGGCATTCACACGAAACGCTCATTTCTGGAAGTTTGGTTGACCACCTATAAGAAATTTAAGGACACCGGCCCATTTTGCGGCTTCTTTTGGTTTCAGCGTCCCGCAGCCTTTATACTCGATACAAAGTTGGCCAAAGCTATCCTAATTAAAGACTTCAACAATTTTGTTGATCGCGGTTTTTATACAAATCCCGAGGATGATCCACTTACCGGCCAACTTTTCCTATTGGATGGCCATAGATGGCGTACTATGCGCAATAAGCTATCACCCACATTCACGTCTGGAAAAATGAAGTACATGTTTCCAACTGTGTTAAGAGTGGGCGAAGAGTTTGTGCGTGTTGTGGCCGCAGACATAGAGAAGGATGCGGTGCTGGAGATACGAGACTACTTGGCGCGTTTCACTACTGACGTCATAGGCACTTGCGCCTTCGGCATTGAGGTGAATAGTTTAAAAAATCCCAGTGATGAGTTTCGTGTAATGGGTAAACGCGTATTCACTGATCTCCGTTACGGGCGCATTGGTCTGGCTTTAATCCAAAGCTTCCCTAAAATGTGCCAAAGATTGCATATCAAGAGTACCCCTGACCACATAACCGACTTCTACATGGGCCTCGTGCGCGAAAATATTGAATACCGCGAGAAAAATAATATCAGGCGCAATGATTTCTTCGATATGTTGTTGGATTTGAAGAACAACAAGATGCTTAAAACGGAGGACGGTCAGATGATGACGAATATAACCGTTGAGGAGATAACTGCGCAAGCATTCGTTTTCTTGGTGGCCGGTTTTGAGACCTCGTCGACAACAATGAGCTTCGCGCTGTACGAGTTGGCCCAACACGAGGACATACAACAGCGCGTGCGCGATGAGATTACAGCGGCTTTGGAGCATCACAATGGTGAATTCACCTACGATTGCATGAGGGAAATGACATACTTAAACCAGGTGATTTCGGGTAAGTCGACTAACAGCCGGAGTCGAAATATTTTTAATCATAATTTCTTGAATTGGTCATGCAGAGACGCTTCGCCTGTACACTGTGCTACCTGTGCTGAACCGTGAGTGCATGGAGGAGTATGCGGTGCCTGGCAACCCCAAATATGTCATCGCAAAGGGCATGCAGGTGGTTATACCGGCCGCCGCATATCATCGTGACCCAGAGCTGTATCCCAACCCGAATTCTTTCGACCCGGACAACTTCTCTCCCGAAAAGGTGGCTCACCGCGACGGTGTTGAGTGGTTGCCGTTTGGCGAGGGGCCACGCAATTGCATTGGCATGCGTTTTGGACAAATGCAAGCACGTATTGGGTTAGCTTTGTTGTTGAAGAACTTTAAATTTTCCGTGGACGGAAAAACTCCGATTCCGATGACCTACGACAAAGTCAACTTCTTAGTACAATCCGAGCATGGAATTTGTTTATATGTTGAGAAAATTTGAGCGGGATTTTATGAGCTTTAAAATATATGTCGTTATTTGATTCATGATTTTTTTTTAGAAACCAAAATTAGTTTTTAAATAAAGTATATGTTTGTTGTCATGCTCCTACTTTGGCATTTCTTATCCTCATAAAAGCTGGACTCTTTACTGTTCATTTTTATTATTGCAGCTTCTACAGAATTTATTGTAGACTACACTCAGCCTTCTGGCGTGATTGCCAACCGGCTAATGCCAAGTAAGAACCGCTACTAACCTTGCAACGCCAGGAGATTGTACACAGACCACATAAGTTGCCTATACCAGAGGTATTGGAGAATACCTTTTCCGTATATAGTCCGACCATTGGAAGAAACTAACGGTACTCATCAATTTTTATACGAGAATTGAAGTCGGCTTTGTTTTTTGCTTAAAAATTACTTGTTTTTACTAAAAGTCAACCAGACCGAGAAAAGCAAAAGGTAACCAATAAACCTCAATATTAATAGCTGACAGGGTTTGCATACTTATAGGAACTTACTGCCATCCTTATAAAAATTGAAATACATGCACTTATTTTTATTAAAAAAAAAACGACAACAGAAATATCCCCACTCTTTTATGTAGTATTTTAGATAATATTAACTGTTCGCTCGCTCTTACTATCTGCTCAAGCGTTAAAAAGCTTCGTCAGACTGTTTTAAATAGCTGCTTGTGCCTTATCGTACTTAGTAGTTCACTCGCTGCTTGTTGCAGCTGCATTTAATTTTATTGTTTGTGAACAAATTAAAAATAAAGTCTAAGAATTTTCGAATTTCTTCACGCTACTGAAATGTTGCTAACACAAGTTCTGGTAAGCATTGTGGTGTGCCTGCTGGTCTACTTCTGGTACCGTTTTCGCCAAATAAGGACCTACTGGCAGCGACATGGTATTCCTGGCGAGGGACTAGACACCTCCATGCGCGGTTTGGGCAAGCAACGCTCCTTTGTTGACATTTGGCTGGATACATATAGAAAGTTCAAAGGCACTGGCCCCTTTTGTGGCTTCTATTGGGGTGCAGGCCCAGCTGCTTTTGTATTGACACCAGATTTAGCTAAACTGGTGCTGATTAAAGATTTTAACAAATTCACGGATCGCGGATTTTACCACAACCCAAAGCACGATCCCCTCTCGGGCCAGCTGTTCATGTTGGATGGCCACAAATGGCGGAGTATGCGAAATAAGCTGTCGCCTGCATTCACCTCGGGCAAAATGAAGATGATGTTTCCGACTATTGTCAAAATCGCTGAAGAGCTTACAAATTTACTAGCTGATATGCAAAAGCAGGACGCTGTAATCGAAATGAAAGATTTGATGGCACGCTTTACCACCGATGTGATTGGCACCTGTGCTTTTGGCGTGGAGTGTAATAGTTTGAAGGATCCCAATTCGGAGTTCCGTGTGATGGGTCGCAAGGCAGTGACGGATCAGCGACTAGGGCCGCGAACGCGCGCTTTCATCAACACCTTCCCGAACGTGGCGATATTTTTGGGCATAAAAACTATACCCGACCACATTTCCAAATTCTACATGGGTATCGTGCGCGAAAATATCGAATACCGTGAGAAGAATGGCATTAGACGCAATGATTTCTTCGATATGTTGCTGGATCTGAAGAATAAAAAGTTGCTGAAGTCAGAAGATGGTGAGGAGGTGAGTATTACTGTTGGGGAACTGGCGGCGCAGGCGTACTTGTTCTTGATAGCCGGGTTTGAGACGTCGTCGACCACACTGAGCTTCGCATTGTACGAGCTGGCACAGCACGAAGACGTACAACAGCGGGCGCGGGACGAAATTTTGGAGGTGATAGCGCGTCACGGCAACAAACTGACCTACGAGTGTATGAGCGAAATGACTTATTTGAACCAGATAATATCAGGTAGGCCTTAGATTTTTATTCTGCTTAGCTGAAGGCAAGAACCCCATTTTTACTTTTAATTGTATTATAAATTGCAGAGACTTTACGTTTATACACTGTGCTGCCAATATTGAATCGCCAATGCCTGGAAGACTATCCTGTGCCTGGCTTTCCGAAGTATGTCATTAAGCGGAATATGCGCGTGTTGATACCCGCTGGCGCTATGCATCGCGATCCCGATCTATATACCAACCCGGATAAATTCGATCCCGAACATTTTTCGCCGGAAGAGGTAGCGCAACGTGATGTCATTGAGTTTTTACCCTTCGGTGAAGGGCCACGCAATTGCATTGGGATGCGGTTTGGCCAGATGCAGGCGCGTGTCGGTTTAGCATGTCTGCTGAGCAATTTCAAGTTTATTGTGTGTGACAAGACGCCAATACCGATGGTGCTCAATAAGAGCAGCTTCCTAGTGAGCTCTCAAGATGGCATTTACCTGCAAGTGGATAAGTTGTGATATGGCTAGGCGAGTTTGTTATATTTTTTGTTGAAATTGCTATCAATGTGTATTGCTAAACACACATACGTTGTGGCATAAAACAGTTATTGAAAACTTATTTAGGATAAAAGTGTATATTTACACAAATTTAAACACTTAAATAAAGGCAGACTAAGTTTGGTTTATTAATTACGGGACTTTTTACTATCACAAATATAGTTTTTATGATAGTAGAAATGGTATTTGAATTAGTACGCTCTTAAAAAATTATTTTTCTAGGGTCGAAAAGTATGCTGGTGCGGCGTGTTAATTGTTCGTAGGTCTTACCGACATCCTTCACGATGTCTACCCATATTTTTGGGCGTTGTCTTTAACTTTATATTTACTGCTTAGCCAGGCGGCACTAAATGTCCTAGACTCATTTTGAACGGCATCAAGGCTTGCGGGCAGTTGTAAAACTCCCACCCAGGAGCCCACAAAAAGTAATGCTGCGGTGCGTCTGTGGGCATCAAGTGTTTGAGGGCAACCAAAGGCTGGCTGCTTTCCAAAACGTGGAGCCCAAATACACATTGCAGAACAACTTAGGAGCTGGGAGGAATCTCAGATTGGTACACACTGTCGAAATTCAAAGGGTGTGAGACAATGAAAGAAACTCATGACGCCTTCCAGGAGGAACTCCAAAAGACTCTTACTTTTATAAGTAGCCTAAGGTTCGAGGGATTCTACATAGAGCTTAGCACAATAGATCTTTTTGGGGTGGAGCATGAGTTACGAAATACTTAGCGAATACTTAGGCAGCAGTCAACAGGATTCCAAGAACGGGGCTATTTCCTGCAGTGATGAAAATAGAAGTCAGCAGACAGATGGCCAGAAAAAATATGAGGTACAGAGGGATCATTTCACATTGCTTTTGAATGGTGACTCAAGTGGTGAAGTTCGCTCTCCATACGCCCTCAAAAAAAAAAAAGGCTAGAGGAATTTCCAATATTTATCTCACTTATCAGCTATGACTATGATGTGGACAGGTGTGAGCGTTAAATAAAAATATTTGTACTTTTTTGAAAATCACATAATTACAATTGAAATTTTTTTTTCGACGATCATTAAGATCAGACATAGCTTATCGGCATATTTTCAAGAAGCAACAAGTGCCTCTTAATGCGATACATATATATGTGCGTGTAGTACTATTGTTTTATGAAGTCAAAGATATTCATATTCCCCAGTTAGATTGCATGCTTGTAAGACCGCTGACTCATAAGACTGTTTTACGGAACGGATTCCCGCAAAGGCCTTTTTTTAACTAGACACTCTAATTTATACCTACACATATGTATGCACATATTTAGACACAGGCAATGCTAACAAAAAATTTCACTTTTATTAAGTGCTTTAAAAAAAAACTCTGAAATATTCAAAAAATTATCCCATCATACAATCTTTGCCTAAAAATCGTACATCCAAATTTGTAAAAATTAAGAACACTTTAAAAGCTTTATAAATCGAAAATTTGTATGAATAACAAATTTATTTACTTTAGGTTTGTTTCGTCATTTAGCTTCTCGCTTCCCAATGGTTTTAGAGACCACTCGAACAGGACCAGTCCTACTAAACCTTTTGGCATAAATATATAGACGCTGAATAGGATTTTTTGAACAAGTTTTTCCAAAAGTAACTTTCTCAGCAGTTTCTAATGCGTAGAGTAGCGAACTCTCTGGGTTCGAAGAGGCGGTCTTATATACATACTTATCTACATATCGTCCCGTTTCTACGTTAACCTCGTAACTGTAATAGAAATGTAGATACGGGTTAACGCAGAAACGGGACGACATAGTTACTGTATATCGAAAACTTAACAAAACTACAGTTTGAGATACATTAAAACATCTGAGAGGGTTAAAATTTTACGCTTTGAAGGGGATACTAATTTCATTAACTTTCCAGTCGATCGACATCTAAGCAAGCCGCTACAAATAGAACCACTCTAGTGTACAAATGAGTTCTCACTTTTGCATGCATTTGCTTTTTATCTGCAGGTGCTTAACGCATTTTTATCTCTATTTATATTTGTATACATATGCACATATGTGTATTATAAACACAAACATATTTACGAAATATGTATGTGTTTTTGCTACACCCCTGCAGGAAATATATCTAACAATAAGTTAACTTGAAGTTGATTGGGAAGGAACTAAAGGGCACTATTATCTGTATATTTTCTTTGAGGTAAGCTGACTACATATAGTTTTATTTGTATCTAACTATTAGAAGAACAATATATAAAAATGTTTGCTTGTTTAATTATTTACTACCCTGCAGGGAATGACGTTAGCTTATACAAAATTTTAGTATGTTTCCGTGAACACTAGTGCTAACTATTAACTGTATATTATGTTCGAAAAAAGCTAACTACTTTTGTGGGGCGATGGCCGGAAAAAAGTCAGACCTGGCTACCTCTGCATTACATGTAAACTAACTTGTAACTAACTAATTTTGGACATAAAATATCAATAAATACATTTTGCTAATTTTTTTATTTGTTTACATATTCTGCTGTAGGTGGTCCTATATCCGGATTTCGTCAGATATACTAGTTCTGAATTCGAAAAAAGTATTTGTGAAGTTCAGAAAAAAGTGTATTCAAAGTAAAATTTTGTATCAGGATATTAAAAAAAGCATGATTCGTTTACCTTTCAACCAGTTTAATTTTATCGAAATGCCGCAAAAATGCTAATTACAAGTGGGTTATATTTTTCAACTGATACTTTTATTGCTGGAACAGCTTATGTTTGTATGTAAATATGTAAGTACAACTGCAATTTCATATCGGCAGTATGAGAAATTTTTGGTTTAAGGTATCTAAAGCCACTTTCTTATGTATACCTATGTACATATGTGCATGTAGCAGGGTTATCGCAAATATTCGCATTCGCATTGTAACATTCTATAATCAATGCGGATAAAAAGTATATATGTATATTTACAGCTCGGAAACAAACAGATTTATTTAATTTATGAGATAATTGTCAAACTCTGGACGATAATTGGAAGTCCGACATTAGCAGCCTCTATGCTATTCTTGTACAGCAATAAAAAAAAGAATTAACATAGCTGCAAGTCATCTCAACTGTTGGAGCGTCAGTCGCAATGAATTAAAAATATTTTTAAATTTTGTGCGCAGATATTTGCCGCCACCACCAGCAAGTGTCCAGCGTTGTACGTTTTTGCTGCGTCGCGTGGACCTACACTTTTCGTCGTGTTCTTGGTTGTTGTTGTCCTAGACTTGTTTGTTGTTGTTCATTCAAGAAACAAGGAAACAGCGCGGGCTATACCCAGAAAGGGACGGTCCGATGCAGTGACCTAGCGAGTAAAAAGAGGCAAAAAACCGTCCGCCATGGAAGCGCCCCATGCCATGGTAGGGTGACCGTTACTCACTGAGGCGACTCGGTGTCAGTGAGGCACCCTAGAAATACAGTCAAAGAACACCGCTATTGATAAGCAGCGAGCCTACCTGCGATTCTCCCTGATCTTATCTAGATACCGTCCTGATAATGCACAGAACATACTGGAGTATCCATTGCCAGTCGGCATCCTCGGTGAGGGTTCAGTGGAGGACAATTTTTTCGCCAACCGAGCAGTTGTTTAGTGGAGCAGGTTTGATTTACGACCCTTTAAGAAACGCGCTGGAACCCGAAAAGGCAAATATAAAGCTCCAAATTTTAAATTACTAATTTACTCATTTTTCCATTTTTTCATTTATCTAAGTTACCTAATTCACTTGCCTAAGTCATTCGCATCCGCGGATATATAAAATTCCACACTCGCAACATCCCTAGCAAGCACATATGTATGTATGTATGTAGTATATTTTCGCGAGCGGAGCGCGTATTCAGATTGTCCAGTATATAAATAGTAACGATAAGAGTGTCTCAAGCATTTACTTAGTAAAATAAAACAGCAGGAAAGTGAATGCATTATACAAATGTATTGAATGAAGAAAAAACATAGCCATTTACAGCCGAAAACTTCGGCAAAAAAGAGTACTTGAGAAAAAAAAAACGAAAACTTGAAAAATGTAGGATTCGATATGACGTTGGTTGTCAATTTAGTATTTTTCAATTTGTTCAAATTTCGGTCGATATATTTATTGACCTACATACATACGCATGTGTATGTATATACTCTAAATACACTTATTGGCCGACATACATATGGACATATCTATCGAAACTTTTAACATACGTATGTATTCGTGTCATAATTTATCGATTAATATTTATGTCTATTTATCGAGATTTCACCAATAGATTTATTTACCTCTATCGTAATGGTTATATTTTGTTGTGTTGCATGGACTATATTTATCGATAACTTTATCTTACTAACATCGATATACTGAAATACAGGTATCGATTTCCTGGTCAATATAATTTTCGATAAATAAATTCTTATATTTTTGTCGATATATTTAGATACTTTGGCGAAATGTTTTCGATACATATATTTGTTTTTATCGTTACGGATACATATGGTTATATTGAATTTATTACATTTATCGGTAACACATTCATACTCATATTCGAGTCCGTATTCGTATTTGCTTTCCTATTTCGTAAGTTAATTTCGATATATGTACATGCAACTTACATACTTACCAACACATCTATCGCTACTACTATCGATACATTTATCGTTATCGTTAACGCAATTGTATTGTAACTAACATGACTACGATAATATTGCTTATGTATTTTAAGTTTACAGCGGTTAGAAGATATGCCTTAAAACTAATTTCAATAACGCAGCAGAGCTTTGTTGTACCAATATTTAAGTTAACGCTTCGTTTTCTGCCCAGTGCATTTCAATTTGGATGCATTAACATTACACCAATTCTTCCTTGCCTACAACTCTTCAACTTTCTTTCCGCCATTAAGACGTACTGTTGTTTTTATTTTTAGCATTTTATATTTTCTTTTAATTTCGAAATCATGCAATGATTACAACCCAGAAAGCGCTTGCAAAAGTTTATAAATTGGGCTGCCAGAATGTGCAGCGCTCAGTTGTTAAGCGGCGGTGACAATCGAAGAAGCAATGCAATGCCGCATTGAGTGGGAAAACAAAAGCAAAACCAACCGACGGAAGAGTGACACCCAAAATAAAATTAGCCGCAAGACACACCCAGCCAGTAAACGCACCCACTTCGCAATTCACAATGTCAATGACCGCGCTGCTGCTGACGCTCATTGCCATCTTGCTCGCAACGCTGTATATTTTCTTCCATCGCCGCTTCAACTACTGGCGCAGGCTGGGCATAGCACACGACAAGCCAAGCTGGCTGCTCGGCAACTTGGTGGGCGCTCAGCGCACCATCAGCTTTGCCGACATTAGCCGCAACGTCTATTTGAAGTATAAAGGCACTGGACCGTTTTGCGGCTTCTATTTCTTTCAGTGCCCGGCAGTGGTGTTGCTGGATATTGAGCTGATAAAAAATGTGCTCATTAGGGATTTTGCAAATTTCGCCGATCGCGGTATGTTCAATAATGAACGCGACGATCCGCTGTCGGGGCATCTATTCCTGCTGGATGGCCACAAGTGGCGCAGTCTGCGTGCAAAGCTCTCGTCCGCGTTTACCTCGGGCAAGATGAAGCTGATGTTGCCTATGATGATTGAGGTGACGCAGAATTTGGTGGAAGTGATGGGTGAGCAGCTGCTGGAAGACAATGTCGTCGAGCTGAAGGAGATTCTGGCACGCTACACCACGGATATCATCGGCAAAGTGGCCTTCGGCATCGTTTGCAATTCGTTGCGCGATTCCGAAGCGGAGTTTCGCATCATGGGACGACGTTCGTTCAGCGAAGCGCGTCATGGACAAGTTGTTGGTGGTTTAATGCACAGTTTTCCCGATTTGGCGCGTTGGCTGCGCATGCGCGCGATAAACGACGATGTAATTGAATTCTTTATGCGAATTGTGCGAGAAACTGTCGAGTACCGCGAGAAAAACAACATCAAATGCAACGATTTCATGAGCCTGCTCATCGATTTGCGAAACGACAAAAAGCTGCGTGGCGATAACGGCGAAGAAAAGTGTCTAACGATCGAGGAGATGGCAGCACAGGCATTTGTATTCTTCATAGCTGGTTTTGAGACGTCTTCGACTACAATGGCTTTCGCCTTGTACGAGTTGGCGCAAAAGCCTTCGCTGCAAGAGCGTTTGAGACGCGAGGTCTTGGGGACAATAGCCAAGCACAACAACGAATTCACTTTCGAATGCCTGCAGGATATGAAGTATATGGATCAGGTGGTGTTGGGTGAGTTGGAAGAGCTATTCACTAACAAATTTACATTGTTTAACATCGTTATTTTCTATACTTTTTTTTCGAACTGCTGCTTTTAGAAACGCTCCGAAAATACAGCGTTGTGCCAATTCTTAACCGTAAAGCTTTGTCCGACTACGCAGTGCCGGGCCATCCAAACTTTGTCATCAAAAAGGGTATGTCAGTGATTATACCAACTGTGGGTATACACTACGATCCGAATATCTATCCAAATCCTGAGCAATGGGATCCAGAACGTTTCACGCAGGAGCAGCGGGATCTGCGTGAAAGCGTTGAGTGGCTGCCGTTCGGCGATGGACCTCGTAATTGTATTGGTAAGCGTTTTGGTGGCATGCAGATCCGCGTCGGCTTAGCGCATTTGCTGTGCAAATATCGCTTTAGTGTGTGCGACAAAACTGAGATACCTTTGAAGATGAACGTGAAATCATTTTTAATCAGTACGCTTAACGGTATCTACCTGAGAGTGGAGGAATTGAAATAAAATTGGCAAAGGCCAATGCTTTGGCAGAGGTTGAAGATGTCTTTTTATTTTACAAAGCAAATATGTATATTTAGGTGATGAGTTAATATAAGTATACAAACGACATAAGCCTTCAGTAATTTCCACGGCTTTGTGTTACACCGTGCGAAAAAAAAAAAAAAAAATCAAAAAATCAACCAGGGGCCAAATACAGTGAAATTTATTTTTTTATCGCTGCCGTCAGAGTTGTTTAAGGACTTTGAAATTTTAAGAACATGATTGATTGTTAAAAAAAAATTATGACAAAATAACAAAAATTTAATTTTTTGTTTCACAAGAACGATAGGTTTTGAAAATTGCCTTTTTGTAAATGTTTTTATCTTAAACCATTTAAAGTTAGAAGGACGAAATTCGAGGATGTGGCGGCGTACAATATTTAAATTTTTCATAAATAAATACTTGAAATTTTTAGGATATTCAAGGATAAAGTTCGAAAAGGATATTCTCAAACGAAAATTGTGCAGAATTTTCTCTTTTATTTGATATCCGTGTCTTTAAAAAAAATCCTGACGTCGTATATAAAAACTAAAAACGCAGTTTTACTATATTTGGTACCTAGTTTCGCGAGTACATTGATTCGCTTGTGTATAAAATTTACTGTTTCATGGTTTAATACTTCCAAAATGATTTCTTTTTTATTTAAGAGAAAGAAATATACATACATACATACATATTTATACAATAACAAACTGGTAACTTTTCTTGAATTAAAACTATTTTTAAAACCTAAGTTGAACTATTTTTATCGTTATCTGAAATAATTTAACTACAACTTTCTTTGCTTCGACTCTCCCAAACAACGAGCTTTCACGCATTAAAGTTTCTCTGCGCGTAAGTACACATCGCTCTTGGGCTTCAGTAGCAGACTTGCTCCTTCGTAGGCCAACGTTGAGGCAGTACGAGAGCATGTCGCAAATTTGTGCGTTTTGAGCAGTGACACGAGCGCAATACGGATGAGCAAGTGACCAAGACGCATGCCAATACAGTTACGTGGTCCCTCGCCGAAGGGCAGCCAAGCAACCGGATGCTGTTGACGTAGGTTTTCCGTATCGAAACGCTCCGGCATGAATTTCGCCGGTTGCGGGTATATAGCCGGATCGTGTTGTATAGCATCGACCGGTATGAGAACTTTGGTGCCGCTGTATATTATAAATCCTGGTTTTCCGGTTTCATAATCCTCGTTTGCAACGCGTTCGAGATACGGATAGATTGGATATTTCCGCAGAGTTTCTGTAAAAATAATAAAAGAAATAGTTAACTCGATTGAGACCAAACTTCACGGTTTCGCTTATTCTCTACCTGCGATTACCATATCCAGGTACTTCATTTCGGCCAGTGATTCATAGCTCACCTCATTGCCATGTTTCGTTAACACCTCCTCAATTTCCTTTCTCAACTTGGTTTGCACATGCTGATTGGCGGCCAACTCGTAAAGCGCGAAGGTCATTGTCACAGAAGTGGTCTCATAACTGGCGCTGAAGAATAATGCGGAATTCGCAACAATTTCCGTGATGCTGAGCCGAGTTTCCTCTTGTTTCGCATTCTTCAACTCGATAAGCGCCTGCATGAGGTCATTGCGCTTAATGTTCTGCTCCTCGCGTTGCAGAATCGTCTTGCCTACCCAGTGGGAGTAAAAGTTGTGCACTTCGTCCGTCGTCTGTCTCATTCGCCATCGTTGTGCTTGTCTGGGCAAACACTGCATCAGCGCATGCACAAAGTTATTGTGGCGAGATTTCGAAGACACGTGTGACGTAAACGCACGGAACTCCGTATCCGGACTACTGAGACTATTACACTCCACTCCAAATATGCAGCTGGCAATGGCGTCCGTTGTATAACGCTGAAACAACTCGTACATATCTTGTTCGGCGTCAACGCTTTGTAGGTTGGAAAAAGTTCGTGTTAGCTGCTCGCCTACATTCGCTACGATTGGGAAGATGAGCTGCATCTTGGCGCTTGCAAAGATGGGTGAAAGTTTTTTGCGTAATGCGCGCCACTCTGCTGGTTCCAAGTTCCAAAGATTCTCCGAAATTGCGTCATCTCGTTTGTTGTGGAATAAACCGCGATCGTCGAACTTATGAAAATCCCTTATGAGCACATTACGTGCCAAGTCCAAATCCGTCACAAGTGCGATGGGTTTGACAAGCAAATAAAAGCCACAAAAGGGACCCTCACCGCCTTTATACTTATTGTATGTTTCAAGTAATATTTCGGCGAGTTGGCGCGTGATCGTAAAACCTTTCAGATTTCCAATTATAAAAGCCGGCTGATCGTGTGGTATACCGCGCCGGCGCCAATAGAGCATACGCGAACGTAGCATACCAACAACCATCATGAATAGCGTTAAGATCGCATAGAGCGCTATTATCAAATAGTAAGCCAACATAGCAGCTGTGTGTGAGTGTGCGTGCCAGAATATGATTTTTAGATTTGACCAATAGACAGACCGTTTAACCGGCTTGTACGAAGGTCGGTAAGTAACTGAATTTGGGAGTAGGTAAGAGCTCACCAGTGCTGGTTTCGATAGCTCAGCGGCGATGTGAAGTATTGCTATTGTTTGTGATGGAGTGTTGATAAGAGTTGGCAGAGAGTGGGCAGAGAGTGGTCGGGAGCAGTGTGACCAGATGATCGCAAGAGCGAAGCTAAATTCGTTTTTAAAAATGGTTAGAACAAGTTACGCGCTATGAAAATTGAAGTTAAAAAGAAGTCAGTATATTCATTATATAAAAACTCAATAAGTTCCGCAAACCGATTTTCTGTAAACAACCTTTTTAAATCATTCTCATCAAAACACAGCAAAAAGTTTAGTTTAGTATAAGAAAAATTCAAATATTTGAATATTTTCTAAATCAGAGTACACAATTAGTACGCCAACAAATCGAATTGTAAAAATATGGTTGAAAGCGAATTTCTTAGTATCATTTTTTAAAAAGCTAAGAACGTCTGTTCTCAAAGAATATTAAATAATATTTCAACTGTGAATAGTTGCTTTAGAAATACTAAAGCTTTTTAGTAAGCTTAGGTACTTAATTTTATAGTTTCGGTCCGAATTTTATAATGAATATTTCAAGTAAGAAAAGCCCAGAAAAAAGCCACGATGTCCCAATTTAATTTCTGAGGCTATGGCATACAATTTTATGTTAAATCTAGCCTCAAAAAGGCTAACCTGGTCATACTGGTCGGGTGGCTTGATAAAATATAAAATCTACATATGTATGAGCTTATTAGATAATAACATTTGGCTACGTAATGAAAGCGAAAGCTTCTAACTTATAGTGAGTTGCCGGAATATTGGCAAGAGGATAGTTTTTAGGAAAAAAAATTAAAATAATAATAATTTTGTCAGAATATCTAAATATTTATATCGGATTGGAAGATTAAATATATGTACTAACAGACAATTTCGGCTTCATCGAAATGCGTTAACGTGGTCAGAAATCCAACAGTTCCATAATTTTGTAAAATGACGAAATTATAAGAACTGGCCCAAATTCATATCGGACTAACTTTGAGACTACACCTTTCTAATACAAAATAATAACTGCAATCGGTCTATTAAAAATTGTTCGAAGCGCATATTAGACCTTTATAAAATTGGATCGCTTTTTCGGCTCGTATCAAGCGTTTAAGTAGAAAAAAAGTGGTTAATCCGGACCACATTCCTGGAAATAGAATGCATATATGTTCGTATGTCATATATCCTCAAATCTCATGATTATTACCTTTGCGCTAATTAAAATGGTTGGAGTTAGAAACTAGAATCTTAAATTTATTTAATAAAAAAGAAAACCTAAAAATAAAAATATATTTACTATCAACTCAGTGTTATTCGACCCTCACAACCGCTCGATCGGCTTGGCGTCCTCTACCCTGTCCACTCTCAATTTTATACCATTCTGTGGTGAAACGACAAAAGATGACTTCTCCATCGGGCATGGTATTTCCGTCTCGGCGGCAGTGCTAAATCTAAAATTGCGTATAAGATAAATAAGTCCAATGCTGGTTTGCATTCTGCCGAATCGCATGCCAATACAATTGCGTGGACCTTCGCCGAAGGGCAGCCAACTGCATGTAGGTCTTCGTTGTATTTCTTCGGCTGTAAAGCGAGCTGGGTCGAAACGTTCAGGATCTGGGTAATATTCGGGGTCGTAGTGTATGGCAATTGTGGGTATAATGATCATTGTGCCCTTCTCAATGTAGTATTTTGGGTCGCCGGTGTCGTAGTGCGACTGTGCCTTTCGCATAAGATTTGGCACGATGGGGTACATACGAAGCGTTTCTAAAGGCAAATAGGGTATGATAGAAAGTTAAACAGAACATAACAGGCAAAACTCTCCGAAATGCTTACCAAATATTACTTGCTGTAGATAGCCCATTTGGTTAATGACGTCGTAAGTGATTCGATCGTCGTTTGACGCGAGCACCTCATTGATCTCCTGTCTCAAATGCTCTTGCACGTCCACGTGCTGTGCCAGCAGGTATAGCGCAAAGCTCATTGTAATTGCCGAGGTCTCAAAACCGGCTAGAAATACGACGAAAGTCTGCGCCGCGATTTCGTTCACACTCAGACCCTCAACGCGATTGCCGTCTGCATCCTCGCACTCCATCATATCGATAAGTAAGTCCAGAAAGTCGTTTCGTCGCAAGGCCGTACGTTTGCGGTACTCAAGCGTGTCCTGCACCAGTTTTATGTAGAAGTCATGCACGTGCTGTGGCATAATGCGCATACGCAGAAAGCGTGCGACTTTCGGAAAACTGAAAATTAGACCTTCAACCACTTTGTTGTGACGACGGTGATGGGTGAAAGTGTTCGTGACCAGCACGAATTCTGGAGTTTCGGCACTCAAACTGTTGCACTCTAGTCCAAAGGCACAAGTTCCGATTGCATCGGTGGTGTAGCGTCCACTCAAATCCGTTACATCCATCAGTTTTCCCAGCCCTTGCGGATCACCGTCCCCAATCCATGCACTCACTGTAGACATAAGCCGCTCCCCCACCGCAGTCACCATATGAAACATATTCTTCATTTTACCCGATGTGAAGGTGGGTGTCACTTTTGTGCGCAAACGCTTCCATTGCTCAGTTTCTGCGAAAAACATATTCGCTGAGAGGGGATCATCGTGAGCATTGTTGTAAAGCCCGCGATCAGAAAAGTGGTTAAAGTCCTTAACAAGCACTTTCTTCACCAATTCCAAGTCGGTTACGAGCGCCGTATTGGTGGCGAGTAGGAAGAATCCAAAAAAAGGTCCGGTGCCCTTAAATTGCTGGTACGTCTCGCGCAATATCTGCGTGAAATGTTTCGTCGTCAACGATGCCAGCATCATCGGCTTGCTGTGCGGTATGCCGCGACGGCGCCAGTAGCTTTGCTGACGCAGGAACCAAATAACAATCATCGTCGCCAGGCCAATAAGCAGGCCGATAAAGACTTGCACGTCCATCGATGGTTCTTGCAATTGTGCCAGTGGAAACAGGTACGCGAGTGCCGCGCGCCTTAAATAGCATAAATAGTTGGTACATTTGCGCCAGAGTTTTGAGTTGAGAACGAAGACAAAAATAGGAATCAATATAAAAATTATAATTTCCGGATTTTTACGGCATAAATGGAGCAGGCGGTGAAAGCAGAGTGCGCAGATGTAACAGCGCGTGTTGGACATTTGGCTTGTCATTGATGTGCATAAGTTAGAAAAAGAATGTGAAGGCGTAATGCGGTTTGGCTTGTAGTGCGACGGTAATGTCTTTAGGTGCAGCTGCACGCAATGCAGACTTTGCATGTACATATGCGCACATGTACATACATATGTTTACGTTTATTTTGGAGCAAACAGGTCCACAAGTTGCTGGTGAGTGTGCCATAAAAGATGCACCTTAGTTCGTGTGTAAGAAATATATTGATGAAGGGAAGCTGATCTTAATGATAATCGCAGATCTTATTGTACTAATGTTTTTTGCAATAAATGAAATAATAAGAAATATTTTGGCGTTTAAAATTTTGCTAAGTGTTTGGCCGAGCTTCTCCTCCGAATTGAGGGTGCGCCTTGATGGGCCTTTATGAGAAGCTTTTCATGGCAGAAATACATTCGGAGATTTGACAATGCCTGCCGAGATGCGACCGTTGTTAGAATAATATTTTTCTAATTTTTCGGACCAGGGATCGAACTCAGGCCCTATAGAGTGGAAGTACGCACCTCTAACCACATAATCACAGTGGCAAGAAGCTGACTTGGTGTGCAAAATTATCACGTGTTAGTATGGGGCAGAAACGGGCGAAGTGGCTCCCAGCCTTTTGCACATAGGAGCCGGCTTGGCACATTTAGGTGCTAGATGAGGGGTAACATCAAGAGCCAGCATGAAGGTGGAAGAAGTATGTATTAAAGTTTCTTGTACTCCAACTCTCATCACTTATATAAATAATGCTTTTAATGTATTTTTTTGCATGCCCTTTACCCTGAGAACTGACTTACCCCTTGCGTAGCTCTTGCTGGCTCATTGACTGCTTTAAGAGCCAAAAATCTGCCCATTCCTGGTATAGGGAATACGATTTACGAGGTGGCGGCTCTATCCAATGGCTGGATGCCCTACAAAAATACAAGGTGGATATCAAAGCAGTGGAGAAAACGAGGTTGACGGGAAGAAAGCGATATCTTATGCATATAGCTGCCAGGACAGGGTGCAGAGCTTCGAGACTTCGACACCTTGTACACAGGTTCCCCTCTAACAGTGAGCGAATTTCCACAATCCACATAAAAGGTGAACTCAACAACAGTAGCAACGGATTATAATTACGATAAGACCAACGATCGTTTTTATGAGCGCCTAGGAGTAAAATCACTCTTCAACACAACGATCTATGCGAGAAGTGAACCACCGCACATTACGACGCCACCGCCGAAGAAGTAGTTGGATTTCAGCAAGCCCGAAAGAACAGCTGGTACGATGAGGAGTGTCAAGAAGCTGCTGAGAAAAATAATGCCACATACAGGGCCGTGTTACGATCGGGCGCAACGCGTGCTGTGTGGGACCGCTATAGAGAATGGAAGAGGAAAGCGAGACGTATTTGCCGCATTAAGAAGAGAGAGGCCGAAATACGTGAATGCGAAGAGCTTCAAATACTGGCCGACGGGAAGAATGACCGAAAATTTTACCAGAGAGTTAGGCGACTTACGGAAGGTTTCAAGACCAGGTCGTACTCGTGTAAGAACAACAATGGCGACCTAGTTACCGATGTACAGAACGTACTTAAATTATGGAGGGAACACTTTTCCACCTTATTCAATGGAAAGTAGCAGCACTGAAAGCTGTGGAGAAGACGAACCCGGGCCCCAGTCGATGATGACGTAGTCGATGTGCCACCACCTGACTATGACGAGGTACGAATAGTAATAGCGTGCTTGAAAAACAACAAAGCAGCTGGAGCTGACAGCCTACCAGCTGAGCTAAATAATCTTGTGCAGGATATGGTCAGACAAACGCATGCCCGACGTCCCCCCATTCGCTTCAACTACCACGTTGTCAGCGTATTGTGTGAAAGACTGAAGCCCATCGTCAACGAACTGAATAAGCCTTATCAGTGTGGCTTCAAACCCACCATTGAACAGATTTCTACAGTTCGTCACATTTTGTAAAAACTCTCGAAAAAGTGACGTCAAAATTGAAAAGGATCCTTCCGCTCCGTTTGAAACCCAACGAGGTTTTAGAAAAAGCGATCCAATCTCGTTAAACTTCTTCAAATGGACGCTGGAAAGCAAGCGCATCTGAATTTTCTGATGAGGTGGCTCTTGGAGTGTTTGAGATGAAGATTGAACGAACTATTTAAGGCCTTCTACGTCTTTGTGATGAAAATTACCCGGGATGCTTACAGCAACATTGACGCTAGCTAGGCCATGTCGCACGAATGGATGCAAATGCTCCAGCTCTGAAAGTATTCGAGGAGGTAGAAGATGAGAAAGGCAGATTAAGTAGAGATATATTTAGCTTCAGTTCATCTTTCTTATTGTCGGCATTTGCGACAAGGATCGACTGGACTGCTTTATTGGACTTACACCAAAACTCTTAGACGGTTCTGCCACCAATCAAAAAGAGGAAGTCGCATTTGTATTGTCGATCACAGTGTAAAAGCTCATTTTGGCCAATATTTCTCTAGAAGCATTTAAAAATTCATTGAGGTTTATGACTAATATATTCGTTCTTGTTTCAGTCTATTTTCAGTGGGATGACATCAAATATGTTTACTTTTCATACCCTCCTTGTACTCGAACAAGCAGTTAAATAAAGTTTTATTGTATATCTACAATTTTATTAAACAATATATGTACATACATCGTTTAATTTCAAAGATTAAAATGCTTGCACTTGTTCAAAAAGCAGACCAACAATTTTAATATGCAAGCCACTTCGCTATATAACCACCAATAAAAAATAGCAATATTTGATTAGATATTTAAAAATCTCGCGTGATTACTTGCATGCGCGTCTAAGCGAATGATCAAAAACGATATTTTGTTCTGTGTTTAAGCGACTTATGCATTTCCCGCATAAACAAAGAACAGCGAACACACACACGCACTTGTATATTGCACTCCCGCCCAAAACCAAGTGCAGCGAATAAACACACGCACTTGTGCTTAAAAATAATTCGTTCGTTCTTCATTGGGTATGCATTTTTAATGCACTTCTCAACTTCCGCAGAACAAAACCTACTAAAGTAGTTAATTGCTGGCACTCCAAATCATGCTCAACAATTCCGCTTGATGCATCACCACTCCACCGGAGTGGTTTTAAACAGCAAAAGCCAAAGCCGCTACAAGCTGTTTGGGGCTCTGTATGACTTTCAGCATACAGAGGTGGTACAAGAGCTACCATTGGCCACCGCGCCTACCCAATTTTTGAACCTAAATAAATAACCAATGCTCAACACTCCCGCTTGACGCACACCCCCAAAAACTCTTACAGAGTTCAAGCGGCAAAGCCACAGCGCTATTAGCCGTAGGGACTCTGCATGACTTACAACCATGCAGAGGTGGTAACTGATGGTTATCATTGGCTCCGACGCCTACCCGAAACATTTTTTCTTTAATAAATTTTTATGCAAATACATTCATCCTGGTCCTGCCCTCACACTGACTTATTCATTCTGTTTAATATTTACCTCATGAAATTATTTTCCCATTATTGGCACATTTTCGGAAAGCAGCTAAGTAAGTAAATATGTGTGTACATTAGACCGTACCACCTTAAAAGAAACCAAAAAAAGATCGCTGTCCACCTTCGAATCTAAAATATTTTTCGCAAAGCAATTTCGAAATTTTTTTATTGGCCAACCATAGGGGTGGTCTTATAATAATTTTTTCAGCGACATTTGCATTCGACAATAAAAGAATTTTTTCTTAAATAAATATTTCTACTGGAATAATCGAAATACTTCTTTAGCAAAAGTTTAATGATTTTTTAATTCACTGACATTAGGGTGGTACGTTAGGGTGATAAGAACTGAGCTCTGGTGGGCAAGAAAGGGGTACTTGAGTTAAATAAACTTCGGAACAAAAAAAAAAAAATTAATCCTCGAGCTAAGAATATCGATATATCATACTTTAAGATCCGAATGAAAGTGCCGAAGGTATGACGTAAAAATACTAAAGTTTTTTGTTTTTTCGAAATTGCCATGCAAAAATATTTGAGATTCGAAGGTGAACGGCAATCTTTTTTGTTTGCCTGTAGGGTGGTACGGTGTAATATATATAAGTACATTAAAATGTCCCAATTTTTCTATGGGGGGAAAAATTTCATCCTACCAAATGGGACACACCGTTACGTTTTTCATTTTGATATTTGTAATATCCATATGTAACTTTAAATTTCCCACTGTAACCAATACAGGGTGCTCAATGAACTTGAAATTGCGCTACTGGATCGCTGTGAGAGTGGCAAAAATATTAGTGACTTTTATAAAACTACTACTGTTGCCATGACAACTGAAGCTTGTGATTTTTTTTATATAATTTAAATTTGAAATATTCTTAGGTTGCTTTCCGTATAGATTCGTAGGTGCACGGCGAACTTTTCTTCTGGACATACACACATACATAGGGGACGGGATTTTTACTTACAAAAATAAAATAATAATAGTAATAATAATAATAACCAAGAAAAATAATAGCGACAACAAGGCGTGCGTTAAATGAATTCGTATGTACATATTTACTTGTCCTTTTAATTCTTAGTTTACGTTGCTAGAAAATTTGAGGCACAAAAAGTGTTTCCACGTGTAAAAAAAATTCTTAACTTTATTTTAAAATCGGTTTTCACTTCTATTTATTTAAAATTTATTTTAAAATTACTTTCAAATTTGCCCCGTATTTGCTTCTCTTTCCAACTGTGTTCTTACGCTATAAAGCCTCAACCCTCAGATGAATGCCGTGCTCTGCCGATAACAATACATTTTCCTTATTGTAGGACAACTTAGTTTGTGTTTGAGGTGCAAAAGAAAATTTGAAGTTCTTCAACAGCAATGCGAGCCCAACGAATGCCTGCATTTTGCCAAAACGCAAACCGATACAGTTGCGAGGTCCATCACCGAATGGCAGCCAAGTGCATGAGGGCCGTTTATTAATTTCCTCTTCAGTGAATCGTTCGGGATCAAACCTATCGGGCTCGGGATAGTACTCGGGATCGTGATGTATGCCATAGGTGAGTATAACGATAGGCATATTCTTCTCGATCAGATAACGCGAGTCGCCGGTATCATAGTCAGCCTTGGCGATGCGCTCCACCCACGGCAGTACTGGATACTTGCGAAGAGTTTCTAAGTGAAGTAAAAAGAAAAAATGGTGGAAAAAACGAAAACTGTTATGTCTTTTTCATTAATTTTACCTGAGACAACTTGATCGAGATATTTCATTTCGTGTATGGCCTCATAGGTAAATGCGTTGTTGTGTCGCTCCAGCACCTCGTTTATCTCCCGTCGTAGTCTAGCCTGTATCTCTGGCTGTCTGGCCAGTTCGTAGAGAGCAAACCCCATTGTAGTGGAAGAGGTTTCAAACCCAGCCAGGAAAAATATGAATGCTTGCGCTGCAATTTCCTCCACCGTCAATCCATCACCTTCGCCATTCTTGTTCTTCATCTCCAACAGTATGTTCATGAAATCATTGCGCTTCACCTCATTTCGCTCGCGATACTCAACCGTTTCACGCACAATGCCCATGTAGAAGTCGTGTACATCCTTAGTCAGCGAGCACAAATTCAACTTCCGCGCGAGCCGTGGATAACTCTCCATGAACGTGTCGACCAGCTTACCGTGTCTGCGCTCGATCAACGCCTTGCGACCCATTTTCACAAATTCAGCATTCGGGTTGCGCAGACTATTGCATTCGATGCCGAACGCGCAGGAGCCAATAACATCGGCGGTATAGCGCGCTTGCAGATCAGTGATCTCCAAGATGTTATCAGGCGCGTCTTTGGATTTCTCGCCCATTACCTTGATGAACTCCTGAGCCACTTCGACGACGGTTGGGAACATAAACTTCATTTTGCCGGAGGTAAAGGTGGGCGAAAGCTTTTTACGCAGCCCACTCCATTTCGGGCCGTCCAGCTGGAAGAGATTGCCGGTAAGCGGATCTTCGACTTCATTGTGAAAAACACCGCGATCTTGAAAATTGCTAAAGTCCTTGATGAGTATCTTTTTGATCAGTTCTAAGTCGAGCACGAATACAACGGGTTGTATGAGAAAGTAAATGCCGCAAAAAGGGCCGGTGCCCTTGAATTTCTCATAAACCGGCGCGAGTACCTCGTAAAACGATTTCGTATGACGCCACTCCTTGAGAGCGCCCATAGGAAAGCTGGGCTCATCGTGGGGTACACCACGCCGCCGCCAGTAGGACTGTTGATATTTGAGAAAGTAGAAGATCAGCGCGATTACAATCGCTAGCAATGCAATAAAGATGCTCATGTTGCGCCAATGTATCGATTAGATAGACACAGGGCGGAAAAGTTTTATATTTTAAAGTTATTTTTGCTATTTTTCGATGTGCTTACGCGGCAAATGCTGTTGATGCACTGAATGTGGAATTTTAGAAAATAATCTCCTCCATACAAGCAAGTGCATGAAGACGAGTATTATGTGTTTGTGTGTGTGTGTGTGTGTTGGCAAAGAGCTTTAAGCTTCACGAGAAATCAAACTCTGTTTCATTTATTTATTTACACCCAAAGCCGCTCAAGTTGAAGGCCGTTCTATGCCAATGGCTGGGGCGTTGGCGTTGGCGGCAGACGATGGATAGAATTAGAATTAACAAAAAAAATAAACCCATGTGATAAGGTAATGGGAAAGGAAAATAAATTCACATATAATAAATAAAATAAAAGCTCTGAAAAAGTCATAAGACAGCTACCGATACTCAAAGGGAAACAAAATTAGGAAGACTTCTAAAAGCACACTCAAGTCCCGGAAAATTATCGAAAAAGACTGAAATTTTAAAAATCTTCAAAGTTCTACAGGCAAAATCCTGAAAAAAAAACAGAAAAAGGAGACACACTGCAACCTGAAAAATGATGGTAAAAAAAACTCCTTATACCAAAAGCACCAAAGAAAATCTCTAACTTTTTTATGAGTGTGGAAAGCCTCAGAATTCTAAACAAAACCAGCGAAGTCCTAAAAAAGTACTGTCAATCCCAAAAAGAGAAAAAAAATAACTAATACTCACAAAAAAGCACCAACACGTTTGAGTTTCAAAAAAAAAAAACTGAAAAAATCTCGAAAAGTTTAAAAAGGTCGACAAAAAGCAAAGGGAAGTCCTAAAACCTCCCGTAAAGACCAAAAAATTATGCAAAGAACTGAATACTCGTATTTCGAAATTGACCAAAAATAAAAGACACACAGAAGACTTGCAAAAGTTTTTTAAAATTTCAAAAAGTCCTAAGAAATCTCGGAAATCCTGAAAATTAAGAAAAAAATTCAACATTAAAAGAAAACTTTTAAAAAAATCTCCAAGAAAATACTGAGAAAATCCCGAAACGTTTGGAAATGCCCGAAAATCTCAAAAAATCGCGAACATTCGTGAAAAAATATTGAGGAAATTGTAAAAAATCTTAAAAATGTGTGAAAAAGTTTTAAAAGTGAAAAAAAATCTGAATATTTCAATAATTCGTTGGCAATCGATTTTAGCTAGATCAATATCATACATTTGCGCGATATTTAAAATTTCGAAAAACTGCTCTTTATTGTAATTATTTTTAAAGAAATCTTGAAGATCAGCAAAATATTCACTCGCGTCTCCGATCGTCGGACTTTTTCCACCTTAAAAAAATTTCGCAACAACACTAAGTATAACAACTAAGCGAACTTCTATCTAACCCCACTTTAGTTGTATTTTTGTGCTCATTTTGTTTTGCTAACATAATTCGTAGTATCTCATACACCCACACAGATTCATATACTTAGTGCATGCGCATGTACATGCCATTAGCCACTAACAAGTGTATAAAAAATATTCATTTTGCAAAGAATGCAAACATACACACGCACATATGTACATAGTACATACGCTCAAGAGCATTTGAAAGCTTTCATAAAAAATTGAATAATGCAATTAAAAATTCTTGACTGTGAGCAAAATAAAAGCGATGCAAATGAAACCTGCTTTTAATTTATACAAATTATTTTCATACATACATACTTTTGTGTATACATACCCAGCCAGCAAGAAAACATACATTTTACGAACATTATGTTTTACGAGGGATTCTCGTATCGCCAAATAGTTAGAGAAAAGCTCGTAAACGATAAAACAAAAAAAATATAATAGAAAGAGGCTTGTAGTAATTTGTCAGCACAAGAAAAAATTTTAGTTTTGTTGACAATTTTTCTTCAATCACAATATTTTATAAGTAGTTTGTTAAATATTCAATTTAAGAAAATTATTAAGTATGTGATTTATTGGCAGACTGGTGCAAACGCCAAGGACGATCTACCACTTTCTTTTATAATTAAACTTCTTGTAAGTAGCTACTACATATGTAATTCAATAATGCAAATTAATTTAACGAGTTTTGCAATTCTTTCACAGGCTGCGCGGAGTAACACTAAAGGATTTAAACGTTTAATTCCCCTATCTCGTAAGTTTATAGTTATTTATTTTTTTAATTTGCTAGTTTATTAGGTCTTTGCAGTTAATGAACTTAATGTTTTATTCATAATATGGCTTCTCAATTAAAAAGGCGTGCGAAATCCGAAGCCTTATCCGTACGAGCGTCAATAAATGATTCATTAAAAAAAAATTATTACAGATGAGGTAGCAAAACTTTTCTCGTGGAAGGGAACTGGTACCAAAAGCAGCGCTATTGGTTTGGCAACGACTGCGGCAATAAGAAGTACGGATCATAATATTATTTATTACCACTTTTTACTTAATTAAATTTTCCGGTTTCCAATGGAGTTTAATCTTTCACTTTATTTTCTTAGGTGCTTTTCGTCAAAAATTTAACTCCCACGAAGAAGTTTTTATTTCCGTTTCAAAGAAGCACTTCCAATATGCACACGACCGGCAAAAAAAATTGGCAGCCTATCGGCAAAAAAGATAAAAAATAAATTCAGCAACTTTATAATATATATTAAACCCCTCTTATTTAATTGTTAATTTGTTAATAGATAGTTTGTTAATATTTATTTATATTTGTTAATATTTATTATCTTCACATATACAGTGCCGCGAAAAAAATATTGGCACAGAGAATTTTTCACCGTGAATGCAAAGTTTTTTATTCTGATTTCTTCTCTGATTGTTTTTTATAAAAATATAGTTAGTATGAAGTTCTACTTTCAAATCAGATTTTTTAGAAAAATTTTAAGTATGCAGTTTTATAGCGCATTTAATTTTGGTATAATAAAGTGCACGCTTGAATAGCTAGAGAACCCCTTTGTTTTTTGACAATTTCTTATTCGCAGTTTCTTCCATACAAAAAAAAAAATGTCGCACATAATTTGCATGGAAGAAACTGCGTGAAAAAATTGCCAAAAATCAACGCAGGTTTCTGGCAACTTCAAGCTTGCACTATGTTATACTAAAATATAATGGGATTTAAAACTGCATACTTAGAATTTTTCTCAAAAATCTGATTTGAAAGTAGATCTTCATACTAACTGTATTTAAAAAAAATAATGTGCGAAAAGAAATTCAAGTAAAAAACTTTGCATACATTGCGAAAAATTCTCTGTGCCAATACTTTGATCCGGCACTATAAATATTTATTAATTATAATTCCATTCAATAAAAGAACTATAAGAATTTTTTTATAGAAAACTTGGATGAGGCAATGTTATTACTGATTATGAATTACAATGTGTTCATTATATGTATGTAAATATACTCAATTTTTTTATATAAAAGTGCAGTGAACAAAAAAACTTAAGAAGGCGTTCAAGTGTCGATAAGATACACAAAGGCATTTATTAAACAAATTATCATATACCTAAGTACTTAAACTTGCGCTTTACATAAGTACTTATACATACATATTTATCTATGTAGGTAGCTCAGTTAATCGACAGACAACAAAAAACCGCAAATGGAAGTACAAAATTTTTGTTCATATATTTAGTAAAATTTATTTTGCTCAATTTTCAAATAGTTTCCTCCAACTTCTCCACAGCCAAATGTATGCCACCGTCTGCGGCGATAAGAAAATTCTTCTTCGCATAAACTATGGGTACCTGAGTACGCGCTGATGGCTTGAATCGGAAGCTACGCAGTAGTTGTATGACTCCGATGGAGGTCTGAAACTCACCAAAACGCATGCCAATGCAATTTCTGGGTCCCTCACCGAAGGGTAAATAAGTGAAAGGATGACGCTTTTCGATTTCCTCTGGCGAGAAGCGTTCAGGATCGAACTTCTCTGGTTCGGGATAGATATCTGGATCGTGATGAATCGCGTCGATGGGTATGAAAATGCGCATGCCGCGCTCCAGTGTAATGTTGCTGTTTGGAATGCTGTAGTCAGCGGTGGTTAAGCGCACCAGGTGCGGTATGACGGGATGTTTACGTAGCGTTTCTGTAAAAAAAATTGTAGTTTGAATGTAGCTAATTAAAACAAAAATGCATGCTTACCTTGCATCACTTTCTTAAGGTAAGTCATCTCCTTGATTGCCTCATAGGTCACCTTTCCTTCAGTTTTTTGTAAAACCCCGAAAATTTCCTCACGCAGTCGCTCTTGCAGCTCTGGTTGCAATGCCAATTCGTAAATGCAGAAAGACATTACCGTTGATGAGGTCTCAAAGCCCGCCAAGTAGAAGACCATCGCCTGTGCGGCCACCTGTTCGATGCTCAAACCGTTCGTTAAATCGTCCTCCCTGATATCAGTGTGCTCCAAACGATCACGCTGCGCCTTCATCTCCAACATCATATCCATAAAATCATTACGCTGCACGCCGTTCTTCTCTCTGTACCCCACAGTTTCACGCACTGCACCCATAAAAAAGTCGCTCACATCATCGGGAAAGTTTTTCAGCCGCAGTCTGCGTGCCATATTTGGATCGGTAAACATGAAAGCTTGCACGAGTAGCGAATGACGTGGTTTTTCAAAAATAGTGCGACCCATGCGTCTAAATATGGCATACGGGTCCTTCAGGCTGTTGCACTCTATGCCAAAGGCGACTTCACCAATCACATCGGTAGTGTAGCGCGCACAGAGCTCCTTCAGCTCAACAGTGCCGCCAATATTAATAAGACGCTGACAAGCGCCGACAAGCCGCTCACCTACCGCCACCATAGTGGGGAACATGAAGCGTATCTTGCCAGTGGAGAAGGCGGGCGATAGCTTGTGACGCAGCACGCGCCATTGTTCGCCATCCAAGAACAGCAGATTGCCGGTGAGCGGATCATCGCGCACATTGTGAAAGAGTCCGCGATCTGCGAAATAGTTGAAGTCTTTTATTAAGATGCGCTTGATGAGTTCGGGTTCGATGATGAAGACGACGCGCTTAAAGAATGTATACGCGCCAATAATGTTCGCTTGGCCCTTGAAACGATTATAAATGCGCGCGTTGATTTCCTTCCAGTGATAAAGTGTACCAATGCCGCTCATATTGCCGACGAAGAATTTCGGTGGCTCGTGTGGAACACCGCGGCGCGCCCAATAGCTATAGTGGCGGCGCAGCTGTATATAGAGTATGGCTAGGACGGTGGCTAGCAGCGCGCAGAATACCGCAGCAGACATGTTCGTAGGTAGAAGATTCTTATTAAAAATAATGATAATTCCGTAGCAAAATTTTTTCTATGTGCGTATATAATCAATGCTTTAATATATGATAACTTTTTAGTAGGTATGCGAGCTTTAAGAATGAAATATCAGGCACCAACTATTCTGTTCGACTGGCCAACTGCAACTGCAACCGCTGCTGAGAGGTTCACTTAGTTTACTTTGCCGTTCGCTTAGTGCAGTGCGCTCTCGTAAATTATAAACGCTTCTGGGGTACATACATACATATATATACATATATATGCGTATAAGTTTTAAAAGCTTATCACGAAAAAGAATGCAAATTTCGCGGTTTTCGTATCAAGAAACTATGTGTTCTTTTGCTGTGAGACTCACGCATTGTTCTTTCTCGAAAGGGAAGCATTTATTGTTTGGTTATTTCAACAGCCTGGTAATTTTTAAAGTTTTACAAGAAAATTTTAGGTTAAGCACGAATTAAAAAAAAAAAAATAACAAAAAAATAAATATTTATCTATATTAATTTTGTTATAATAGTTTTCGCTATCACTGTGTTTTAGCCAAACCTGCGCCGGCCACATTGAGCAGTGACACATTCGCTCTAATAATTCCCCGCTAGCGAATTCTTAACCGGTTTGCCGTATTTTTTTTACTAAAACGTCTGATATTCGGATTACGACTGCTATTTATAATACTTCGAACCGACTACTCTCCCGACTGTCGCAGGACCACATGACCGCTACCGTTCCTTAGCTACGTACTGGGCATTCAGTTTATGAATCCTAGATCCTAAAAAATCTCTAGGTAAGCTTACAAGTCAGTTAACGATAGTATGCGAGCTAAGCTATTATCTTTCTAAAAAGGTCCAATAAATGCAAACTTCGTGCATATTTAGGGAGGAGGTGCTTAATTTCTGTAGAAATTGTGGCAGCGAAACTTTTAGTGACTAGTAGTTTTCTTGTTGATTCCCATTGGCAGTAGATTCTGTGTAGTGGTCATCTTCGCCTAGACCAGCAGGCGGTAATTCACCGGGAAGGCACACGTAAGACTCTAAGTTCCGTAGGGGTTAACGATAGGAGGAATCCCTTGCTTTCTGTATGTGATTTTTTGGCACCGTAAGTCATTTGCAGCGAAGTCACTGATTACTCCATGGACACGGTTGAAATGCTCGCGATCACAAATCTAGTTTATTATATGCACACGAAATTCTGTACTCCCTCCTTCTGGTGCGAATGTTTTCTACAGGCGCATTGGGAAGAAAAATATAGTTAATTTATAGATAACAACCCAAATAGAGATTCGAAACCGCCCACTTTCCGCATACAGGAGGCGTAGGTAGACCACACTTTGGAGAATAAATTTTGGAGGAAAGTGTACAGAAATGATAAAAATTAAGAAGAAATTTTTGGTTAAAGGAGAAGAGAGCAAAAATTGCGATTAATTTAGTTAAGTCGACGGTTAGGAAGAATAACAAAATAACGGAAAGACTACTGCTGTACAGAACGGACAGATCGATCTATAGCACGGTTCATTCATAGTAAAGCTCTAGACGGTGAATTCTGTCAAATCAGTGATTTAGTCTGGATAGCTCAGTAAGAAGCTATCCGAATGAACAAATTAATGGATGGATGGATGGACGAACGGGCCCATTGGGTGCGATGTGACAGGCTTACGGCGAACCGTGAGACTGAACGAGACAGGGCAGACAGTTGTGATATGAAGGAGCGGAGGCAACTAAGTAGGAACGACAGATGTGGGTGGACCATTAAGGACCAGACGTGGGTTTGCAATATAGCGGTTTTATTTAACAATCGGCATATGGCCGCATGGATACGATAATATTTTTATGATTGTTGGCGAAGTACATTGCACATCTGAGTTATTTACAAAACCAACCCCTATCCGACGAGCTAAGCTGAGCTGGATGCAAGCGTACCCAAATGGTTACTACGCTCTATTTTAATTTACCCTGTCTATTTTTCAGGAACTGAGATGGGGTAACCCTCTTTCTAGGCTGTCCCCAATGCCGAGTTAGGATTTCCTGTAGAATCGGGTTTCACTTCTTAGAGCCAAAATCTGCTTGAGCATATAATTTCAAGTAAAAGTTTCAGATTGAGCAGTCTTATCAAGCAGGTTTTTCTTATAACGAATACGCACCTTGCAAGGAAAAATTCCCGAGGTTTTATTTTACGTGGAGACTTATTAATAACTTAATGACGCAACATTTCAACTATAAATTAAAAAGTCTATTTCAAAACTCATTTCATTGCCATAAAAAACTATTTGTTGTCCTATCGCGCGACTTTCAAAGGCTCCACATTTAAATATATGCCGCTGGCTGGTGTGATTTGGAAAATGCGTTCAATAAAATCGAGTGGCACTTGAGTTCGTGCGGATCTGCTGAACTGGAAATGACGCAGAAAATTAACCAACCCTACCTTGGCCTGCATTTTGCCAAAACGCAAGCCAATACAGGCGCGAGGTCCTTTGCCAAATGGCATGTACGCAGCAGCATGACGCTCACTATGCTCTTCGGTGTTAAAACGTTCGGGATCAAACTTATCCGGCTCCGGGTATAGCTCAGGGTCGTGTTGAATGGCGTGCACAGGCAACACTACAAGAGACCCGCTTTCGATGACCTCATTGGTGTTGGGCACCAAGTAGTCCTCCTTAGCTTTGCGCACCAGATACGGCACAACGGGGTATTTGCGCAGTGTTTCTAGAAAATAGAAGAGGAGGTAAAAGCTGTAATGTTTGAAGATATCGCGCACTTTTACTCACCATCCACTGCTTGATCAAGATACTGCATTTCATTTAGCGCCTCGTATGTGAGCTGTTCGTTATGGGCTTTCAGCACATGTTCGATCTCATTACGCGCCTTCTCCTGTATCGCCGGATTCAATGCGAGCTCGTATAGACACAGCGACATGGTCGTCGAAGACGTATCAAAACCGGCCACAAAGAAGACAAACGCTTGCGACACTATTTGCAGCAGAGTAAGACCTTGCGAAAGGTCGATGCCATCACTTTTCGCTGACAAACGCTCGTCTTCCGCCTTCAAGGCGATCATCAAATCCATAAAATCATTGCGTTTGACTCTGTCGCGCTGTCGCAGCTCCACCGTTTGACGCACTACATCCACATAGAACTGTATGATGTGGTCGGGAAAGAACTTCAAACGCAAACGACGTGCCAAATCTGGATTCATCAGCATGAATGTCTGCACGAGTTGTGAGTGCCGTGGTTCGGAGAAGACGGCATGGCCGCGACGTCTGAACTCAGCCTGCGGATCGCGTAGGCTATTGCACTCAATGCCAAAAGCGCAAGTGCCAATCACATCGGTAGTGTAGCGCGCGCAGAGCTCCTTCATTTCCAGCTCACCCTTATGTGTGCTGTCCGCGATCGCCGCGTGGCATGCTTGCGTCAGTTTATTGCCCACTTTCAGCACGGTGGGGAACATGTATTTCATATTGCCTGAAGAGAAAACGGGCGTGAGTTTCTGGCGCATGGCGCGCCATTGCTCGCCCTCCAAGCGAAACAGATGACCGGTGAGTGGATCATCGCGTGGATTCGAGAAAACACCGCGATCTTGGAAGTTCGAAAACTTACTAATGCAGATGTCTTTGATGACATCCAAATCGAGTATGAGTGCGGCGCGCGTGAAGAAGATATACATGCCCACAAAAGGCCGACGCTTCTTGTACTCCTCGTAGAGTTGCTTGTTGAAGTGGCGTAGCTGCACTTGACCGCCAGGTGTGCGCTGGATGTTGCCAACCACATAACGGGGCGCAACCTGTGGCACCCCACGTCGCTGCCAATAGGTGTAATGCCGCTCGAGCGCGAACACCACGAGCGCCAATGCGAAGATGATGAGAGTTAACAGTAGAAACATTCTTTCGGTTTTATTTTATTTAAGTAGCAAAGTTAAAAATTGTAGCCTTTAAATAAAATTTTGGCTATTTAACAGAATTTTAAGCGAAATACCGCTCGTCTCAATGCTTTACTATTACTGATAGCAGTGACAACAGCAGACGGGCATATTAAATAGTATTTTTTTTTGTTTATGCCGACCAGCAGGGCAAGTATAGAAGCAAATAAACATTTATAAATAAAACAAACAGCATACAACAACTCGCAAGTGCTCAAACTTTTCACTGCTGATGTTATCTTCGTTGCGCTTAAGCGCGTGGCATTTGCCGGTATCGCTTTGTGCATAGAAAATGGCTAAGTAGATCTCGCAGTTTTGAGCGTTGTGGGGAGTTTTGGTTTCAGTCTACTTCTTATTATAATTCTGCTTTGGATTCCATACACAAGAGTAAGCAGAATTATTAAATTCGTCAGATCTAGTATGTTTTGGGCCACCCAATTTTAAGTATTATATGTCGCTACTGTTATATTTAAAATTTGAATAACTCGTGTTATGATATTGTTACTTGTAAACAAGCAATGCGTTTTGGTTTTTAGACAAGTTTATTTAGAGAACTAATGTGTGTTTGGGCTTGCATAAAGTGGTGAAATAACAGGGAGAGCTTTTCTTAAGAACGCACTCTCAATTGATGATAATAAAGAAATAATGGGTGACACAGTTAGGGGTTCGTAAATAAGAAATTATATAATTTCTTCAAAACAAAAAACATCCGCCATATACATATATTATTTTATTTTTATGAATCTTGCGAACATGAATGTCGGATCTCTAACAAGCAATGGCAGAGAGTGATTAGGACATTGAGAGCGTATGCATTGTGTGCATTCAACTTAAATCAGTAGGGCCCAGGTAGAGCTCTTAGTTTGTGCCAGGCGTATATAAATTGTAACGGTAGCTTTTAAAAGCTTACAACTAGTGCTTATGTTGAACCAAATATGAAGTATAACTTATGTTACATAAGAGGCGAGATGATGTAGTGATGCTCAAAAGAGCGCCCATGGGCGGAACTCTTCAAAGCTCTCTGTAGATTGTATATCAGCGATGGGCTGAGAGAGCTTTTACCCTACTGGCGGCTATACAAAATGTATATTAAGCTTATAAGAGCTTTGCCCGCAGGCAAGAGCACGGAGCAAAAGCTCTCTCTCAGCATTACTGAGATGATCACAGACAGCTTTTAGACTCTGCACGTCCATATAAAACGGTCATGGGCAGCAGCTTGGTTGCATGCAGAGCTCTTTCAAGCCTCTTTTGCATTTTTATGACTACAAACGGGGTGAAAGTTCTCTGTACTTATTACTGATATTAAACCTATAGAAGGCTTTAAAAAGCATGTTTCTCAGCATATGTTTTGGTCGTGATTAGTATAGAGTAGTGATGGGCATCGCCTTGCCCGCGGTCAAAGCTCTTTTAAGATTTCTATAGATTTGGTATAGGCGCGTGCAGAGTAAAAGCTCTATCTGCTCATCGCTGGTAAAGAACAGCTGGTAAAGAACAGCGATGGTCAGAGAGAGCTTTTACTCTGCGCGCACATATACAAAATGTATAGAGCTCAAAAGAACTTTGCCCGCGCGAGCAAGGTGGTGCCCATCGCCGGTATAGAGTATGTGGAGCCTCAGGGGCTGCTTCATTGTCTGACTTCGAAAGTTTAATCCCAAACAAATAATCACTTTAAAGATTGCTTATTTCAAAAGCAATCTTTCATTAACTACGATCATGCAAATTTGTACTATATGCGTGTAGATATAAATACGGTGATTTTATGCAAATATTATAGTCCTCTACCAGCTAACTCTTCCCCACTCAATAAACAACCAAAGCTGCTAGATGAATAAACAAAGCATTTACTATGAATTACTGAAATGTTTTTTTTTTTATTATTTTGCTTACTTAGTAGCTCCGTTGAGACGGACGCATAAAAAGAGAAGACACAAAATCTGAGAAATAACCCACCTTGGGAACAATGTGCTTCAGTGCTTGTTGCTGCAAAGCTCGCCTACGTCGATTTTTGTTAAGCAAATCAGTGTAAGGTGGTAATTGAGATAAAATGAGAATAAGGTAAAAAAAATATAGAAAAAAGTGTAGTGCACTTACATTCTTAGTTTCCCTCCTCCTTTGGGTAATTTTCTTTCTCTCTTCCTTTTGGTAATTTTCTTGCACGCAGCAACAACTAAAATAAGAAAAATATTGCACTTGAAGCTAAATAAATTAATATTAACAGCTTTTTAGTAATAAAAATAGAGTAGAGACTTTAAAATGTAATGTATTGTAAATAAATAAAATTAGTTTACAAATAATTTATCACAAAAGAGCCAGTAGTAGTGGATCATAAAGTAAATTAATAGCACTTTTGATAAGAAACCAAATTAACTGTTTTAAGTAGATATCTATGGCATAGCAAAAGGGGTATTTATTGGGGTTTATGAAAAAAAATTTATGAATACGGATTACACTAGACGGAAATAGCCTGCCAGTAGTGTCCTCTTCATCAAAAGCCCTGCACTCTTTCAAAGCTACATCTAGGTTTGTGAGCTACTGCAATTAAGCACTCATAACAGTAACGAAAGAGCTGATGCTCTCGCAAAACGTGGGCTCCAACGGAGCTTATGTGGTCCCCAGCATTTTTGTGATCCGCCAAAAGTTCAAGAAATGTTTCATAGCCTCAGAGGAATCTCGGAACGACTTGTGGATTTCAGTCGAGAAGGTCCGAGGACTTTTAGACGCTACCTAACAGGACTTCAAGAGTAGGTCAGAGACTCTTAGGTCGAGGCCACGCAATGAGCGGCAAAGCGGCGAGCTGCTAAGCGGCTGATTAAAACATATAAAATCTATTGAAGTGGCCACGCACTGAGTGGCCGAGCGGCATTACTGTATGACGCCGCTTTGCCGCTCCTTGCGTGGCCTCGACCTTACATTTCGGGGAGCGGTTATTGTCTCCGGCCAAAATCTGGAGCATGGCACTTAATGGATCTATATAGTTCTATTTTATTTAACTTAAGGGAGGTATGTTCCAGCATTATAAGATAGTTCACAAATCACTAGAAAATTGAAAATATTTTAATAATTAAATCTGTAGCAGTTTTTACATTTTGGCACATAAAATAGAAGAAAGTGGCAACTGTGCATGTATCCACACACTTTTCATTTTGAAGCAAGTAATGCAATTTTTCCAAGAAGTTTATTTGAAAGGCACATTAATAATGAATTGCGGATAATTGAGACTGTAAAAATGATATTTTTAAAATTTAGTTTTTTCGAATGTTGACAAGCATTTGCCTTATCAATTTTTGAATACTTACATACATATGTATGTACTTATATTGAGTATCTGGCCCAATGACTTGCAAGATTGTTTCTTTTGTTCGCATTTTAGCATTCTGGCCTTTAAAATTTCGCCTAAATCCCTACTCGGCCATTGAGTTTTCACTTAAGTACCTGACTATGCACTATACAATTGCATGTAAGTAACAACCCTATCGGAGTAAAGCAGACAGTCTCGAAAATTCACCTTTAAAACAAAAATGCAGAAAATTCACTAAAAATCTCCCAAGCAATTTTTTTGAACATGAAAACTATTTTTAAAGAAATTCTCTCTCTATGCGAAATTAATAATTGTATGAAATGTATATAATTCAAACTGATCATTTGAGAACACGTTCACATACGAGGACTTTGGCTGTAGCTGGGTGCGCAGGGGAGTTTTCCATTGTTTGCTATATTGCATGAGGTTCTGCGTTTGCAATTGTCATCCGACGAAACATATGAAAATTAGAAGAAAAAGCATCTGTGAAGTGCAGAAGAAAAGCATATTTAACCGAAAATCACTGATTTTGAAGTTTTTTAAGCCAAACACATTTGAAAGTAATGGAAATCAAATGCAAAATGGAACAATTGTATTGCACCCAGGACATCGCCATTTTAATAAAGTCAGTTGCTAACCAGAAAAAAAGGAAGAATTTCTTTCAACTTGCTTTTAAAATGCATAGTTGATTTTCCGACAGGGAACATAATTAGATATACATATACAGTGTTTGCACCTTGCTATATGCATGTATGTTCTACATGCAAATGAGATTGCCATTTTACTTGGAACAATTTTTGAATCAAAGCAAACAAAAACAAGTAATGGTCCTTAAGAAATGAGAGCTTATACTGGCATTTGGGGTAAATGCGAGATATTGGGATTTTGTAAATTTTAGATATAAGTACCTCCACACATACATACATATGGGTAATGAATGTAATGAAGTGTAGAAAATATGAAAATTATGCGAATTTGTTCAAACAGTTTCTACTAACGCAAAACTCTGGTATAACTAAAGGGATATTTACATATGTACATTAGGGTGCATCACTCTCCATAAAAAAAAACAACCCGGTACTGTTTTTCCATGGGTATTCTAAAACTTATTATATTTTGAGACCTTCGCCAAAATATTTCTTAAAAATATAAAGATTTACCTGAATTGAACTGATTTAAAAATACATGCATTAATTTTTTCGTAAATAAATTGGGCTTTAATATATTCTACAAAAACACCTCGGCCGATAGAAAATTTTAAGCGTAAAAATATTCATTAAGATGTTTCAAAAATTTATCAATGGTGTCAAAATAATATGATTTTTTTAATTACTTTCAGATCGGTTCAGTTCATTCTAATCCTAAATCGGAGGTTTGCCATTGCCTGCCGAGGGGCGACCGCTATTAGAAATTTTTTTTTTTAATTTTTTATGTTGGGTTGAACCCCGGCCTTGTGGAATGGTAGAGCGCACTGCTAGCCACTACAACACAGCGATATAGTACTTATATCTGTTTTTTTTTAAATGATTAAACAAAAAATATATTATCTTATAGGACTTCCACTCAGCGCCAAATGACACCGAAACTGATAAATTAGCAAGCAATGAGTGACTAAGTAATTGGAATTGCTAAGTGCCTCAAATATCGATTATACGTCAATATATTTTTTTTTATAAATTAGCAACAATATGTTTTATTAACTCATTTATACTATATTATAAACTTACATACATTTACATATTCACATCTTTTTTTAAATAAAATTAGCAGTCAAATTTATTTCAGCTTATACCCGAAAATTAATTTATCTACACAGGCTCCACACGCAATTTAATTCCATCAACCGAATGCAGCAAGACTCTTCCCTTCATGCCGTGCTTGCTGACATTGGTTTGTTCACAAAGTGAGAATTTGAAATTTCGCAGCAAATATGTCAGTCCAACTACTGCTTGCATTTTGCCAAAACGCAAGCCGATACAATTGCGTGGCCCATCGCCGAACGGTAGCCATGTGCATGCGGGTCGCTTCTTGATTTCCGCCTCCGTGAAACGTTCGGGGTCGAACTGTTCTGGATTGGGGTAGTATTTGGGGTCATAGTGTATGGAATCTACGGATATAACTATCATAGTGCCCTTTTCGATAGTGTAGCGCGAGTCTCCGGTTTTATAATCCGCATTGGCCTCGCGTGTCAAATGTGGCAGTACTGGGTATTTCCTTAAGGTCTCTGGAATTATATGCGAAAATTTCGTATAGGAATAAGCCAGTGATATACTTATTTTCACAACCACTACTCACCCGAAAACACCTGCTCCATATAATGCATATCCATCATTGCTTCGTAGGTGAATTCGCCATTATACCGCTCAAGCACTTCCAAAATTTCTTTGCGTAGCCGCTCTTGTATATCCTCATGCTTAGCCAATTCGTACAGTGCGAAGCCCATTGTAGTGGACGAGGTCTCAAAGCCGGCCAATAGGAAAACAAAAGCCTGTGCGGCAATTTGATCCATTGTGAGACCGCCATCCTTGCCATCTTTCGTTTTCAATTCAATCAGAATTTGCATCAGATCTCTGCGGGTCACTTGGTTCTTCTCCCTGAAGGAGACAGTCTCACGGACTATGCCCATGTAGAAGTCGTGCACTTGCTGTGATATTTGCCGCATTCGTAGTGCACGCGCCAACTTAGGCGCTGACTCAAGCAGAGCATCTACGAATTTATTATGTCGCCTTTCGCTGACCGCCTTCTGTCCCATCACCACAAATTCTGCGGTCGGATTGCGTAGGCCGTTGCATTCGATGCCAAAAGCGCAGGTACCAATCACATCGGAGGTGAAGCGGGATACTAAATCGCCCATTTCTATGATGCCACCAGCAGACGTCGCTTGCTTTTCTTGCATAACTCGTACGAACTCCTCAGCCACCTTGGTGATGGTGGGATACATAAACTTCATTTTACCGGATGTGAAGGTCGGTGATAGTTTTTGACGCAGTGCGCGCCACTTTTGCCCATCCAAAGCGAATAAGTGGCCGGTGAGTGGATCGTCTCTCTCGTTGTGGAAGACACCGCGATCGTGAAAGTTGTTGAAGTCTTTGATAAGAATATTTTTCACTAAATCAATGTCCAAAATTAGTGCGATGGGGCGAAACATCAAAAACATGCCGGCAAAGGGAGCCCTGCCTTTGAATTTATTATAGACTGGCAAAAAAACTTCGACAAACGTTTGTGTTTTCTGCCAGTTTTTGAAATCGCCCATCGGGAAGCTAGGCTCATTGTGTGGCACGTGACGGCGTGCCCAGTAGCCATGACGGTACTTGAGGACGAGAAAACCCAGTGTAACGGTGAGTATAAACAAAGCGAGAAACACACCCATTTCGATGTATTTTGTAAAACTGTCTAGGACTCGAAGCGAACTGAACAAGTGAACATTTAAGTAAGAACTGAACAAAATTTTGCGGGCTAAATAGATTTAAATTCGACGATTTGTGAGCTTTCATTGAAGCAGTTTTCTTATCGTTCATATATACGCTCTTTAAGTGGAAGTTATGGAGAGTAGTTGGTAGACACACGCAAACACACACACCTGTTTGATGGGCATGGGCTCTCTTCCGCAATACTGAAAACACTTTTAAGTCTTTGTTGTACCGTTATCTGTTGTTTTCTATGCTAGATATTCACGCACATTCATAGTATTTAAATGATTCAGCAACTTGTTGAACATTTTGCAAAAATATGGTGGTAATTGTTATCATCAATAAAAAAAAACAATAATAAAATTATAATAAATTAGTATATAAATACCTACGAGTGCATGGAATGATTTGAGTAGATAATTTTAAGGCCAGAAAATCCCGTTCAGCCAGTTCTTATTTTTGGAAGTGCTATCCGGTTGACGCTGTACCTACTACAGTGGTGAAAAAAAACGATTAGTTTTGCATCCGAAATGTTATGCCGCTTGCAAATGCAAAATTTAATGAATTTAAATTTTTGGTTATTGCTGCTTCCAACTGGGTATACGTATAAATTGGTATGACGATCTTTTATGTTTTGTCTCCAAAACTTTAATTGAGAATTGAGGACGGACATTTGTTCAACAACAATAAAAATACACAGACTAATATTTAAACCAGTATCGATAAGTATTTAAAAAATAATGTCGATTAATTTATCGATACATTTATCGATGGGGTTGCTTAACTATTATAGTTATACTTAAATCATTGACTACCTCAATGAAAATATCGATAAATACTTTGATAAATTTATCGAAACAATTTTTACATAAAAATCTATAGATATTTAAAAAAAGATGGTATCGCTAACATATGCGCATGCCCCAAATTAAAATTATAAAACGATAAAATGATAAGCAACAAACTACTTGGCCCTGTCAAAGTACTAAAGTATGAGTTATATTTTTCAAAACCTGTGTTACTTCTTTCATGAGCTCAAATGTATTTTAGGGTGGTCAAAAATTACACAAGAAAATCTGGTTTTTGCAATTCTCTTGCCGAGAATTATAGAAAATGGAAAGTGCTTTCAAGTTTTGCATATCGACGGCTGAGTGGCGGACTGCCTGTCCTATTTCGCCCGCCGGTTTGAAAATGCCCTAACTCAGCAGCCAATACCTTGAATTTATATTGAATAGAGCGTTTTCAAAGCGACAGCTGATATAGGGCATTTTTGAACCAAATTCTGATATAGGGCGTTCTACAACTATTTGCTGTGATAGGTCGTTTTCGAACCGGCAGCAGAGATAGGGCGATTTTTCACTCAGCTGATGACATACATAAATTTTTTTCTTCGTAGAAATGCTATAAAATCTTTAAAAATAAATGTTTTGCCTTCAGAAATCTTCAAGCAATAAAATTATGGTGCAAAAGTTTTGCACCACCTTAATATCCATTCATATTTTTTACCAGCCATATGATAAATATTTGTTTAGATTTGTAGCTTCTATTTTGATTTTATTGCGCAGAACCTTTATTTTGTTTGCATACATCTGTACGCTTGTAAATACTATGTATGTATGTGTATTTGTCTCTATTTTGGCAATTAGTAATGAGTAAGAGATAAATAAAAACGATTTCTAATTGTTAAGAGACTTACATACATACATACATACGATTTTGCGCATAAACAAACATACATATGTAAGCAGTTGTGTGTATGAATCACTCAATAAAAAAGCGTTCACATATACATATGTACATAAGCACATGTGGTCACCTCCAATGTAGAATTATCAAACTTGCATACGAGGGAATTTTTATGGCAAATGCTTCACCAAAGAGCATAGCTTTCGTTAGACAAGAAATTGGAGTAGTGGGTATTATATGTACATTAGGGTGGTCCAAAAAGAGTAAAGAGGGAATTTTAATGCTCTCTCCCATAGGAAAAAATTATACCGCCGACTTTTTATTTTGAAATCAAAAAATATTTAGAGGTCGCTCAAAGCGCTCAAAATACTCCATGTATTTTATATGGGGGGAAAAAAGTTTTCGTAGAAATGGTATGGAATACTTGAAATCAATATTTTTCGATCGCAAAACTTTGTTTTACTTCAGAAGACTTCCAATAATCATATCCAATTATTCATTTAACCGTTCTCGATTATTACCTATTTTTTATAGGGCCCCTAAAACCTCAAATGGGTCCCCAGTTGCATTTTTTAGGTTTTTAGGGGTTCTTTATAAATAGTTTATAATAGATAATGCTTAAATAAATAATTGGGTATGGTTATTGGAAGTCATCTGTAATTTTCAAGAATTCTATACCTTTTCTAAGAAAACATGTTTTTCGCCATATAAAATATATTAGAAACTTTAAGCGCTTTGAGCGACCTCTAAATATTTCTTTATTTCAAAATAAAAAAAAAACACGGGTAAAGTCTTTTTCGATGTAGGGGTGATAACATTGAAATTCCGACCTTAATTTTTCACATGCATTTTTGGAACACCCTAGTCTACATACAAACATATATGGAAATATGTACGAGCACATAGCCGCCATAGCCGAGTGGTAAAAGGTGCGTAGTTACATAAAATTTATGGAGAAAGCTTTTTTTTTGCAAACAGCGTTCGCCCTTCGACAAGCAATGCCAAAGAGTTGTTCATGAAATATCACTTTCAATTCGAAGGTAGCGTAAAGCGATTATATTTGTATGACAACAATAAGACTTTACGCAGCCGAAGAAGCTCGGTCGAATTCTCAACGACAAAGTGAGTGCAATTTTTCTTTGAAGTTGTGCTGTGTGTGAGAGTGCTGAATGCTCGAAACTGTGTAAAGTAGATAGCAATGATTAAAGTTCTTCGATTGACAGTTTTCCTTTGTGTGGTGAACATATGAGTACATAAATATCCACAAAGATATCGATAAAGCTATTTATTCTAGAAAGGAAAGACTTTAGCTTGTAAAATTACGTATATCCGAGAATTATTTTATTTTAAATGAGAAAAGCGTTAAAAGACAGCGCTATTATACGAAAATTATCCTCAAGCTTCAGCAGTGATACTTAAGCAATAAGTAGGTAATATATTCCGCCACCTATCTGCCAACTCTATAACTAGATTATTTTGTTTTACCTTCTTTTGGTGGCTATTACTGAATTCGGTAGTAAAACCACCCGCAGGACACTAAGCCGAGGCCTACTAAGTACTGGACAAAGAGCTAAAGAGCCTCCTAATTCATTATCGTTGCACATTTCCTGTAAGTTTTCCATTTTTCGGGGTTGGCTAAAATGCTTGCTATCATATGCTCCATATATAGTTCTAGGCCTTTTGCAGCCGTGGAAACTTTAACTTTTTTTTTGTAATTAAATTTGTTGAACAAATCTTAATTTCCGTTAATTTTGTTTAACAAACATGTGTACATATGGGCATATGTTTATACATACATACATACGTATATGTACTTCCCTTTGCATTCACTCGCATGTTACGCATACGCCGTGCTACCCCTTAATGAATTCCACACCTATATATGTACATGAATGTTTACGGATTTCCATGAAGAAGCCAGCATAGAGAAACACACTTAAAAAACAAAAATATTTCCTTTTTGCTACGGGAAAAATTTAATACAAACACCTAAAGATTGGCTAAAGGGCAAAAGGTAAAACAAACTTAATTTACTCCAATATAATTGTTTGGTCTGGGCTAGTTAAATGCAAATTTTAGTTTAAAATTCTTTCTTAGATGTGGAACGCTGCCTCACTCGGTGGCTAAATACCACCAGTACTTTTCTGTTCATACATATGCGCATATGTATATGTATACATATATTAAAAAGTATGATGCTGTTACTATTATCCTCCCGCCGAAAAGCCACAACAGCTAAAAAGCCACAAAAAAAAACTATTTCCCTCAAACGCTTGTAGCTGTATCAGTCTGAATACAGATACACAGACATATACATCGTCTATCGAAACATACATATGTACATATGTAAGAGTATAGGCAAATGTATATGTGAAAGCTTAAATGCACCAGCGAGTGCAAGCGAAAGCCACTGACCTGAGGGCAGGATAACGAAAGGCATGACTAAGTGGAGCATTCGCATGTGCCCATATGTGTATATATGTATGTACATACATATGCGATAGAGTAAACGCATGGGTGCTAGCGTGTTTAAAATGGTTTCACTTCTATTTCGCTAAAAATTCTAAACAAAAGCGTTCCGCTGGAAAAGTTCAAATGAAAAACATGAACATTTTAGCTCAGCATATGCTCTTGACATATTCATTTACGGATTGTGATTTTTAGCAAAGATACAATGTTGCAGCTTATGTTTTTTGCTGAAAATTTCACGCAATATTTAGTGGTTGGATGAAATTTGAAACTGCAATTTTGCCGAAATAATTGATTCATAGAGCGCGTTTTGAAAACATTTTTGGAAATAAATTTATGTATGTGCGGAATTTGTATGCATTGCTTCCGAGAATACACCGGACTTTGATATACATATGGCACGTTTAATAAAATAGAGATATAAGTCAAAATCTACGTTTTTGGAGATTTCATCGTGCAATTAATAAGCTTGATAAGTAGAATATGTTTAGTCTAACAGATAACTAAACATCCCAAATATGGCAAAGATATGTGTCTTTCATCGATTATTATTGATTTTTAATCGATATCGTTATCGGCAGATGTTTTCCATTTCCTTCTAGAAATCATGGTTACAACCTTCGATATCGTTGACTCTATTCATTGCCAAATAGATCGCTACCTCTACTGAGCAGTTATACCTGCAATAATATAAATTGATTTTTAAATCGTTTTATCGATTTTTATCGATATTGTTACTGGCAAAATTTGTGATATCGTTGATACATCTTTCGCTGTTGTTGAAGTTTTAATTTTTTTTTTTAATTTATCGATATATTTGCTGATGAATTTATCGTTACCTTTATCGATATTTTTTAACGGTACCATTGTAAATTTATCAGTAAATTGTCGACAATTTAATGATATTCTTATGGATATTTCTTTATTGATATTGTTATCGATGCCTTATGAATTATTTATCTATTGGTACCGTTGCAAATGTATCAGTAAGTTATCGATATATTTAATGATATTGTTGTGCATGTGCACCAATATTGTTATCGATACCATTTGAAATATTTATCGATACATGTTTTTATTTATAAATTTATTTAATCCATTTGGCACACACGGTAGCCAGGGAAGAATTAATATCTCTACAATAAAACTGATTTTTTCATTTCAGAAATTTGAGCTATACAATTTGAACATTTAATCGATTATTATCGATTCTCAATCGGTATTGTTATCGGTCAAATTATCGATATAATCTTTCAAATCGGTAATTCAGCTTTCGATATCTTTGACGTTTTATATACCTAAATATGAATACTTTACAAAATTTATCGATATCGCTATTGATCAATTTGTCAATACCGTTACCTAAGTGTTTTTTTTTTGTTACCCTAAAACAAATTTTTTCGTTGAAAAGATCCGAGTTGTTCCATTTTGAGACATTGAACATACACTAATCAACTTATTTAGACCTTTGCAAACGCTTCACTGTGGATTTTGCAACCGAATTTCATTTGTACCTCCAAATAATTTCTTCCATTAATCATTTGCTAATAATTTACCAAATAAAAGCATTTAAATGAGCAATGAGTTACGCTGTTTGTGATACATTGATGGCGGTGCACACTTTACAGTTCTCCCATCCGGATAGAGCACGCTCTGTGTAATTTTCCAATTGGCCAACTACCAAGTATCACATCATTCAATTACTCTCTACTATTGGTATAGCGGTTTTACATTTCATTGGAATTGAGATTGCAAAATAATCTAAAATATCGACATTTTCCCTTGGTCGTTGTTGATTGAATTTTCAACTTATTTATCATTCGTTGTATTTCGGTGGCGTGTGTGTGTGGGTGGGTGGTATGCAGGTATCACACACAAATCAAATATGTAAATACATACATTGGTATATGCATAAATGTATGCAAGTACTTATCCTCGTAAATTTGAATGAAGTAATTTGCAAAAATAAGGGTCGAGAGGGGCGAGATCAATGGGCGATTCAACACACGGGAATGAAGTTTTATTAACCTCTGTGGGTTTTGGTGCAATAAAATGGTTGAAATATTTTCAATATTGCATCTACTTATTCCGCAAACATTGACCAGTGATTCCATGTTAGCATATTTTTACCACTTATTCAGCGAGTGAATTGGCATGAAGCGCAGGAATGCACATGCACGATATGGAATTATTTAATTTATGAAAATACTTAGTCCCCTTTATTATTGTTTTGTTGAGTTAGTCGTTTTGTGTTATTAGTCAGCCTCGTCTTGCTGGGATATGAATGCATGTATGAGTGGTAGTGATTTTATTTTGTGAGTGCATATGTGGTCGTACTTATGATTGAATGAGTTTGACTTGAGATATCAATAGTATGCACATATGTGAGCTTAAAATGTATGCTGATAAACAGACGAATTTAACTTCATTAATAGGTTCATGGACTGGGCAGGTTAGGACTCGCTGGGTCGGTTGTGATATCATTTACACTCTCGTTTGTACACCTAAATTAAAATCACTTTGTTGACTTAATAAAACGCAAGATTTCGTAGAAGTTAGCCCAGAATTGCCTCGCCGGCCTACTGTTGGGATCATTGACAAGAAGTTGGTATGCATACGTGCCCTTTGACTTCCTCTATAGAGTGCTTGCAACGAATTTTATGGACAACATTTTATTATTTTTATTAGCATTTAATGAATATCCTTCCCACTAGTCGCTCCTATTTTTTAATTTTACGTCAATGAATGAAGGACGAAATTAAGATAGACCTTCGTCTGGCTGGAAGTAAGAAGAACACTTTGTAAAGAGTCTCGAAAGTCAATCAAGCCGAGCTCTATTTTAATTTCTGAGCAGCACTGCTATTTGGAGAACTATGAGGAGATAATCTCCTCTTATTTCTATTGTTGGTTTGCCTTCGTTTGTTGAATCTATGTAGTATTTGAGTTCGTAGTTCCTAACACCTTTCTGGACCTATCTGGAGTGGATATAAACTTCATAGAAATCGACTTGAATCATCTGGGCTGTAGCTGTGACTCACCCTTTTACTGTCAAACTGCTTCGATATCGATAATTTAAGGTTTAAAATAAATTGGAATATTTAAACGATATCGATAACGAGAAAAATTAATATTTCTATACCAATATGTGGCGGGACTTCAAACACATAAATTGATAAGCATATCGACATATAAAGGTAAAAGTAACGATAAATAAATTAGAACAAAACTAAAAAGCATGTGAATACATCGAAAATATTTTGATAAACCCACACTTAACTAGATCTATAAAAACTATTGATAAATCTATTAAATCCTAATCGATAACAATATCGATTTTCGACAAAAGGGATAATGTAGCGGTCCCTTAACCTGAGTGAAAATATCATACACACAAACGAGGAGGAAATTTCGAGCGTTATTTAACACATACATACATACATATAACTCATTTCACATCAAGCATTGCGCCCCTGAATTTTTCTGATATTAAAAGATACAGTTAGTTTCTTAATACATTTACCGCTACATGCATCATGTGCATACTTTATTTATTTTATTGATGTTCCTTCTTAAATCGCAACAGTTTGATTTCGCTTGTCAACGATATTTTTGTTGCGCCCCCCTCCACCTTCTCACTTTAAATAAAAAGCTTACCAGCGGTGGCGGCAGTGCACGTGGTGGGTTCTTAGAAATCAGCGCCATCATTAATCAATACGAATTTGTGCGTACTACTCGTAGCTGCCACCATTTGTCAGCGCGCGCCAACACGGTGATAGTGGTGGCAAACTATCCATAGTCGCGACTATCGATTTTTTTTTTAAACTATCGATAGTATATCGATAGTCGCCTATTTTGAAAAAGATAAAAATCTAATTGCGGCGTATTCATAGCCAAAATTAAGTTGGTACTTAAAGTTGGTTGCAACTGTATTGACAGTTAAAAACCCATCCAAAATGATGTCAAAAGCTAACGTTAACTTTTCCTTGAATATGATTTTAAAGACCATACCTACCTTAATAATGAAAGTATGATTTAAAAAACTAAACATATTTACATATTCTGCTTTCTAAAGCCAATTGTTTTTATTTACGAAACATTGCATGTCAAAGTAGTTAGGTTTTAGTTGTGATCTCTTTTCGTTTACTATTAAAGTTGCTTTACTGTACATTCGTTCAGATTCTACTGATGACGTTAGGCCAACATAGTTGCCATATATTCTTTTATATAAAAGTATTGCCGATATATACAATGCACATTCAATATTTTTGTGTCTTAAGTTTGGAAAGTTTTCGATAGTGAAAATACTTGATAGTTTTGAAAAACTATCACTTAAAAAACCAAAACCATCGATAGTATCGATAGTGCCATCGATAGTTTGCCACCACTACACAGTGGTTGCTGATATTTTCGCTAGTTAAGCGTGTCGGAAAGAGCTCTTGGTCTCGTCGGATTTTATACGACTTGAGTATTTGCATGCGCTGCTCATTGTAGTGGCATTTCTATATATACATACATATGTATGTATATAAAGTGAATCGTGTGTAGCAATTTGACAGCAGTAATTCACGCATCAATGCTTCAGTACACCTGTTTGGGGCGAAAATAAATGTCTTTTGGTGTTTACATTCACGCAATGCTGTTGAGTTTCGCAAGAATTACGAAAAATATTCTCCTTCAACGCTTAAAAGTAGCGTGCGGGTGTGTGGTTAATATACATATATGTATGTATTATGTGGCGAATTCTCAGAGTCCTTTTCACTTTTTCACTTACGTGTGGCAAGTTAACCCTTAAAAATTGCTAAATTTCGTGATAAGATCAAACTAAATTTTTCATACTATGTATCCAAAATTGATAAGGAAAAAAATTCAAATATGAAAAAAGTGCTCGCTTGAATTTATGGTATATTGAGGTGCTGTGACGCATTTATTATTGGCTGATGCGCTTATTTATGTACAAGTATATATGTACATGCATAAGTACATACATATTTGTATTTCCACTGCTAGCTGTGGCAATACAATTATATTGGAATACGGAAGAATTGGCTGCTGACAATGCATTGCAATGGGGCAAAGTTAAAATTTACTACGGTAGTTACATGAAATTTTCATATAAATAAGAAGCATTGAAAAATGGATTTTGAAAGCAATAAAAATAGGCAACATTAATTTTGTTGGTTACAGGCATAGAAGCCTTTTAAAGATTTATCTTTTCGCCGGAACACATACATACATATGTACATATATCAAATATATTTTCGTATTCCCAGGTAAAGTTAATGGTCTCGAAATAACAAAGTAAAAAATGTAATCCCTTTTCTTGCTTTAACCAAAACTTTTCAGATTTGCACACGGTAAAATTTATTTGAATTACTTTGCGTAGGAAGCTCGTAAATTTTTAAAAATTTTTTAACACTTACAAGTCACTAAGTAAACTGTAATTTAAACAATGGTCGAGCACTTCTTTGTACCAACACATCTTAATATTCATGTACATATATAGAGTGCATTGGGTGTAATGTTAAGTAAGCTAACAGTGGCACATTGTATGCTGATAGCATAACATTTCACTGTTATATATATATTTTAGCGGATATATTTTAATATCGGAAACTTGGCGCCACTTTTGGCAAATTTGAGAAGGACAAACAAAAGCATGCGGGTATGACATCCAAGCCCTTGTTAGAAGAGGAAAGCAACAAAATCTCTCGTCACAAATAAAAATTATTATAAAAAGGCGGTCATTCTTCTTATTAACTTTGTGGCATATAGTTGTTCTTCTGGTTGTGAGAACGTAAAGAAAAGAGAGAAAGTCCTTTTTGTCGCATGTTTGCTTGGCAGCGACGTATTCAAAATAATTCTGCTGTCTTTCAACTCAATACAGTCTTTTAAAAGACAATTGTCAACTCTGGCAACTATGTATGTATCTTGAAAGCTTTTTATTGTCTTTCGAAAGACTTATTAAAAGAGCTAAGAGGAGGCCTTAGCCTTATGTTGTTCGCCTTTTAGCAATAGTTTTTTTTTATAATAAAAAAAAATTAAAAAAAAAAATTTTTTTTTTTTAAACAAAAACTAAAAAATATTTTTAAAAATTAAATAGAATTAAAAAAATATTTTTTTGTCTTTTTTAAATAATAAAATGTAAATATTTAAGGATAATTAATTAGGAGGGGAAATCGATTAAACCAAATATGAAGAATTAAATAAGACCCTGGAAACTAAATGATATAAAAAAATAACATTGAAAACCTAGAGGAAACTAAATTAAAAAAATAAAAAAATATTGAATTAAAAAAAGAAAAAAGAAGATTTTCTAAAATTGTATAGAAAATAAAAAACTATATATTTACTTTTTGACAAAATAATATCTTAAATAATAATAAAAAATAACTTAAATAAGATTTTTAAAATTAAACAAAACTAAAAATATAAATCTTTGGTTTTTTAAAAATAATAATTAAAATAAAACCAAATTAAAAAGGAAAAGACTTATAGTAAAAACAAACGCGCTGTACGAGGTTTTTAAACCGAATCTCTCTAAAGTGGTGGTGGGCACCGGCCTGCATGCGGGCAAAGCTTTTCCAAGTTTTGTATACTTTAGTATTGAAAACTTGAATGAGCTCTAAAGCAGCGATGGGCAGAGAGAGATCTACTCTGCACGCGCCTATACAAAATGTACAGATAGCTTAAAAGAGCTTTGCCCACGGGCAAGGCGGTGTCCATCACCATTCCAAAGGCACAACAGGGCTTTGCTCACACGGCCATTGCGACTGTTGGGGCGACGCGAGCTGAATGATATATAAGTGCTTTCTCTCAAAATAGCTTTTCACCATGAGCGGGGAATGATAAATTTTTATTTTTCTAAGTCTTTTGTACTAAAATAACAATATTCTTTCGAACTATATTACTATCTCTCCTTCACTTGTCTTACGAACGAGTTTTTACATTCTTTGCAAGAATTCGCCGCTATAGACTATAGTTCAATTGTGAAATCGTAATTATAAGCTCACATGGTGGGTTTGGAGGCCTTTTTAATTTTTTAGATTTAAGAGCAGTATTGGGTAAAAGCTCTTTCAAGCTTTCTATACATTTTGTATAGTCGCGTGCATAGTAAATGATGTCTCTGCCCAGCGCTGGTTTAAAGAGAAGGCTTAAGAGAATACCCTTCATTCACACATGTCAGAGTAGAGCACTAGTGGTAGTAGTACACAGTTAAGGTTGCAAGAATATTGAGACGCTTGCTGAATTTTAAATTTCAAACAAGGAACCAATGAAATCATACGAACTTAATTAATGTCTTAATTTTATATCAACAACAAAAACAGCTAACAACTTTTTTTATGAAGAAATAAAAATTTAATTATTCTTTTAAAATATTTAGAATTCTTGTAATCTCACTAACTTTCTTTGAAAAAGATTTAGCATTTCGCTTCTGACCACTAAATTTTGCACATTTTGAGGCGAATTTTATCTTGAATTACCACATTGTCTTCGACGTCTTCACCGCACTCTATTTGATACATACGCAGCAGCGCTACCACAGCCACTTTAATCAACATTTTGCTCAA
>NW_023458562.1:19118195-19148172 GCF_013731165.1 Rhagoletis pomonella
GCAAATATTAGCTACAGTTGGCATAAAATGTGTCAGCGCTCAGAACCAATGAAACAATCTGTTGGCTATTCGAAGTCAAAATAGGCCTCGGAGAGCCCTAGGGTTAAACAAGGTATGGTTTCAAGTCTGAGTCAAAGAACTAGGCGAAAAATTTAAGATTTTTGTGGTGATAAGAGGTTAATTTATATCTTTGAGGTAGATTTGCACGCCACGAAAATAAATATTCATAAAAATATGAAATCTGAAGCAAAATCAAATATCTGGGATTGCAAAAAAGAATATAATGTCCAAAGAAATGCCAACAATAAAGTAAATAATTCTGAATGAAATTAAATGCTATACAAAGCTAAGTAATTATGCCTACTATGTTATCGTCAGTGAAACTGTAAAACGGTCTATGTCAATTAGTACTCTTGGCACTTAGACGCTCACTTACTTGCACCGGGATGCATCTGTAAATCGTTACACTCTCATAAAAAATAGACAAAGCTAGCTGCCTTTGGCCGATGAAAAAGTACGATTAACAGAAGTGATCAGATACAAGCGGCAGATCATTTAAGCACCAGAGGTAATAATCGACATAGGACGTTTTGCAGTATCGCCGACGATATGCTCTGCTTAAACTCTTGGGGAAAAAGTCGCTAGTCAATTGGAAGAAATAAGAAATGCGCCACTAATGAATGCGGATTGTGGCATCTGAGCAAAAAGTCCAGCTTCAGCCTGGGGCACAAGCGTACGGCTGTGCGCGTGAAAACAAAAAATTATTGCCCTCACTAGGGCAATTACTGGACACATATGAGCAAATTGTTATTACAATAATATTGTGATTAGGGTTGACGAGATAATTTGCGCCAAGAAAAAAGCGAAATCTATAGAAATTGGCTGCACCTAACAGGGGTAATTTGCTAGGTAACCAAAAAAAAAAAAACGCATCACTCCGAGCGGAAAAATTAGCAACGAATTCGCACGTTTTTTTCGCACACGAACAGAGCAACGAGAGCAACTAAAACTCCTTCGTCATGGGCGTTTTTGCCGTGTCAAAACGCCTGTCCGTCAAACTTTTACTTTCTGCATCGACAGCTCCCGGCAAGTCACGGCATTTGAACGCTGTTCATTCAAATTGCAAAAACCCTGTCAATTATTGCTAACGGCCGTGGGTGTGCCGTTCTGCTGTGCTAATATTTATTTTATTCGAATTGTCAATCGCTTGCGCTGTTGTTAGTGCCGCTGCTGGCACATCGCTTACGGGCTGTCAGGCAAGTAAGTCATTAGCTCAAGTGCCAGCTTGTGGCATGTGGCATGTGGGATGTGCGTGCCAGCAGCTGATACCAAACTGTTAAATAAAATTTATTCACTCACTACTCGACACTAGTCACACCATTTACAGAAAAAAATGTCAGAATCATTGCTTTGCAGTATTTCAATCGCCCGTCACGGTAGTAATAGCTGTTGACATGACACGCCTGCAAAATTTCTGGCTAGTCACGCAGCTTGATTTCTGCTGCTTGGGCTGTCAATTTATCACATATTTTCAACACTCGCCTTTCTTTCAATTTGATCTAGCGCGGAATGGGTATTGAGCGAATTCGAAGAACATGACAAGCCACATTATCCTGTGTCAAATATTTGTCTGCGGTTGCTCGTCATCGGCCTTCAGTGTTGTGAAAAATAGATTTTGCATTCGTTTCGGTTAAATAAATTGAATATCGTGACCGTATGTTGGAGCGCATGTTGCATGCCACACGCATATACGCACAAGTGGCAATATCGGCATGTTTGTGCGCGCGTGTTTTTATTTACCTTTGTAATTATTTATCTTTCACATTAGTGGATACTATCGAAAGAAATTGCAAAAGTGAAACGATAGGCACTTGTAAAATATGGAAAGCGTATAAAAAGTGGAAAGGAATTCATGGATGGTGCGGGTTAAAGTGCGGTTATCGAGATATCTCAAAGTTTCCCTTGAAAAGTATGATTCATTGGCATCTCTAAAGGAGCAACCGGCTGTTAAGCAGGCGGATTAGTTATTCTTTTACTTCCTCGAAGGGTGTATTCGAGGTCTTAAAGCTGAAGCTCATAATGGACAAGTTGCGAAGCTTAATTATAAAAAATAAATAGCCTCCAGCAGGGCCGCCGAGAGAACACCTGGGGGTATGTATGTATGTGTAAAATTTATCAACTTAGGAAAATATTATAATTTTCATTTTCAAACATAATTTGTGGAAATATCCGGGCTCCTTCGAAAATTGTGCCCCGGGGGAAACACCGCTGACCCCCTCCCTTCTATACGTGCCTTCCCTATAAACATTCGGAGTCATTTTATAGTCAAAAAATTCTCAGAATTCTGAGTGGTTACCCTCATTATGAGCTCAAAAAAGAGTTAGAAAAGAGCTTATTTCGCTTTTTAGAAGGGCATTTTACTATGAGTCCAAGTTAAGAGTCATATTAGGGTCCAAAATATGACGCTTTCTGAGTGCTAAAAACCAATATTCCACGTGAGCTTTGTTACGTTTGTTCAACTCAGAATTTATGGTACCAAAACAGTCTGAAATTAGTCAGTCTTGTTGACTGGCCTCAAAATCATTCATATTTAGACTCATAAACTCTGAGGACTCAGAAAATTTTTCAAATGGTGGCTACCGGAAATAGATGAGTGGGAGCTCATGGAGGTTGAGTAGTAAAACAAAGCCAACCAATAGGCCAATACTGCTCAAAATTTGCGCCGATTCCTTGAATATACTTGCATATAAAACTGACTGTAAAGAAATCCTTTCCAATTAGAAGGGCAAAAGTAAGAGTCTTTCTTGGTTAAGTTAGTCCAGTAGAAAAAAAAACCAAGCATCGAAGTGGTTGTTGGGCTTCAGAAACTTATCATTGAATCTGGCCACTAAAGTCGTAAAAGTAAATCAGCAACATACAAAATACACTCAAAAATTTATAAGACTCTGAATCGGGAAGAACGCAGCAATGGACCTTAATAAAGTCAACTAAAATCACTTCTACAAGAGCGAGATTGGTGAACTGCGGGCATGTATTCTTATCAAAATAGGCACAAGAGCTTTCCAGTGCTCTGATTGCAGCACAGCAAACACAACAGTCATATTGAAATTGAAGACGGCAAACGCTAAACTCTTCTCAAAATAAGTTAGGGGGTAGCGTAAGCTTTTTTATGAGTATCGAAACAGTCCACCATAAGTATTTGAGAAACTCACATCAGATATTTTCTTTATTTTTTAAGGCCCGTATGCAACTGTTTAGTAAAATCCTTGATAAAAAAATAGGAAGGTAGAACCGCTGAGAGGAATTTTTCAAATTCTTGACGTGTGCAAGCAATTTAATTTTAAAATTTTACACACAAACTCACACACACATTCTCATTTTCAATCTCAAACAACAGCAACTTTGAACAATTCCTTTTCTTTACTCTCAAAAAAAAAATCATGGCCGACGAATTGAGAGAACGGTTTTACCTTACTATGTTTTTGTCATGGTAAAATCATAAGTAATATTTTTCATTATCTCTGTTGCTAGGAAAAGTATTTTGCGGTTGATGTTAATTTTCGTGAAGAATACTGATTTAAGAAATTTTGTTAGCTGAAAATTTATCTTCCATTTCTTGTACACCATTTTATATGAATTTTTAGTTTTTCTTGAAAGTGGCGGGCCGACAGGTCTTTAGCCGAAACAGATATTACATTTTGTGAGTTGAAAGCTCAAGCTCATTTCGTATTAAGAAGGGAAAATTTATACAAAATTTTTCTATAAAATACGAATCTCCGCTCCCTTCATACGCAACCAAGCTTACTGTTCATTTAGTGACCGCGATGCGTTATTTCTTGATTTCAGCATTGTTTTATTAGCTCTACAGGGTTTTTATAGTTGACTTATGAAAAACACAAATACCTATGTACTTTGTGCCATTACGACTAATGGCCAACATTTTTTTTAGCCAATTCGATTCTTAAGCACCGCTAATAAATTGCAACATTTTTGTGTAGGTTTTCCAATTTACTGCTTATTAATCAATAATCAATGCGTAGGTGAGTGGTCTCAAGTATTTGCCCCTGTGTGTGGGTGTGTATGTGAGTGAAAGTGCGTTGTCACATACACTCGCCAAATGCCGTGATTAACTGCGGCTGTGCTTAAACGTATGTATACGATACTCACCGACCACTGCCATAAAAGCACACACACGAGATTTTTCATTGATTTAGTGATTGATTGACAAGCTGAATATTGGAGACTACAAGCTCATATATTTACTACATACATTCTATATATGTGTATAACTGTATGTAATAAACGAGTTGCGGCTGACATAAAGTGTATTTGTACAACATAAGTGCCAACGACTTACATAAATACTTAGATGCTATGTGGGTCTTGTGTGGGTCTTGTGTGGGCAGCTCTCAGCAGGGTGCACGTGGTATTGACTCCTTTGACGGCGCACTTAAATGTGCATGTCGACATGCAAACACATGTATACTACATATAATAGATACGAGCGACATGCTTTGAGCAGCTTTAAGCGGGTTATCTGCAAGCATGTGTGCCCATGCCATGTTACTCGCTTGCCTGCCCTTACGAACTCATATGAACCTTGCAGCGACATTTACTCATTAGGTAATGCGGTAGTGCGACTGTAAATTTAATACCACATTACGTATACGACATGGCGTTACACCAGCGCGCATTTACAGTGGCGCTCAAAAGTGGATGAATGGTGGTGTTTCGTTTTAAATATTTAAAATTTTTGTGATATTAAAAAAAAAACGGATCATGCTTTAACAAAAACCATATAAAACACACTTTCAAGCTTCATATAGAATTTAGAAAAATTCCAAAATTAGTTATCTAAATTTCGGGTTTTTCAACCAGAATTTTTATAAATTTTTTGGGTATACAGTTGGCAGGCCTATACAATTTAGTAAAATAAGTGCAAGTTTTGAGCGGCTAGAAAATCGCATTGATTTTTAATATATTCTTTTCTGACGGATTTTGCGTTTTTTTTCATATAACAAGTGCAATTGATAAAAACTAGCGTTGATTTTTAATTCTTTTCGCGAACGGTATTGCGCATTTTCTTCCAAGAAATCTATGATTATATGGAAAAAAGTACAAAACGCCGTCAAAAAAAAAATTATCAAAATTTAATCAGATTTTTTAGCCGCTCAAATCTTGCACTTACTTTACTTAAATTTCATAACTGCACATCCGAACATTTTAGGAAAATGTTAATGAAAATTTGTAAAATTTTTTTGAATTCTGTATAAAGTTTGAAAGTGTGATTTATACAGTTTTTGTTAAAGCATGAACCATATTTTTATATAAAAAATATCAAAACTTTCTAGGTTGAAAAACATTATAAATATTAAAAACGAAACACTATTCATACACTTTTGACCGCCACTGTATGTAAGTACAACTAATCATACTTACTATGTATAGGTACATATGTATGTATGTATATGGCGGCTCCTTTAACTTTCACAGCTTTGTAGCTTTAGTTTTAAGCATCTACTTAGTTACACAAATTCTTACCAGTTTATTTAAAAGCAAATATAGTATTTTAAGAAACTTTAATAAATGCAAAAGCTTTGAAATCGTTGGCTAAAATTACTATAAGTAAATTCAGTTTGACAGCAGCAAAGTTAACGCTATAAATTCCAGCATCTTGCTCCGACCACTTCCATTTACTTTTGTCCATAAAAATTTGCAATCCACTAACTACAACTACTATTTTGATTGCATTGCTGAGCTGCTGGTTTTTCACGCAATCCATTCAAACTCATTTATCTTTCTTCTGACTCCCGCTGACGCCTCGTTTGCCTGGTCAGCTAGCTGACTTTATGTTTTTCGCTTCCATTTCTACACTTTAAGCGATTTGCATTCTCTTTGTCTTTTGATTACAAAGGCGAAATTGCATTTGTACCAAATAATACTTTTCTAGCCGGTAATATAATTGTTTTAATAATGCAAACGCTCATAATGGCCGGTCAGAGAATTTCATTACTGGTAATTTTTCGTTTATAGCACTTCTTTAATGGTATCTTTTAAGGCTACAGAGGGGTTAAGTGGTGCTGAAATGAATTCACTTGGGGATTAAAGGTCAAATGTTATTACGAAATTTGTGTTCAACTTTGAGTTATAACTCCCTTTTTGAATAAATTTGCAATGCTTAATGACGGGGAATAAATTTAAAAATGGGCGCATATCAATCGCCATAAATAAAGAATTTTTTATACTACTTGCAACGAGGAGTGCATTTCAGTAAGTATTCTACTTGAAGGTAGCGAAAACGGTGAAAAGTTTGTTTAAAATTTATTTAGGTGGCAAATAAGCGTTTTTGAGAAATAGTTAATCTAAGTTAACAAAAAATAGATAAATACATATCGTCGCTAGGATACAAGAAGTCCTACATGGAGTCCAAAATAATTAACAATACTCAATACAATTAAAATGGTTTAAGAATTTGTTGGACAAGTAACATTCTCCGACTTTTGAGAAAATCTACCGTCGCTTTTTTGAGAAGTTGCTTACCAAACTTCAATCGTGATTTCTCAACACCTTCTGAAAGTAACGAACGACAATCTTTTGCAATATCGGTATGAAACGGGAGTTTTTCGAGAGTGCTTTAATTTAGAAATATTTCAAGAAAGGTTGCCTCTTTAAAAAACGAATATTCCAAAATAATAGTATATGTATACCATGAGCGTAATACTTGTTTTGCGAACTTTTTATTTTACCATTTTTTTAGCCACCCAGCTGAAAACAAAAAGAAAATATAAAACTAAGATATGGCGACCCTTTAAAAATTTATTTGAACACTAAAATTTTGTCGCGTAAAATATACATACATACATGCATGTATATCTTTTTTTTCGAAGCAAGATATATATTCAGAAATATACATTTTATGAAGAAAAAACACATTAAAAAACGTAAAGGAATTTTTTTAAAACCAAAAAAATAAAAACATGAAAAGAGTTGCAATAGTTGTATTAAAGTTTTTTTTATGGCGTTGAAACATAAAAAAGAATATATATATTAAATGAAAGGGTTGCCAGCTAGCTGTAAACAAAAAACTTTGTAACTAATATTGGATGTTGGCACAAAAGTCGCTACGATTAAAAAATTAATTTGAAGACTTTAATTAAAATGCATCTTAAAGAGGGTTGCCACCTTTCGTAGAAAAAAAAATTAGTTTTCTTAGCAAAGAGCATGCAATTAAAGGTGCAAGAGATTTTGAATCCAAACAAGTTTTTGAACGGGTTGCCATATTTGTATTAAACTTTTTATATATCACTTCCTAATTTAAACATCGTAAACCAGAAATAACAAATATTATAGTACCCGAAAGATATTTTCAGCGTGGTTGAAGCCGTTCTTAGCATATTTTCAAAAATATTGCTCTTTAAGGAAGTGTCATAACCGAAAATTTGTATTGAGTAATAGCGTGTAAGCAAAGGGATTTTAGAAACTAAAAAAACAATTTTGAGCTGGGTTGCCATATATGTATTTGTTAAAACTTTTTATGTGACGCTTAAAATAGAAAGACAAAAATTATACTAAACAAGAAGGTTGACACTTACAGAAATAAAAAAAATATATATATAACTAAAATTTGATGTTGCGATATGGCGAGCATTCAACAATTTGTTTGATCACTTCAATTAAGTTAATTTTAAAAGGATTGCCACCTATCTTAAATACAAATTTCATTGATTATATATTACTTATTAAGGACGCTGAATTAAAGAACTCAGTATAACAGTATTTCTAAATTTGATAAAGTTTCTGAACAGGGTTGCCATATTTTTATAAAACCTTTTTCTGGGTTGCTTCTTGATTTAAACGTCATTTAACACAAATAACACAAATCATCAGGGACCGAAAATAATCGTTGTTATGAAGATTTTTATTTTAAAATCATTGATAATCTTTATTTTATAATTTTTATTTTTAGATAATTTTTAATCATTATTTTATGATTTTTATTTTATCGATTAAACATATTCGTTATTCAATAGTTTTTATATTTTCGATCAAAAATAATCGTTAAATTGGATTTTTATTTTTTATTTTCGATAATATTATAACCGTTATTTTCAGATTTAATTTTTTGGATCATAAAAGGTTTAAATCAGTAATAAAAATGCAGTCTCTACTATAACCGTTAAAAATTATAAAAAAAAACTATTAAAGATGTTCGAAAAAATAAAAATCACAAAATAGCGATTAAATTATGGTTATTATTATATAAATTTTAATGGTAGCGGTCCTTGGAAATCATATTAAACGAAAGATATGTTAACCCTTTCACTAGATTTACGCATTATATTGGACTTATCAAAAAATGATTTTTGCTTACGTTTTGTGGCGCACTTTTATTTTTATTAAGATATTCAACATTTTACTCAGTTATATTTGGAATTCTTTGCCGAATATAAGCAAACAAAAAAATATATTTTTTATTGTATCTTTTGGGCCTAAGGCTCAATCGGATTTGAACCATTTTTAACATACACATAAAATAAACTGATTAAAAAATTCTATCTTTGGTATATATACTTATTTCTAAAAGGTATTTTTGTGTTACCACACAATATTTTTCCAAATTCATGAATTGAAACCTGGTTTTGAAGAGGGGAAGCAAATGCGAAAAATATGTCGTCACGTTCTTACAATTTAGTCCTTTCTTAAAATTGTTTCTAAAAAGCTAAAATCTATGTATCGGGGCAATGCAGCACCATATCTTCTATAATAAAATGGGGGAAAAAAATTTATTAAATTAATATGTATTTTAGATGTATAGCAACAAATTCAGGAAATTTAAATCGTTTGAATGCTCCCTTATCCAGAAGCAATAATTTTGCAGGAAACTTTTTAAACTGGAAACCATTTACAGAAAAAATATAAATTTTCAGAAAAATGGGGTTTTCCATATACAAAAACAAAAATTTAAATCTGATTAAAAAGTTGAAAATGTGTATGAAAATTTGCGAGTTTTGCACAAAGTTTAGGAATTATATTTTTATGTTTTTTGTTGTAGAATAAACCAAATTTTTATACAGAATTGGTGGAAAAAATATTAAAATAAAAATTGCTGCATATATTGTAAAAAATTTGCCGTGTTATACTATGCTTCTCAGTTTCAAAATTATGTTAAATGCCAAAATACTATGTAGGTTTGGTTTAGATAGAGTGTAAATTCTTAGCGGCTGCATTTGCTAGTTATCAAAAAGGCATAATGGAGTTTTGATAAAAGATGCAAAATGAGCACATTTGGCGCTTACATTTCCTTTGCGGTTATCGGTCGATTACTTCGAATAAAATACGAATTTTTCAACATTGCGCTTTCAGTGTTTTCGCAAGCGTGAATTGTTGAAATGCTAAAAAAAAAGATTTTCTGCGTATTATTGTATTATACTTAAACAAAAGGTAAAAATTAAACCGTTAAAATCCCTTTTGACACAAATATATATTTCTGTAAAATTAGCTAACCTCGTTCGGATGGATGTGTCTCTTCCTGCCACCTAAAGTGGGCATTCACAATGGAAAAACTTGCCGCAGAGTGAGAGCTGCGTACACGGCTTTTTAATGTTACATGCTTATTGAACCTAGGCTAACCCTTAACCCTGCAAGTACTTTCTTATTTTTGTAACAACAACACAAGTCATCAACTCGTCGATTCGACGAAAAAAGTATTTCTAGGGTTAATAATTATGTTGATATCACTCATTCATCTGTACATAAAATGCAAACCATATATCTTTTTTTTTTACTTTTTAGCTGTTTGGCTCCGAGGGTATTGAATTACCCTAATCTACTGAGGTCATACGTAATTATAAAAAGAATATTGCAGATGCGAATGACATCATAAATTTATTTTTCTTTAAACTTTCATTTAACTTTCAGCATTGTACTCAACTGTTCTTCTTTGTGCCACATATCTTAAAATATGTTTTCATCTATCATCTGCCACTTCAAAAATTTCAAGCTATGGATTTAATAGCGCCATAAAAGTGACCAGCTTGCCGGAAGTATGCTCCTTTACTGCTGATCACGGCGAGAATGTGCTCTCGCTTCAGAAAAATACTAAATATTTTTATACATAAGTTCTTTATAAAATAAATTTTGTTTTTATTTGCAACAACATTGGTGTTGGCAGCGTGTTGTGCATTATTTATATTGTTGTCGGCGTCGCATGGTGACCCATAACAGAAAAAGCTAATAAACTCAGTAAAGCTGCAACTCAAGCAAAATGGCGCAAACAGTGCCCTGCACAGCAACAACAACGCATGTATTTAAGATTCTCTAAAGTGATATGTATGTAAGTCTGCCGTATCGTGAAAGTGAGTTACTTTGAATTTTATTGCGGATTATACAAAATCAGAGCGATTTGTTGGCACGGCCGCTAACTTGAGTGCGCGTTTGAAGAGTGGGCGTCTTACGCCCCGCACTTACATACATACATACTAGCAATGATTTTAAGTAAATAGAAATTGCGTTCGAGTGGATTAAGTGTTAAATGACTGAGAAAATGAGGCGGAGAATTTGTGTCGGTTGAAGATTTCGAGATTAAATTTTGATTTATTTGTGGCATTTTAAGTTGAGTGAGGAAATTTAATTAGCGTTTTTTTGTTATAAACTATTCTATAAATTGTGGTAAAAGCCAGTTAAGGAGCAGGGAGAGCAATATTAATGAATTCGGTTAGTCTAACGACATACCAAGAGACAAAATAGTGTTTAAAATGAGATAGTAATTATATGAAGCTAGCTAACGCATTTTTCTCTAGCTTTTGCAGTCTCAGCATATTTCAACGTCGTAACAGAAAAGCCCTATTTTAAAATTTATTTCACCTAAAACTTAGTAACTAATTCTTTGAATGTACATACGTAGCAGTGCACGAGGAAATCTCATATATTTTCATAAATGCCTTGCCAGCTTCGGTTGCTGCAGCTACATACATACATATATTATGCAAATCTCTTTTTTGAATTGAAAAGCTGCTGCAATGAAAAGCTGTTTATCAAAAAATGCACCCAAATACATATGTATACACACTATACATAACTACCTACACATGCATATAAATTTTCACAAGAATTTGGTCACCCTTTTTGGTCGGTTTGTAAAGTGTGTCAGCTTAAATGAATAATTATTTGTTGGGGAAGGTTTGAAGTGCATGGCTGTGCTGTAACAGAATTTGATTTTGTGAAGAGAATATAATGCATACTTACTTATATATGTATGTACATTAGAGTGGTCCAAAAATGCTTGTGAAAAAGTAAAGTCGGAATTTTTAGGCTCTCGACCCCTAGGATTGTTCTACACCGAAAAAAATATACCCCAATTTTTTTTTTATTTTGAAATCAAAAAACAATCAATGACCATTTGGGTACTATTATTGAAAGTCTCATAAAGAGAACAAGAGTTTTCCGATCGAAAAATATTTATTTTCAAGAATTCTCTACCATTTCTACAAAAAGTTGTTTTTTCCCATATAAATATAAATGGAAAACTTTGAGACCTCTAAATATTTGTTGATTTCAAAACAAAAAATAGGGGTATAATTTTTTCCGGTATAGAACAATCCTAGGGGGTGAGAGCACTACAATTCCGACTTTATTGTTTTTGAACCACCCTAATGTACATACATACTTTCACGATAACGTTGGTTGTGCTTTATTGCAGTTAAAATAAGAATTGCAAAATTTGTTATTTTCTAGAAAGCCATTCATTTTCTGAAATGCACTGGTGTGTATCATTATGTGAAGACAAATATGCACACATTTTTTTGGTTACATGCGTACATACAAACTCAGATATGTATTCATCTTCGCTATCTTCATTGCTGCACACGAATTAATTCCTGCAGATTCTTTTGTTGAGGTGAGCTTTGAGAGTTGGATCACACATAAATTATATTTTATGTGAAACTTATTTTCATTTGCTGTAGAAATAAGTATGTATGCTAGTTAAAAGTAACCTTGAAAATTAGGAAATAAATAAATGTGAAATCCGGTAATACTAGACCGATTTTACTGACTATGGATTTTAATGTAAAATTGTTAGAAGATATTTATGTGGATGTATATCTATTTACATATTTCTGTGATTCAAAATTAGTTATAAAAGAAAGTAAGGTACATAGATGGCTGAGTGGAAGATAGGCTTAGTCGGTTCGAAAACGTCCTCGCTCAGAAAACAAGAGAAGTATAATGTGTCTCTCAAAAAGAGAGAATTTAAAAAAGAGCGCGTCTGACCACACTACAGAATAAAAGTGTGGGAGAGGGAGAGAGAGAGATAGATAGATAGCGAGAGATAGAGAGAGAGATAGACAGATATAGAGATCGAGATAAGAGGGGGTTCTACAGAGCTGCAACAAGGTCCTCAAGGAAACGTTGCTGACAACTTAGAACAAGGTCGGTTCTAAACTATGCAGTGCACAGTGGACAAAGCTACAGACATGCCAGAACACGGTACTGCAGACAGCCATCGGACATTTTGTGATTTCGCCACAGCACCACCTACACGACGAGGCTCAAATTCTTTTAAAATTAAACAGCATAACACGATGTTCTGAAAGCAATTCTTTGTAGGTTGTCACAGGCGGGCATACGAACAGACACTCGCCCTCGCCGAGCACATCAGAAGGCATCTACACGAACTGTCAGATGAAATCCAGAGGTTCATAAAAAAACTTTTGGACTCGCCTTATACCGACCCCCGATCTGTGAATGCCGTTTTGGCAACACAACCTACTGACGTGAACAAGACAGAGTCTAAGAAGACTCCTCCTAGCTCCTTCAGCAGGCTACATTCTCTTACCTGAGCAGGTTATATGCAGATGTGCCCAACCAGTGCCCGGCATGCGAAGAGTCATCCCACGATTCGACACATCCCTTCGCATGCCCCCTAAACCGCACTCAACTAACACCCCCGTTCCTATGGGCTAACCCAGTCGGTGTTGCACACTTTCTGTCTCTCCCGTTAGTTGAGCTTTGCGACAGCTATTGGGGGACAAGCCAATCGAGGCAGGACTGAGTAGCCGCTACAAAAAAAAAAATGCGTTGCATCGCAAGCGTGTACGTACAGAGTTACGATTTTTTTTTATAGATGCAGCAAATAATTCAAAAACAAAATATACATAAATAAGTTAATTGTAACAAAAAATATTTTTAAAGCAAGCTTTCTACAAATGAACGAAATTGGACCATAAATACTGATCGACTCTTGCGCCACCTCTAGGAAAAAATTTTGGTGGAGTTACTCCTTTCCATATAGTTAATATAAGTTTGAAATATGAACCAAATCGGAGTATAATCAGGGGTTCTTCAAATATTTCATCTCCTGCGCCACCTATCGGCTTAACTTATTTGAGCGAACGTTGAAATTTCAAGTCTCTAGGTCATCGGCAAGTTGGTCAAAAATTGATTGCAAGATTTGTCCCTACCAAACATACATACATACATACGTACATACATACATACAGAGCAAGTTAAATAAAAGCTTGTAAAAAAACCATTCCTCTACTTTTACATTGAATCACTTAAACGCCCACTCTTTCGTGCAGAAAAGCCACATAATAGCATCTATGGTTTAAAAACCAATTACGAATCGGCCAACTAAATAATTGGCAAAGTGACAACCTGAAGTCAGCACTTGAGCATACGAGAAATGAAAAAAATAAATAAATAAAAAGGTAAATTCTCGCCCAATCAGGCCGATGCCAAGCGTTTAAATGCAATTGCATTCCTTTCATCAGCTGCAACTGGTAAGAAAACTGAAACTTATATAGGCAAAAGAAGCAAAAACTTGTACATTTTTCCAGCAAATATAAACATCTGGAAATGTGTGGCAACAATTTGCACACTTGCCTCAAATTTTGAAAATTTATACAAGCAAAAAACTAGTTGGCGACTTTCCAAAGTGTGCACAAAACAGCAAAAAGGAAACCCCACTTGCATACATATGTACGTTATATGAAGACTTATTGGCACTCAAATGTTAGACATATGTATGTATAAATGTTCTCAGAAAAGATTTGTGGCATATCTTCAAGCAAGTTTTGTGAACATTTGCAAACATTTTGATTTTATTTGCAAATCTGCAGCACTTCAACTTTATTGGACTGTCCACAAATCAATTGTGTAATATATAATGTTTGTTATTTTCTATTTTAAGTTTTATTAAAGAACATGAAACTAATTGTCTTGATTCTGCTCCATTTTATACTGCAAGTTAGGGTTAATTGGAAAAGTTCATGCCACTCAAATAACTTATTATATGGTTAGAAGTTGCAATTTGCAAAACTTAGTTAAGTTGTTGTTTTATCAATAAGATTTTGCACTTCAGCTTCAAATATCTGTAACTCATAAATCATGGCGTGCCATTAGAAAGTAGCTAAATGGCTTGTAAAATTAAGTAAAATTTTTAGCACAACTGGAAATATTATAATTATTTCTCGCTCATCCTGGCATCATAAATGGACTTTTCTTTATTAAAAAAAGACACACAAAAATGCCAGAATAGGGACAGACAGACAATAGCAGCGAAGACAAGAAAATGTTAGGCAAATAAGCAATGCACGGAATTAAGAGATATTATGGTGACGTGCAATAAATTTTCGATGAAATAAACACACTTTCATTTTGCGAATTTAAATCTAAATAACAAACTTTGTTTTTATCATATTACATACATCATTTTTAGAGGGTGAGTCAATGCCAAAGTGACTTAAATTCAATTGAGATTATTTCACTTTTGGCCTGTGCATCAATGTCATTGACATTAATTCCATTGACATTTTTGCACGTCACCGATATTACAACATTGGTGACTATGGTGGGCCCGAACATACCACGGGTAACCGCTGAAAAAGTTTTAAAACCATGTTCTCGGATAGTATCATCCAAATCTCCAGGTCCAGATCAAAATTTCAATACCACACTAAAGGCGACCGTAAGTCAACACAGTATAATTTTCACCGAAATGTAAGGCATGTGGATTCATGCGAGGGAATTCCCAAATACATGGAAGCAACAGCACTTAAATCTTATTCCAAAGCCTAATAAGCAGCCAAATGTTCCGAGAAACTATCTTCCATATTGCATGCTCTACTCAATGGGAAAAATCCTGAAAAGAATTTTAATAGATCGCGTCCAAAATGTCGACGAAGCGTCTGGTGGTTTGTCATGCCACCACTAGGTTAGCTTAGGCTAGGACCCTTCCACTCAAGGGCGTTTGCGATACCGAATGAGTTATTTAATTATCCCCGTTCCTCTGTAAACCATTCGCATAGGCTTGTAGTAATCGAGATCATTGTAAAAATGGATCCCAAGAGCCCTTGCTCCCCGTTTTCATAGAACCGGATAATCCAATCAGCCAATGTCCGGTGAGAACTCCAGTCACTATGCGAATGTACTGCCTCCTAAGATTAAGTAGAGACTTGGTTGAGTGTCTGTGGCTGGACAGATTGTTTTGGAAATGTGACGGGTCGGTACCACTCTCCATTTTTCATTGGCAACTTCTATGAACTTTTCATTCAGTTTGAGGAGGTATGGCAGGAGTGTCCCTTATATCTGCATCAGGTAACGCCCTTTATGAGCCTACGATATGCCTAACTGTTCCGAATAAACCCCAGCATCAACTGCTTTGTCGAGCTCCGATCCGCAAACATGTATTGATCCTCTTTTCCCGCCTATATTCCATGACCATTCCTCCCTTACGGCAAGGAGGGTCGTTAACCTCGTCCTGCAAGTGCGGTTGGGTGAGATTAAGTCGGTTCTAGGAAACTGAGTACCGTCGTTCAAAATTAGGCAGCGACCGATATGTGCATGCGTCTATTTCTTGGTCGTTGTTTGTCCTAATGGCGGTATTGCATGCCCTCATTTTACATATAGGTCCATCGGGAGAAATGCTAGTAGCATGGTGAGCACTTTGGTGGATGTTGTCTTTATGGATCCTGATTTCAGTAGAGGCGCCAGTCTTTGAACTTTATCAATTTTCTTAGCGTTAACATTTTTATTGAGAGGACCCCATCAATTCGACCATTGGTGCGATAAAAGTAGTCAGAGACTTGTCCGCTGAAACAATAGCAGGCAAACGCTGCGAGGGAGGAACAGTAAAGTACTCCTTAATAGTTATCCTATACATCAGAAACGCTTTGAATAATGCAAATTGGCAGAAAATCATGACGACCTTAGGAAAATTTTAAACTTTTTGAATATCTCCTTATCTCGTTATGCCGAGTTTCCACTAGGCATTGAAATGAAAAAAAAAAATTGCCACTTAAAAAATGGCACGTGGAAATGAATCGAATGACTATTTTCTTAACGTAATGATACGAATATTTTCTAACGCCCAACTTTGTCATTCGAATTTCTGCCAGTTAATCCCTAGAGGAAATCCAGCATTAGAATAACTGAAAATTACTTTGAAGATCGAATACAATGGGGTTTAAATTATCTTAGCTTAAGTCGGAGGCAGTCCTAGCCACTGGTATCTTGGTGTAATTATTGACGTGAGATTAACGTTCAGGGATCATCTCGAATATGTCTGCAAGGAAGCGATTAAGGTGAGATGTGAAAGAATAACAAAAGAAAACTTTGTTGCAGTCAGTACGCGACAATTTTATGTAACACCTAAAACAAAAAACCTAAAACCAGCAGTGTTTTTCATTAAATTGTAGGGATGCTAAAATAACATCGCAAAACTCCGAGATGCGTAAGCTCAATTTTGAGTCATAGATTTTGGATCTCTATACCATTTTTTTCTAGATGAGGTCGCTTTCCCAAGATATTTTCATTTTAAGTTTGCATTGCCAATGAAGAAAAATTCAAGCTTTAACATGGAAAATATTACTCATACCCCATGTACGAGTATGGCCGTGGTAGATATGGCGTATGAGTAACATTACTATTCCCTGCTTCTACGTATTTCATACAAAAAATTTTTGCACATTCTCATTTGACCATTCAAAACTTGTTTATTGATACATTGATTTTTATCGACAGTAGCTTGATTTTTTGCAAACGACCAGGCTTTTTAATGCAAATGAAAAAAATGCAATAAATATGTTATTTTTTTGTATTTTTTTCTGTTAAAGTTACAATTTATTTTTCATAAAAATTAAAATATCTTGGGTAAATGACATGATTTGGAAGAATGGTTCAGGTACGCAATCTACGATCCAGCCTTAAGTTCACGTGTTTCGGCGTTTTTTTTGTGTCATTTCGAAACTTGAGATTTTCCCTACAATTTTATTACTACATACTGTTCTCTGCCAACAAAAATACAGTAATGCTCCCATTAAGTGTGTACCTTTCACATTGATTACATTTCAGCTAAACAACTACCGAATAGTTGGGGGGCAAAATTGATTACCGCCACTGTTAGCTACTACAGCCGCCACGGCTGTTGGTGCTTCGCGTTACTAGTCTGACATGTGTTCGATCAATCTTTGGTTTTATGTTGGATTAAAAAGTCCATTATCAATTGAGAGCTTTTCAAAACAATTGACAGAAAACAATAAAATCAAGTGAACTGCCCAAAATGTGAAAACGATGTGAAAGTACTTAGATATGTCATGCCCTTTCACTGTTCGCTACCACACCACTACATGCTTCTTCATCGCTCACCCGACGCCATTTTAAAAGCCAAACGGTCGAAAAAAGATCGCATTGGCTGTGTATCAACTGATGGCATGGCAAACTGAATTTGACAAGCGCTTAGCTGCATCAGCGGCACACAAACCCAGTAAAATAACAAGCGAAAGTGCTTTTAACAACAAGTTGTTGGAGTTGGAGTCGAGCAGCTGCACTCGGCCACACAAGCGCCGGAATGCTGTGGCAAAATCAGCGAAATCGAAGGGATAAGCAGCAGCAAGTCGGTCACGTAGGCGCCGCGACAAAAGTTACGTTTCTTTGCTGACTGTTTATTTTTATTAACCAACTTCCAAAAAAAGAGGAGGGGTTTTCAGTTCGTCGGATTTTTTTTTTTTTTTTTTTTTTTTATGTATGTTACCGCATAACTTTGGACCACGTCAACCGATTTCGAAAATTTGGAAAGGTAGTGTCTCAGAGGTGGTCTCATACTAATCTGGTTAAGATCCGATCAGTGGATCATGAGATATATATATATATATATATTTTTTTTATATGAGAGTTGAAGTCGGTTTTTTTTTGCTAAAAATTACTTGTTTTTATTTTTTTTTGTTGCTCATGACGTGTTGTCCTTGCAAATAGCTGTACACTGTACGCATATTATTGTGCTGTTGTTGTTATTGTGAGCGCTTATAATCCCTCGACAAATACGCCTTGTAACGTATCGCTAACGTTTCCAAGCACAAAACAACGGCACTAAATGTCAAATACGTTTGAAAGCGAAGCACATAAATCTGAGGAGAAAAATCACCGCAAACACAAACAACACTATAAAGAAGAACGCACGCTAAAAGAATGTGCGTATGCACAAATCAGCGAGTCAATGCGCAAACGAGTGGTAGTCATGCAACATATTTGAAGGAAAGCTTTCCGTCTAAGCAAAGGGTGGAAGGTTGCAAACAAAAAAAAAACAAGTAAGAGCAGCGCTGTCTTCGGCTATGCCGAAGGCTTCATACCTTTCATGAACATCTGCAAATTATACTTTGGCAGATTACTGCTTTTGAATACATCTGCATACATCGATAGAGGAGTTACATACTTATATAAAAATCGCATCTAAACAATCAGAGGTATGGAAGATATACTTTATATGACACCAATCTAAGTGATTTTCACCGCTATGTGATCGGTATGTAAACCGGTAACTCAATTTATTGGGTTTAGTTTCGTACATAAAGGAGATATATGGCAAAAACTGGTATCTTAACAATCAGTGCTATAGGAGATAAAGCTTATACAGCATAGATTTTGATGATTTTCTCAGTAGAATTTGTATTATTATTTATAAAATATCTTACGAAATTTATCGGTTTTAGCTGTTCAAATAAAGAAGTTTTACAGTAAAATCCCATATCTGAACAATCAGATGTATGGAAGATATATGTTGTAGTCATCCGATCCTTGTTATTTTCACTGTAAGTATTCTGTTAATAATGAGTGAAAATGGTGCGAAATTTCAAGTTCCTAGCTGCATAAATGGAGGAGTTATGATAAAAGACCTCATATCTGAACAATCAGTTGTATGGGGTCTGCAGGTTATAGTGTCCCGATCTGTGTTATTTTCACTGTAAGTCTTCTGTTGATAATGAGTGAAAACAGCGCGAAAAATCATGGTCCTAGCTACATAAATGGATGAATTATAACGAAAAATCTCATATCTGAACAATACGTTGTATGGGAGCTATAGGTTATAGTTACCCGATCTTTTTAATTTTCACTGTAAGTTTTCTGTTGATAATTATTGAAAACAGTGCGGAATTTCATGTTCCTAGCTATATAAATGGAGGAGTTATAACGAAAAATTTTATATCTGAACAATCAGTTGTATGGGAGCTATAGGTTATAGTGACCCGATCTTTGTAATTTTCACTGTAAGTATTCAGTTGATAATGGGTGCAAGTATTGCAAAACTTCATGTTCGTAGCTGCATAAATGGAGAAGTTATAATGAAAAATCTCATATCTGAACAATCAGTTGTATGGGAGCTATATGTTGTAGTGGTCCGATTCTTCCGGTTCCGACAAATGATTAATACATTATAAAAATACACCCACCTACCAAATTTGATGCGGATATCTCGAAAACTGAGAGACTAGATTGCATACAAACAGACGGACAGACGGACAGACGGAGAGACGGACATGGCTAAATCAACTCAGCTCGACGTTCTGATCATATAAGTATACATTTTCATGGGTCTATCTCTTTTTGTTCTGGTACTTACAAACATCGGACCAAAGTTATAATACCATTTCATGCTCATGAAAGGTATAAAAAAAACATATGCGCGCACACTGAATGCCAATGATGCGAGAAATCTGAGAGTACGACGGTGATTCGGCGAAAAGCAAATGTTGACTGATTAATGGGATTATGGAAAAGGGATATTGCAAAAAGGCTAACGAATGAAAAATGTGATTTAATGAAATTTTAACGAGGCAAAGGAGGCAGACTCAATGACTGATTTGTGGAAAATGGGCAACGTAGAAGCAATGACAAACGCAACTATACTACCTAAAAGCGCACGCACAATAACGCTTGGGGCGCACAAACACCGCGCAGCTGGAAAGCAAGCGCCAAACCGTTTAATGGCATTTCAAAACATTCCGCACATAAATACACTCGTCGGTATCTGTGTGTGTTATAGTATCGATTGTTGTCCATTAGCCAGGCAAATCGAAGTAAACAAGCGCAGCAAATGAGAGTTAAGCGGGAAGGGGTAGTAGGGCCCAAGAGGATGCCCACTGTAGTATGACACGGCCATTAAGTGAAGTGGAAAATTGTGCGTTGCTGCTGCCAACAACGAATGATTGCTGGTTAATACCTTTCAAGCGTGGATGGTGCTGCTGCTGCTCCTGCTGTTATTTTTGCGCGTTATCGCATTGTGTCTGCGTATTGGCGTAATTCGCGTCGTATTTGTGTTTGTCAGAACAAAGTAATGAATAACACAAAAAACGGGAGGGCGTTTCGGCTATGCCAGCGGGTAGGTGGCAGCGTGTATTAAAGCTTTTGTAGTTAATCTTTAAAACCATTGTTGAGAAATTGTTGCTGTCCTGAATAGGTAAAGGAACAAATTGTAAACTAGAGTAAAATGGGTGGTTAAGCTTAGACAAAGATAACAGCGCACGAAGGGAATGATTGGATAATTTCACAAGATTTATAGTCTTAACAGAAACATAAAATATGTTAGTGCACTAAAGAAATTTAAAGATCGAGGAAAAACGATAGAAATACATTTTTAATTAAGATATCTCTGTACCTCAGAGAAGTAATGCCACATAGATAACGGATTTCTCTTTTAAATGACCCATACCCGTAAAAGAGCAATTTGTGAAAAGAAAATCTAAACCGCTGAGAATACTTGGGTGTGTGGTAAGAGATTAAGAATAATTGTAAATAATATAATTCGGAAGGTGCAAACAGCCTGATTGAGTATACAAGCAAATTGCTACTTAATTTTATGTTTTTTTTTTTATAAAGCGATTGAGAAGTGCTTAACCTGTAAGTCGCTCGAATACGGAGCGTTGCATACTTTAGGGCTTACTAAACTTAAGCGCAATTGTGAAGGGCGATTTTTAGGTTCTTTCTAGACTTGAAAAGCTTTTAATTTCATTCACCCTAAATTTGTTTTGCCTATCTACCAGTTAAATTTTTCGTCACAGAGAATTATGTTAGGGAAAGGTAAGGATAGGTCAAAGTTCTTGCTACTTTTCTTGACGTAGAATAGTACAAGAAGCATATTTTTGGTTTATAGGGAGTTTGAGTGAACTTTTGAAGCCGAATTTTCAATCTCGCATACAAAGCAGTCTGTTGGTGTTCTGACTATATTTTCTGTGTATGCGCCTCCGTTAAAAATAGGGCTTGTCCTTAGCATATATGTCCTCTATTCAAAATTCAGCATTTTATATTCTATATTCTAAACTCAAGATTCTAAATGTAATACTCTATATTCTTATATTCTATATCCTCTATTAAAAATCAATTCCTTGTCTTGCGTTCTATGTTTTTAGTCCTATTCTCCTTGATCTTTGTGTAATGCTCTAGGCTCTCCCGTGTATGTTGTGTGTTCATATATATTCTATGTTCTATGTTCTATATTATATACTCTATGTTCTGTTTTATATATTCTATATTCTGTACTCATTGATCTATATTCTTTGTTTTATATTCTATGTTATACATGTATTCTATATTTTAAATTCTATATTCTATACCTAGTATTCTATATTCTATATTTTATATTCTAAATTTTAAATTCTATATTCTATACTTAGTACTTTATATTCTATATTTTATATTATATACTCTATATTCTTACATTCTATATTCGATATTACATATTCTATATTCAAAATTTAAAATTCATATTTCAAAATTCAGCATTTTGTATTATATATTCCATGATAAAAACATAGCAAGGTATAACCGTTCTCTCAATTTGTCGGCCATGATTTTTTTTTGAAGTTTGCCAACATTTTAAAATCATATAAAAGTGAAAATAAAAAATTGAAATTGTTCGAAATTGTTGTTGCTTGAGATTGAAAATGAAAATGTGTGTGTGAGTTTGTGAGTAAATTTAAAAATTAAATTGTTTGCAAACGTCAAGAATTTCAAAAGTGACTCTCAGCGGTTCTACCTTACTATATTTTTATCATGATATATTCTATATTCCATATTCTTTGCCTTCCGTTCTATGTTTTTAGTCCTTTGTGTAATTCTCTGGGCTCTCCCGTGTTTGTTGTGTGTTCAATGTTCTATGTTCTATCTAAATATCATTCTCTAGCGCAATGGTAAATGAGGCTGTGAAAAGTAAAAGCAGTCCATTTTATTGTCGTAAAACTTTACTGTTATTAGCGGCTTTACCTTTAATGTTTTCCTACATATGTACTTGGTTATATCTCTCCACATACATATGTACATATATATGTATGCACTCGTACGTAAGTTTGCATTGCAATTAATTTTGTTGCTCATACGACCCGGCGTACGGCACTGCGACTGTGATTCGATTTGCTGTTGTTGTGCATAAAGAAAATATATGACTTTTTAATTGGTACAACAAGTAAGCATTTCACGTACTCATTCAAGAACTACCTCCATTCGCCGCGTCGAGCACCGTTAAGGCAGAAATCAGTCACCGTAAAGGATGGGATGCGTAATGAGAATGGATAAACAGGAGAGTGGCCAAGTAATTATGAATTTATATGCTTACACTTCACTGCTTTACACGTGCATACGTCAGTATATATGTACAAATACATTGTTGACCTCATATAATATCTTCTCTAGCGGCTATATTTCCCGGCTATGAGTTGCTGGTCGCAAATATTGCTGGTGTGCTCCTTTTTCATTCTTCTTCACTGCTTCCGTCTCGATCTCTCACCATTTTCGTTTGCCGCTCGCATAGCCTTAGTCCTTCCATGTGATTGCTTATCGAGCTTTTGTGACTTGCTAGCAGTTCTACGAGATAGCTGTATGTATATTTCTGTTTAATTTCAACGCGCAAAAGAAGGCCACTGGGTTATGTTTAATTTCGCTGCGGTCGTGTGGCTTTAATGCTGGCTGAGCTGTGGACTTGTGCAAATTTAAACGCTGCAGTGGCTCGCTGTTTTCTGCTGTCTTTTATGGTAAATATATGTACATATTTATTTTTAAAATAAGTTCATAAAATTATTGAAATATTATGACTAAAGGAGGCGTAGTTTACACGAGATGCTGATACTTATACTATTTATTTTAATCGCAAATTTTCTAAGTACGGACAATAGCACAGATTCATCTTCAGCAAAAAGAGCCCTTAGCTCTTAGTCTTAAATTCTATTGAAAGTTATACGTGTTTCTTTTTATATTTTAGCCAGTGGAAGCATTATAATTATCCGCGAATCTATTCAAAATTATTTACACAACGACGTTAATGTCTTTTTTTGTGTCCGGCAGGCCTTCCAATTATTTTATTACTGACCCCCATTTGCTTCAACAGAACCTTTACGCCATTCTTTTAAGACGCGAAAATTCCATTAAGACCATTGCATAAACTTCAACCGGAAAACAATCAGTACGTGACTACGCCAAGCCATGCAGAAGGATCAAATGGACGCGCAATCAAGCCTTTGCGCGAAGAGAAAGAGAGACGTACAAAAGCAATGTTCACACACGAGCTACAGTGCCGTGAACATGCACAGTAATATACATCTGAGGTCATTTGGTATGAAAGCGCATGCAATTCGGCGATGCTCACAATTTTTGTTGCTTAATTCCACCATTGCAAATGCGTGGAAAATGTGGCAAGGCTCAGCGCACTAGTCCGCATTGCAATAATTTGGATTTAAACGGGCAAATTATTATGCTTTTTTTTTTGTATCTACGCAGCGTGAATTTCTTGCTGTGGAGAGTCGCAACATACGAGTATGTATGTATGTATATATGTAGTTGCATTACCACTGCATACGTAAAATTAGAGTTATCACTACATAATAGCAGTTTGGGAATTTTTGATGAATTAAAAAATTAAAAGTGATTAAAAATAGGCTGGGCTGCTAACACCGTGCGACAAAAACAAAAAAAAAGTTCAAAACACACGAAATAATCGATATAATCGCAAAACTATGGGCCAAATATAGTAAAACTGCATTTTTAATTTTCCAATCTGACGTCAGGATATTTTTAATAAATTAAATTAATAAAAATTTTATTTAAAAAAATATTAAAGAAACTCAGTGCAATATGGGTACCAAATGCGAGAGAAAGTTATATAGAATTAAAAAAAATAAAGTTTTTTTTGTTTACAAGGACGAATATGTATTTTGAAAATGCGCCTTTAATAAATTTTATCTTTTTAAGTTAATAAAGTTTGCAGGACGAATATCGATGATGAGGTCGTGTGTAAATTAGTCCTCAAACAATAATTTTTTCCAAAAAAAAATGTAAAATTTTCAAGGATATTTAAGCATAAAATATGTAAAGAACATTTTCCGCACCCATTGGTCCTTATTTTCTCTTTTATATCATACCTTTATTGTTATCCTCTACATTGCACCGAAGTTTTTAAATAATTTTTTTTTAAATAATCATGTTTTCTAAATTTTTAAAAATCCTGACATCAGAGAGAAAAACTAAGTACGCAGTTTAACTATAATTTTCCCATAGTTTCGCGAATGAGTTCATGTTTTGTGTGTGTGAAATTTACTGTCGCACATCAAAAAGAAAGATTTGTTCGGCGAACGAAACTTTATAATTTTAGCTGATTTTGGTTTCTTAACTCACAAACTCCCAAGAAGAGGCGGTGAAATTTCTGAAATCATCTACATACATACACACATACATATGGCTACTATATTCCGGAAGGAAATTTATCCGCGAGCAATTTTATCTGCTGTTATTGAATTTCTCTTCATTTGGTTTTTTGCTTTCACTCCCAATTCTGTTATTGGTCTAACTTACGCTGTTAAGAAAAAGGCTAGCCATGTTAACAAATAAATATTACTTTTGCCCGCATCACAGAAGGCTGCTTAGTTACAACTAAGTTATACATTTTAAGTCCTTTGGGGTATTTCTTTATATTTTTAACCGACTTCCAAAAAAGGAGGAGGTTATCAGTTCGTCGGAATATTTTTTTTTTTTTTTTTATGTACGTTACCGCATAACTTTGGATCACGTCAACCGATTTCGATAATTCTGGTTAAGATCCGATCAGCGGATCATGAGATATATATATTTATATATTTTTTTTTTATATGAGAGTTGAAGTCGTTTTTTTTTTGCTAAAAATTACTTGTTCAATGAAATAGTTAAAGTTCACTTGGCTGATCCATGAAGTCTCACATATGTATGTATGTACATTAGACTGCATCACTCCCCATACAAAAAAAATCGGTACTATTTTTCCATTGGAATTATAAAATCTATTATATTTTAAGACGTCCACAAAATATTTCGAAAAAATATTAAGGCTTACGTGAGCCGGACTGATTTGAAAATACCTCCAAAAATATAGTTTTTTTATGAATAAAATAGTTTCTTAAAGATTTTTTTTTTGAAAAAATCACCTCAAATGACAAAATGGTTTAAGCTTAAAAAATTCGCATTCAAATATTTAAAAAAAAAAATTGAACGGAATCGTAATTATGAAATTTTTGATGCTGTTTTTTTTAACTTTTTTTCAAAGATTGGTATAAAAAATACTTGAATAACTGAACCCAAACTCTTCCGATTTAGACTTAAGCGGTGTCATTGGAAAGATATTTTCTCACCCTTTTTATTTCTTTTCTTTTGAGCTCATTCAAAAGATGAAAGAGAAAGGTAGGATGACCGAACATCATTCAAAGTTGAATTAAGATGTGTTGGTATTTGAAAAAAAATTGGGACACGAATGAATTTTTGTGGACAGAAATAAAAACAGTGTGAAAATACTTTTCTACTGAGATCCCATAGGTCTAAGTCAGAATAATTTTGGTCCAGTTATTCAAGTTTTCCTAAATCAATCTTTGAAAAAAGTAAAAAAAAAACAGCATCAAAGATCTCATTCTTACGATTCCGTTGGAAAGATTTTTAAATATTTTAATGCAGACTTTTTAAGCTTAATCTGTTTTATCATCTGAGGGGACTTTTTTCAAAAAGTTCTTTAAGAAACTATTTTTATTCATAGAAAACTCCATTTTTGGAGGTATTTTCAAATCGGTCCAGCTTATTTAAATCTTAAAATTTTTCCGAAATATTTTGGTGAACGTCTTAAAACATAATCTGCATTATCCTCAGTTTCGCCTGAAAAAAATTCAACCGAAAATTTGTCATCCGCTCATAGTAAAACCATGGAACCAAAAGTAAAAAGTGAACGGGTTCGGGGAAAATGAAACTCATAAGGCTGAATAAATTTTGTAATCGCGGCGGAAAACCCGCAATTTTCTTTTGGTGATGCAGTCTAATGTACATAAGTAGATCGTTAGTTCACTTTTAGTAACCAGCGGGAAGAAGAAAAAATCAGAGCCAATGCAGCTGAATTTTTCAGACCTAACTTGAGATGAAGTGCTAGAGTTTAGTTGATGTTTTCGCTCTGTAAGGGCCACTTTGGCAGTCCTGCCAGATGTAATAGCTTTCCATAGGAATTTCGCTTTTGGTGTGTTTCACTTTTTCTTTATGCATGTCTAACTATGATATGATAAAAAAACGATTTCTGTGTTAGTACACATAAATATATAATTCATGCAAAACAAGTTATTTCGCCGGCAAATAGCGCACGTGCTTAGTGCTGTTAAAATGTCCCTTATTTGCCGGCAAGCCAAGCAATTAAGTTATTGACAGCACACAAGTTTATTCTACTCCGAGGACATTGCTTACAGTTCGCTCTCAATGCAGCTGCAATTAACAGACTTGCCAACTGGGTCTGTTAAAGTCTTAGTAAACCCTCACTTACTTAGTGAGTGCACACAGCTGCCGCCGCAAGCAAGCAGGACTACCAGCACACTTCCACTGTTAACTTCTTTTTTTGTTGCTTGTATGCTTACAGCATCCTGCCGCTGCTTTCATCTCGTAATAGCAATCAGTGCTTATCGGTCTTTCGGCGCAAACGGACGCGTGAAACGGAAAGAAAACAGTGAAGTGAAATAGTGAATGAATAGGAAAAAAGTAAAAAAAAAAAATAAAACAAATAGCAATCAGTCTTCATGTTGTGAAAGAATACTTCGTGGTGGGTGGTGATTTATTATCACATACTCGGCTACAAACATACACACATACATACATATATTGGTATGTTTCAAATCATTGTCTACTTGTTGCCTGCAATTGTGTGCGCGTACGATAATTTTTAATATGTAATTTATTACACTTATTATTACTTTGATGTTGTTGTTGTACGTTACCTATACGCCATGTACGCCGCTTTTGTTGCCGGAATTTAATTGGTTATCGGTGCGTGCGGTGACGCGTGTGTGCGCGCGCGAATATTTATCGATGTGCTTGAGGAACGTTTGTAAGTTACGGCGCATTGAATTATCGCCGGTATTACACGCTATTGGCATTTCGACGCGTCGGTCTTCGTTTGGCTCCTTTCGTAGTTGAAAACAAAAAAAAAAATACTGGTCCATTTGTTTTTACTGATAATGCTAATATATTCAGCCATAGCCTGCCAGTGATTTACGCGGTTCGTTTGCAGACAAATAAGTGATTTAATTCAATATCAAAGCAACGAATTTGTGTCGGCCAACTTTCGTACAATTTACTCATTTAACTACAATGGTCTCAGCAATCGATTTTGATTACTCCAATGATGGTTGTACCGCTGGCTAAATGGATTATCGCAATTGCATTTAATGTGATAAAGCCTACTAATTTTGCCGTGAAAAAATGGTGATGTGAATAAATGAGAAAATGTAAGGAAAATTTAGAAAAGAAAATAAAAAGGTCAATTAAACTTTTAACTAACTATAAATTAATCGTCTAAATTTCTGCTTTGTACATATGCAAATATATAAATATTAAAAAAAAAATATCTAAAAATATGCATTAAACTCACTGCTGACAGCCAAAGCCAATATCTACTTAGTGTTTTGTCGTGTCCCTGATTTTCAAGAAATATAAATTTATATAATGCAGGTAAAAATATTCAGCCAATATTAATGGAAAATTGTTATAGCATAGCAAGAGTTAAACAATAAAAATTTTAAAATTATGGTTTGTTATCGAAAATGTTAGCTGCTTTTTAGACTCAAATATATTATAAGCGTTTTAAAAGTTCAGTAGATACCTAAAACCAGTGCTTAGCAAATGTGCTTATATGTTTACAATTAATTTCAAAACAAATAGTGTCCGTTAAAACCAACTGTAGCGCTCTGCCGCCGGAAACTTTTAAAAACTAAGCGACAATTTTCTTACGGGTGAGTAATTTTTACCTAAAAAAATATATAAATAGTAATATAGCCACTAATTGTTGCATTTGGTTGCAAAAGATTTTCGAAGAAAAAATTTGTTGGTCTTCAATGCCACAATTTTGCCGCCAGAGGAAAGTGTAGGAGGAAAATGGAGGAACCAATTGAAATTATAGCGATTTAAATTTTCCATTATTTATCCATTCATTGATACTAAAAATAAATCATTTCTTTGCGAGGTAAGAGTTGAACTCTAATAAAGAGTTTTTGATTAGTTTTAGAAATATCGCCTCCATTTGAAAATATCTAACCTCTTTCGTTTTATGATATATTCCAGGGACCGAACATGACAATTATTGATGAAAACTGTTATGGAAAAATTCACTATGAACGAAATGCTCTACAACTAAGTGATACATACCAATCGATTTCTTTTTTCACCGAGACGTAAATTCGAAAATAAATTTTTATTTGCAATTTTTATGCAAAATTAAAACAAATCATTTATTTTTGATTTTTGGATTAAGAATCAATCCAAAATAACAATTATTTTTGATTTTCAAATTATATGTCTTAGATAACAGTTATTGAAGACTGTTATTTATGAAAGTCATCAATAAAAATCAGTCAGTGACTTTTATCTTTTAAAGTCATCAATATAAATCAGTCACTGACTTTTATTTTTTAAATCATTCGTATAAAAGTCTAAAACATTTTTCGCAGCTAAGAAGGTGGTGGGAAACAAAAGCTTACTATAACTTATACAAATGACTTTTATAAATAAAGCTCAGTGACTGATTTTTATTTATAACTTTTATAAGTAAAAGTCCTCGATAACTGTTATCTAAGACATATAATTTAAAAATAAAAAATAATTGCCATTTGCAGAAAATTACACTTGTTGGCAGGAGTGATTCTCCATAGGATTTAGATACTGACATTAATATCGGTGTTAATGCTTGTACCCAACTAAACGAAATTCTCTACTTTCTCGAAATTATAATTGTCAACAGTGACGTGGGTGCCAAGGCGCGAATGTGCAGACTGTTTGTTCGATGACAGGAGCTACTTCATCTTGTCGTCGTTTACCATCAGACCCATTCGCTTTGCTTCTTTATCCCACTTGGAAAAGGCACAACAGTCTTCGTGGTTTTTGTTACCGATGATGTCGATGTCATCGGCATAAGCCAGCAACTGCACGCTCTTGTAATCTATGCTTGGAAGGCTGATTCCGCATTAGTTGGCGCGAATGGTGGGGCCGCCTTTCTTGTGGATTGGGCAGAGCACAATTAAATTCCAGTCGTCGGGCATGCGCTCATCTGGCCATATTCTGCATAAGAACTGACGCATGCATCTTACCAACTGCTGGCAGGCTGTCAGCTCCAGCGGCTTTGTTGTTTTTCAGCCGCGTTATTGCTATTCGTACCTTGTCATAATCAGGCGGT
>NW_023458562.1:19148272-19149405 GCF_013731165.1 Rhagoletis pomonella
TAATAATGAAAGTATGATTTAAAAAACTAAACATATTTACGTATTCTGCTCTCTAAAGCCAATTGTTTTTATTTACGAAACATTGCATGTCAAAGTAGTTAGGTTTTAGTTGTGATCTCTTTTCGTTTACTATTAAAGCTGCTTTACTGTACATTCGTTCAGATTCTACTGATGACGTTAGGCCAACATAGTTGCCATATATTCTTTTATATAAAAGTATTGCCGATTTATACAATGCACATTCAATATTTTTGTGTCTTAAGTTTGGAAGGTTTTCGATAGTGAAAATACTTGATAGTTTTGAAAAACTATCGATAAGAAAAAATACCAAAACCATCGATAGTATCGATAGTGCCATCGATAGTTTGCCACCACTACACAGTCGTTGCTGATATTTTCGCTAGTTAAGCGTGTCGGAAAGAGCTCTTGGTCTCGTCGGATTTTATATGACTTGAGTATTTGCATGCGCTGCTCATTGTAGTGGCATTTCTATATATACATACTAGACTCCTGCGCAATTCCATTTAAACGGCCCAACAAGACATCCGATCGCCGCGCAAATACTTTCCATCCCCTACTTTCATCGTTCGGGTCAATTGTGAGTAAGCATAAACCAGTTTCAGCAAGCGTACGTAAACTACAGATCAATAGCAACACGCGTAGAGTATTTACTTTGCCTTCCGCAACTACTGCGAGTAAAACGTATTTGACAGTAGAGTACTCTACTGGTAGTACTTGAGTATTTTCGAAGAAAACATACATTTGTGGCAAGAATGATAGAAGAATTTTCTGGATCGCGCATTTGTGGTATCTGAAAAAAACTAAGGACAGGAATGTAGTGGAGCGATGAAGGGAGCGACGAGCAAAACGTACTTTCAACTAAAATGCTGATATACATACCTAAGTACATATGTATGTATGTGCATAGATACGTATGTGCATAGATACATACATATGTGCATAGATACGTATGTGCATAGATCGCGATCTGTACAGTGGTGTGCAATAAAATAGCAGTGTTCGATAGGCGTAGTTGAGGAACACATGAACGTGTATTTGTTTCCACCAAAATAAAAGATAATAAAAATAGAGTGAAATAAAATTAAATTAAATTAAATTAAAGTAATTAAAAT
>NW_023458562.1:19149505-19153526 GCF_013731165.1 Rhagoletis pomonella
CAAGTTGCGCACTCAAGTTAAGTGGCACTTCTGATGTTTGTGCGTGTGTACAACGCGCACAATGCTCTCGCGTCATCATACAATTAGTTGTGAATCGTGTTTGACACTCCCGCGCTACCAGCTCTTGTATGCGCAAGCGTAACGTCTGTGTTGACTCATTTGCGCCGCTGAGCTCAACACCAAAAACACAGCTGACGAAAGCATCGCTGGCATAGCGTGTACAAAGCCCTTGTATATCAAGTGTTCCATCATCACTTTGGTCAACTATTTCGGAATTGCTAACCAAGCTCTTAGCTGCTCTAATTACTGCTGGAAATATTTCACTCATCTTAGCTGACCAGAAGCAAGGCGTGAGTTTGCGTCGCATCGTCTGCCATTCAGCGTTTTCGAGTGCATATAGCAATTCTTTGTTGCTGGATTGATTGTCCGTACGATCAGCGAAACTTGAAAAATCATCGATCAACACGCGTTTTATCAGCTCCAAGTCGATTATAATAACTGCAGGTGTGGTTTGTAGAAATATTCCCGCGATAGGCGTGTTTCCTTTGAAGCGCTTGTAGGCGATGCGCAGTAGCTCTATTGTATCACGCTGTCGGCGTAGGATATCAGGTGGCAAATGTGGTATGCCGCGACGCTCAAAGTAGCTCAATTTGTAGCGGTAATATGAATAGATCAACGAGATGGGTATGAGTAGCCCAGAAATGGTTATCGCCAAGTGCCAAGCCATTTGAGTTTAGTAGCACAACTTAATAAAAAATGAATTACTGGTGGAAGAAATTAAGATTTTTTTTAGACCGTTTAAACCCACTTTCACGAAAAGAACTAAATGTCAACTAACGTGACTTGTTTGCTAAGAATGCAGCTATTCTATTAGAAATCTTCGCTATTTTAAAATTTGTTTACGACTTTCGCTGTTTTGCTGATCTCATAGACTGGATTAGTGAGTGCTTGTGAGAGTAAAGGTAAATTTAAGAGCCTAAAAAAGCTCGAGTAGTTACATGTACTCTTCTAAGTAAAGAGTGTGGAAGAAAGAGATATTGATAGAGCATGTACATACATATGTACATATGATCGATGGGTTTTCGTATTAACGTACAAGCATTTGGTTACCGATTTGAAAAGTTATTCGCAAAACGGTGAAAGTAATTTTTTGGTCTTTGCCGATGAGCAGGCTACCACTGCCTCGCAGGCGGATTAAAGTATACTACTAGTAGGTGACAAGCCGCCATTAGTGATGACCAATTGTAGGCCTCTGTTATGACTAAATTCGGAATTGAGAAAACTTAAGTATTTGAAAACTCGGACCTCTTAGTTCTTTGAAGCTATTTTAGAAGAGCTAAGAGTTTGCTGGAATAGGCAAAGCCACAGGACCACAGGTATACCACAGGTGGCACTTCTTCCAACCAACCAACCAACCATCCAACCAACCACCAACGGATTAAAGTCTACCGTTGATGATTCGAAAAAAGGCAAAAAGTCCGAAAACTACCGATATAAGTCTCAAGTAAAGTACCGAAAAAACGTCAAAAAGTTAATCATAGGCACCGAAAAAAGTGCGAAAAATCTTCAGAGGTCTCGAAAAAAAACCGTTACAAAACCAAAACAAAATATAAACATTTTTAAAGGTCTCCAGTAACCCCAAAAGAGCTCTAGCAACCAGAAAAGTGTATAAGTTCGGAAAAGCTGCGAATTAATTTTTGTAGCATTTCAAAAATCCGATACAAAATTTCTATATGCCCCGAAATCACGCAAAACTCCCAAAAGACCTTGAAAAGTTTTGACAAACCCTGAAACCGCAAGAAAATTCCGCAAAGCTCTGCTGTATACATATGTACCTAAGTATTTATTTATGTACTTACTTAAAATTTGGAAGGCTTTCATAACTAAGCAGGTTGAAAAACTGAATACAACCACTAAGGAATTCCTATCTGTTAAAAAGGCCATTATGAAGATTTTGTAATTTTCGCGTAAAAATTTTAATAATGTCTTACTTACGCGTAAAATTTATCCTTAATGACATTTTAAAGATTGAAAGCTTAATAGAGCGAATGAGTGGAGCATTGAAAACGAGGCGCAATTATCTGTGCCGCCTGCGGTTACTGTTGAATCGTTTCGCCCACACTTGCCACCATATTAAATGTATGTATGTACATGTACATACATATGTGTATATGAAATGTCAATTATTGCTGCATAATTCATGGCGTATTTAGTTGAAAAGCTTAATGCACAATTTCGTAATTGCACACACTAACAAATATCGATTGTATGTGGCCCAGCTGCAATGCGGATGTAATGAGCAAAAACTTAAGACTTTCTGAGAAATGAAAAAGCAAAGGCGAAGATATGTAAAAGCAAAAAAAAAAAATGTCAAAGGTGAAAAGTTTCGAGTGAATGTGCAAATGAAAGCTCATGAGTATGTGATAATATGCTGCCTTTTTCAACTGTACTGTACGCTAAATACCCCTTTGAGAGCACTAAATGCGCTGCTGCATGCTCGGCTTACTTTCCCTTTGCCGCAAAGTGTCACTTTCCAAGCGCATCCGAGTTCTTTTCTGGCGCCTTGCAAATTTTTCGGCAATTAACAAATTACAATGTGCAGTGCTTTGAGTTTCCACAAAATTTCAAGCATATACTAACTCACTCACAAACAACAAATATGTATGTATGTGTTAGTCGGCTGTGGCACATGTGTTGCCACAAAAAGTATCGTTTGTGTTGGCGTTTCCTTTGTGCAAACACCCAACGGAAGTACTTAGTGCTCGAGTGGTTCTTAAATTTTCATTGAAGTGCTGTTTGCTACGAGTAGACATGAGACAATGAGTACGGCAGTTTGTAGAATAACAAAAACAAATCTACTACATGGCAAAGCGTAATTGTGCAGACTTCAGCAATTAGACAGTTTATAAAGCACAAATAGGTGGGCCATACCCTGCAAATATCGCAACAACTCCATGGACACATGTAAAGAGTACTCCCTAAGGATCAAGGAGTACTCCAAAATCAATCACAATTCATATCAAAAATGTGATCCAATTAATATTGCGATGTCCTAGGGCAGGACCATGGAATATCTAACTCTTGGCTATACAGTCCAATAAACATTGTGTAAGCATTACGATAGTTGAGACACGAGCATTGATCGGATAACAATAAGCTGGTATAGAGACACGAGTCGGACTGCTACAGCATTACAGAGGAGCAGTTTGTAAGTACTCAAATGCAGCACTAATAGACCACATGGTCCAACGATTTTTGTATGTACTTACTTAAATATGTATGTACATACTTGTGTATGTATGTCTGCAGATATTTGTGATAATGCCTGTATGTCGAAATTTTTGAGGAAATCACACATCCACCTGTTCAAGCCCACGCTCAATTTTTAACATGCTCTTTTTGCTGCTCATTTAATGCAGGAAGTAAGTATGTGTGTTCGTGTGAATGTGCGGATATACATACATACATATGTACATAGATGGTCCTTAAATAAGTTAACAGACTTTTGTTTTCGTTAAAGTTTTCGTTTTCGCTGAAGTTTTTGTTGTTTTTTTCCTTTTTTCTTTGACTCCTTGCCAAATGTAGACGAAGAAAATTCTATTTTAATGGAAGCCTTTGTCTTACTTGTCTGCTTCAGCAGAAATGTATAGAGAAACGTTAAAAATATGAACTGTGCACAAAGGGGGGAAAAATATTATTTTGTTTTTATGAAAATTACTGCAGTGGTAAGCATATGTTGTGAACATGGAGGTGACGCGTGTGCCTCTTGTTGCAAATAATGTAATTTTGTTCTATAGTTTTATTAATATTAATTAAGAGATTTTAGTTACTTTTTATGTAAAAAAAAAATCAACTAAAAAAGGTATAAAAAAAAATTATTATATATCGGAAGCACAACAGATCAAATCAGATCAACGAACATGGGCTTAAAAAAATAAGAAATGCCTTCTAGAGTTAATAAAAAAAAATTTAAAGACTGTTTAAATATATTTGTTAATTAAGAACAAGTTTTTTTTACATA
>NW_023458562.1:19153626-19171276 GCF_013731165.1 Rhagoletis pomonella
GAACTGAATTAATTTTTTGTTTTTGTTATAAATTGATATATTTACACTGTAAACTTTACAGAATATGATAAATGTACAAAACTGTTTTGAAAGAACTTTTTTAGTTTTTTGTGTTTATTTTTAATAAATATTTATATTTCATTGAAAATTTTGCGTTTTATTCAAATATTACTGTTGGCACTAAAATCAATTAGTGTAAAATATTTGCGGGGTTCTTAAGGTACTATAAAAGCCATTTTATGAATTTTCGAACCGTTAAAAAACAGTTGGTTGTGGTTTCAAGTCCTCTAGACATTTATTTAACCTTTGTGACACGTTGTGAATATAACAAATGTTTTGGCATTTGTCGTATGTCCTATGGACAAAACAGAATTGTGAGCAAACGTAACATACGACAAATGTATGCAGAATTGAAGGTCCATTTTCTCAATAAGTTTTGAAAATATTAAATTCGAAAACATTCAATGTTTAAAATCATAATATGAATTAGGCCTGATCCAAAAATTACAATAATCTACCGTGTAGCTTCGAAATAATTTGAGTTTAAAGTTTAAAGTCGATTTTCTCAAAACCGTGATTTGTAACATTCGACATCCGTTTTCTGAGACGACGATATAAAGGTGCAAAGTGTATCATTGGCCCTCAAGGGGCAGCCGTTAAATGCATGACAAATGTAAATAATCTGCTAAACAGTTCATAACAGAACACGATCGATCACGTTCGGCAACTGTATTCCGCTTTACATGTATGTACATATGTAAATATTTCTCTCTATGATGCACGAAAGCTCGCTTCTTACGAGCTTTTAGCTACAAGTTGTAGAAGTGCAGTTTTCGCTTGGTAGTGATCCGAGTTAATATAGTTTGTCCTGCATTTTAAATTTTTTTCCTAGGGTCTTCGGTTTTCTTACTTTGTAACCTTAAAAGAGTCGGTAATAAATGTCCGGCAAAGGGACGGAGGTAGATAGTTCAGTTCCATCCACAGTTCGAGATTCTTTAACAGCATAAAGACAAATTGCGGGAGCAGGTTAACGTACCATTATTTGGCACTTTGCATTCATGCCTGATCCTTCATCGTCTTTTCTCTGCTACTCTTACCATTTGTTTGTGCAGTACCCTGACTGAAATAGGAATAGTGTGCCACAACACATGGGTTATCGTCTATCCTTGCCCACATTGATTAGAGCTGCTTGCTGGGAGACTTTAACAGTATACGACTCCAGAAAGAAGAAGACCCATGGTGGTGCCAGCTTACTTAGATGACAGTTCGTCCGTCTTCCCATCCAATTATATACTTTCCCTGGTAGGGTTTTCCTTAAAATATCAGCATCTAAATGTTATACTGGCATTCCTCGACTTTGTTCTTAATACGTATAAAATAAAGACATCCACGAAAATTTCATAACTTCCCTATAAACATTTTGGCGAACGCTTGAAAATGACCTCGATATCCAATATGCATATCGAACTAAAAACGAACTCATAACCAACCGTAGGTTTCCAATGTTCATAGTATATTGGTAATACACTTGAGATGGGTTCGAAAAAAAAATTTAAACCATAGAAACAAGAGAGAAAAATCACTCTCTCTCATTAAAATTTCAATTCGATAATGGGCTGTATTTCGAATTCTTAACAAAGGAAAAATACAAATACGGTTCCGTTTTTCTGGAGAATGGCCTAGTTCTCGAATCGAATACTAACCTATTCCACATTAGTTATGGAAGTGAGACTGGAAAAAAAGATTTGTTTTTCAATCATTTTCGAATTATTGTATATTGGGTTAGATTTTAAAAATTTTAATTTTAAATATATTTAAGGCGCTACAAAGGTTTGAAAACACAAAATTATTACTTCAAATCTGAAAAGTTTGACATATTTTTGAAACTTATTCAAATAAATAAATTTGAATTTTTGGGAATTAAAAAAACAAAACTTTTTCAAACCCTGGTAGCGACTCCTACAATTTTTTTTTTTAAGTTTTGAATTTTTTGGGGATGTCTTTAATCTGTAGATTGAAGAAACTAAACTCGTGCTCCATGATGTTGATATTTTAAAGATCACTCTACCCCGAGGGCATTGTCAACGCGCCGTCACCATAAACCAACTCCTTTCTCAGTATATCGTCACCTGAAATGTAAAATAACGTAACAAAAGAGCGATGTGGGGTAATTCGATGAAATTCATCATAGCAATCAAAAAGTGAATTTTTAAGTTTTTATAAGTTGCGAATTTTGCATTTCAGGTGACGATATGTAGAAAGTCGGCAGAGTTCTGCCTTTCTCAAAAATTTTTATTATCTCTTCGCATAACCTAAGAATAATGACTGCCAAAAATATTTCTCTAAAAAAAATAAAATTTAAGTTGTAGCATATTTTCGGAGGTTATAACTAGAAACAAAAATGTTTCAATTACAATACAAAAGTTGTAATAGCAACAGCTGCTGAACAAAATAATAGCCACAACCTTTATATGCCAAGCAGAAGAAAATAACTTAAAAAATACACAGCAAAAACAAAGTTTCCATTTGCAGTAATACAAACAAGCGATGAACAACAAAAACAATTGCAAATTTTTGCATGTAAACAGGAGCGTAAGTAACAAAAATATACCAGTTTTAATGTAGGTATGTCTGCAAGGAAAATGCGGTACTTTTTCTCCACGCATAACAATGCCTGCGAAGTTCCCAAAGATGCGCTCAAAATCAACTGCATGTTTCTGTAGTTGCAGATGTGTAAATGCAAATTTATCCAGTAGGCCGCCAGGTAGATAGTTCAAATTATTAATACTTTCCATCTCACCTACAACAGTGCGATGGCCGCCATCGCATGAATGAATTTTTGTAGTAGGAAAAGCAATAACAGTGAAATCGTTCGCATTCGATCGTGCGTCCATGCTAACACACATGCTTTTTTCATATGGTCGTTCATCTGATCTGATACACAGCAGCTTCAACTTATTTAAGATGCTGAGTACGCAGCTACTCACTACCTAACTTTGTTATCTACTCTCTTCGTATCAATTTATTACTTCGGTTTCTCCTACTTGCAATAAATGAGGTAATCGATTATTTGAAAATAGATTTTATTTTAGGTAGTACTCCGTATTTAAAAAAAATCCCAACAAGCCTAGTTCGACAATAGATTATTATATACCATTTTAGAGGTCTGTATATCCTCTTCTCAGATCATATTCGATCTTTGAAATCGAGCAAAAATATTCATTCAAAAACTCATAAATCTACAAGATCCTATTTTCTGACCTAAATCTATAAAAATTGGGAATAATATTTCTCATAAAAACGAATAAAATTGGGGGGAAGAGTCTTGAAATTTCCAAATAAAAATTTTGTTCGATGGGCACCCTAATGTACATTAGGGAGGGCCTTTTTTTACTATGCGCTTTTTTTCATATGCTATATGAGGACTCTGCGTGCGTGTAATTCTAAGCACATTTGCGGAATAAGCCATGTGCCTTTAATCAATTTGGGGTTTGCCAAATTGCGAAAATAGGTTTCGAATAAAATGTGAAAATTCTCACTGTTGCGCAAGTTGTGAGAAAAATAAATGTGTAAAAATGAATTTCTCATACCAAAAAATCCCTCATAACATGTCTTTATACAAAATTTAAGCACTTCTTTACCACACTACAGGAAAATTCTAAGGAACCTGTTTTCGCAATTTGGCAACCTTCAACTTGATTTTAGACCCGTGGTTTCTTTGCTAAATTTGCTTAGAATTACACGTAGAGTATTTTGTGCTAAACGCGCATAGTCGAAAAATATCCCATACAAATTGACCCGCCCTAATGTACATGCTGTGTGTCTTCAAGTGCAGCAACTCCATACTAGCCGAACATACGCATGTTTCTTTCTTATTTAGATTTCAATCCGCTGGTGCATACAAAATTAATGCTCTGCTTTGGCTTCCAGCTTTGAAGCGCAAGTAGAAATAATAACTTCGATTTACATAATAATACCGCACACCGGCTTCAAAAGAGTCTCAACTCAAAATTTGCCATTTTTGAGATTATGCAATAAAAATGTACACAGAGCGTTTATTTACCTTTCAGCAAAAGCTGGAGCAAAACTTTGTTATAATTTATTTAAAAAAAAAGAATTACATCTGCTTAAATGGACTAGCTTTAGACTTTAACGCCCACGCAGCTTATAGGTATGTATGTACCAAAATCCCACATCATTAAATTTTCTTTTTGTAAGATTCGCTTGTAGAGTTATTTTTTAATTTATCTACTTTTTTTCTCTCACCGTACACACAATATTTTCTCCATTATAATAAATTCTTTTTTTTTATTTGTTCATACGGATATTCATTTGGGTTTTCATTCGAATGCATAATGAGCTCAAGCAAACAGCAATAAAAAGATCAGGAGAAGCACCACCAGCAGCCCAGCAGCACTTGCCAGTGGCACCATTATGTCATGGCCAGGTGACGTGGCGGGAATAAAATTAATGTTTCACATAGCAGACCATGACAGCTGACAACCACTTAAAAGGTTGCTGCAATAATAAGCATAAAAATCAACCAACAACCGCCAACCACAAACCGTCAACCGCCATGTGTGTAGCGGTGGTAACACTTTTTCCGCTTCCGTGTGTCCACGCCGTTGCTATTTATAGCCGGAAGTGGGGCCAAAAGCTCGAAAAATGCATATGCGAATTGTAAGAGCGCTCATGAATATATGTAGTGCATATCTCTTTATTCACATAAAAATCATATTTATGTCAAATTAAGGCAATTAAGATTCGAATGGGAGCCGAAAGCGTTAAGAGTTTTTCATGCAGTGCGAATGTGGGAGTTCTTTCAAGTGTTTAAAGAGCGCCTGCTGAACACTTGAGTAGGCTGAGTGTAGCTAGCCACATCAGGCCTACAGAGAAAGTTCAACCATTATACCAAATTACGAGGTAATCTGCTTATTCGTTATCAGTGAGGGCAATAAAAGTTATGTATTGTTGAGCGATTTTCCGTCATCCCTTGTAAAATTTGGTTTGGAGACAATCAAAGAGAATAGCGATGAATTTTTTTTTCGCTAACGCTGGTAGAAAAGTCACAATGGGCGACAAAGCAAAAAGTCGGTGTGTTCTTCAAAATATTCGTTGCGCGCGAATCCTCGGTCATCGGAAGACTAGAGGTGTGAAAAAATAATTGCTTACTGTTACAAATTTTTAGGCAGTCGATTTGAGTTCACCGTGGAAAAGGCGACCGAAATAAATATTTTCATGCTCTGTGGCTTTTCAGTTAAGTTCTATTGCAATGTGTGAAAAGACAGGAACCACTGAGGATAAAGTTAAGTTGCAAAATATTGTATTAATAAAGCTGTATTTGAAGAAAATATTTAGTACAGTTATGTTTTTGGCCAAAAATTACTTATCTAATGGGCGCAGAGTTTTTAAGGAATGAACATACTGACTTCTTTTTGACTACATTTTTCGCAGGACATAACCTTTTCTAACCTTTTTTCAAAACCAACTTAGTCTCGCATTTTGTGATCCTCTGATCACACTGGTATCGACTCACATTGTTTTTTTTTTTATCGGTTTTTTATTTCTCACATCGGTTAGAAAACACGTATAAACGCATCGTTAATTTAACGCGAAGTCAAAATGAGCTTGTTTTCGTAATACAGCCCGTTTTTAATTTGAATTATTATTATAATAAATTTAACCTATTTTTCACCCCCATTTCGGTCAATCGCGCAAAATAATTGTTAAACAAATTTCGAATGAAAACAGCACATTTGGTTTGCTTTTGAATACGGTTTCATTGAGTGCGCTATAGAGACAGAGGTATGTATGAACGCTTAAAAGAAATACGTGGTAAGTCAAATTGGGTTTTTGTTAATGCGGTTCTTACGTAGGTATACAATAAAGTAATGCTATGTTGCACACCCGAAGGACGAGACCTTTCATGTGACACCTAATTTTTGAAAATCGAACAAACGATACGGATTTTATGACTTGGTGTTAAATATTTAACGCAACCATCTCCGAACTCCTGTAAGCAGTTTCACTTGAAAAAGGTTGGGAAACACTGATTTAGAGCATCCTTAACTTTACTACGCACTTTTCTTCTTAGTTGCTTTTCTTTTTCATTCCTTAGTTTATTTCCCCTATTTACAATTGTTGCCTAACAATTAATTTTATTTCAGCACTCTCACTTACATACATACATGTGTACATATATACTACACAAACATTTAGTAGAATCCTACGACATTTCAAACGCCTACACAGTAAAAAAGTCGGCAAAAGAGAGGACACGCCAAAGTCGTTATTGTGTCAAAATATTTCAACATTAATCCATTCAACAGGCTTTCACTTGTCACAGGCTTAAAAAATTTATACAATTGTCATTCACAGCAAATCCAACTTGACACGCGTGGGTAGTAAATGGCAATATATGCATACACACATTTGGATTTAGTAGTGAGTAGAAGATACTTTAAAGTGACCAAAAACAAAATTAATTGAAAATTCAACACATAATTGGAGCGCAACAGTTTAAAATTTGAGCTTTGACCTCTTTCTAATCTTTCTGCAATGCTTTTTTATCGGTTTTTGTAATTTGTATCCCCTTTTACATCATTATGAGAGCAAATTCTGACAGCGTTAAACATTGATGCATTAGGCAAGTTACGAACGTGTAAAATCATTGGCAGGAATAGGGACTAACGACAGCCTTTTGTTTTCGACGCAAAGCTAATTTCACAGATAAACAAACAAACAATCAATCTTATGGGTAAACAAACAAAGCTATCACAGATTAAAGCAAAATAGAAGAGCAAAAAGTGCTTAGTGAAGATAAATGCACATGTTTGCAATTACATATGTATGTATGTTTATACCTTTTTGTATTTTCTTGAATTCACGTATGAATGTAGATTGAACGTTCTTGGTTAAAAGGAAAATGAAGTCTAGCCTACGCATACACCTACATACATATGGGGCATTCCAAAGTGACGGGTGGAACATTTTAACTCGTGTTTGCTCAAACTTTTAGTAAATTCTCTTTAACCATTAAAACTGTTAACTGTCAAACTGTTAACACTTGAAGTCAGATCTCAGTTTAATACGAAACTGATAAAGTATAAAACTTAATTATATAATTTACACAGAAATTTATCATTTTCTACCTGCTTTACTGTTTTTACAGATTTAATTACAAATTGTATAATTTATTTATTTTTTAATCTGAGGTGTCGCCTTCGCTCTGGAATGGCCCATATACATACATACATACATAAGCAACATTTTTTATCCGTGTATTTGCATGCTTCTGTATTTACAAGCAAAATAATCCTAAATCAATTTACCAAATACATACATAGATATGTATGTATGTACATACACACATACGTTTCTGCTACCAATCCAACATACCCTGCTTGAAAAATTAGAAGTAAGATATTATACTATATTACTGCATTGAAATTGAAATGGTTTGCAAACTTTTTATTCAAGAGCATACGTAAATATATATATGCATATGTATGTACGTACAGCAAGGAGTTAAGAGTTAAAATTGTGATTTTTTACAAATAATTAAATATCTTTAATGTTAAATTTTTTTTTGGAATTTCTGATAAAAATAACCTAAACCACTTAAATCGGAGGAAAAATAGAAAAATTCTTCAAATATCATCAAGTTTTCAAACATTTTGTTCATAATTTCTCAAACATTTCTAGGTATGCAATTTTATAACACATGCAACTTTTGTATAATAAAATATTTATATTTAAATTGAAAATAAAATCGCAGAGACTAAAGGCAAAAAAAAAATATTATGGTCAGATATGTTATAGAAATTCATAGCAGAAGGTTAGAAAATTTTATGAAAATTTTTAGATATTTTTCGTTTTGTTTTTGAAGCGGTTTATACTATAGCACGGCCAATATTTTTATCAAAAATCAGCAAAAAATTTTTTAAAATTAAAAACGTTTTTAATAATAAAAAATTCACCACTTTGACATTTTTACGACTTCCCACACAATAATGCTAATTTCCTTAAACTAAAAAATACGTACTTTTATGCTATAAAATTGCAAAGCGAAGGCAAATATGCGGTGAGAAGCTGCAATACAAAAAAAAAAAATTTAATCATAACATATACATAAGGTTCGAAAATAAGTTTTAGGGAAAACCGACTTTGAAGTTAGCAAGTGAATTAGATTTGTGCATTTGGGATATTCACAACGCTGTAGTATTGTTGTATGTCGTAAAATTTAAACGGCTTAAAATATATTTAGGAGATCCGCAAGATATCATTAAAGTCATATTATGAATTTTCACACTGTTAAAAAGTAGTTGGTTGTGTTTTCAGGGCTTCGAAACATTTTTTACAATACGACACTTACGAAAGCGTTGTGAATACCCTAATTGGTTTTTTTTGCAATGAAACGAATTTGTGAAAAAAAAACAAATGAAGCTAGAAAGATGAAGTTATTTGCATTGAAAAGGGCTTAGCATCTGGTATAAAAATCGCCAAATTGATTTATTCGATCATTCAACTTACCCTGTTTCATATGTTATGTATTATTTTATTACAATATCTTTATCTAAATTTAAAGTGTGTTTTCAATACCCACAAAAACCAAGTTTATGTACAAAAATACTCAAATAATTTATGAATTTTCTTTAAAACTTTTTTTATTTCAAATGTTTTCCAAAAACGCAAAAATTACGTTTTATTTTTATAACAATACATTTATACATATGTATGTAAAAAAAACTTGTTCTTAATTAACAAATATATTTAAACAGTCGTTAAATTTTTTTTTATTAACTCTAGAAGGCATTTCTTATTTTTTTAAGCCCATGTTCGTTGATCTGATTTGATCTGTTGTGCTTCCGATATATAATAATTTCTTTTATACCTTTTTTAGTTGATTTTTTTTTACATATTTTTACATATATGTTACATGTAAATGGAATAAACAAATAAACTCCTTTTTTATTCAACTTGAGTATAGTGCTATTATGGATCACTAAAAAAGTAACTAAAATCTCTTAATTAGTATTAATAAAACTATAGAACAAAATTACATTATTTGCAACAAGAGGCACACGCGTCACCTCCATGTTCACAACATATGCTTACCACTGCAGTAATTTTCATAAAAACAAAATAATATTTTTCCCCCCTTTGCGCACAGTTCATATTTTTAACGTTTCTCTATACATTTCTGCTGAAGCAGACAAGTAAGACAAAGGCTTCCATTAAAATAGAATTTTCTTCGTCTACATTTGGCAAGGAGTCAAAGAAAAAAAGAAAAACACAACAAAAACTTCAGCGAAAACGAAAACTTTAACGAAAACAAAAGTCTGTTAACTTATTTAAGGACCATCTATGTACATATGTATGTATGTATGTATATCCGCACATTCACACGAACACACATACTTACTTCCTGCATTAAATGAGCAGCAAAAAGAGCATGTGAAAAATTGAGCGTGAGCTTGAACAGGTGGATGTGTGATTTCCTCAAAAATTTCGACATACAGGCATTATCACAAATATCTGCAGACATACAGTATCGGTCATATCTATAGCACGCCATTTCAAAGTGATATTGTGTGCAACTTATGTTTATTTATTTATTTTTGAGAATTTTCAATTAAAATACAGTTCTTTCTCTAACAAACCCCATATAAACCCAAGCTTAACAATTTGTAGAAAACTTCAAAAAAGTGCAACAAATTTTCACCTAAATTTCAAACTTTTTTCTCGGAAGTGTTTGAATTTTTCTGAATACACAGTTTGATAGCCCAATCAATTTTAGTCTGATAATGTGCAAGTGGCTAAAAGTTACCGTTGATTTTTTAGAATTTTTTTCGCCAAAAGTGTTGCGGTTTTCTTCCATATACAAATAAATTGAGTTTATTCATTATATGGACAATGCGACAAAAAAAAATTCTAAAAAATCAACGGTAATTCTTAGCCACTTGAAATTTGCACATTATCAGACTAAAATTGCAGGGGCTAAAAAACTGTGTACTCAAAAAAATTCTAACACTTCCGAGAAAAAAGTTTGAAACTTAGGTGAAAATTTGTTGCCATTTTTTGAAGTTTTCTACAAATTGTTAAACTTGGGTTTTTATGGGGTTTGTTGAGAAATAACTGTATTTTAATTGAAAATTCTATAAATAAAAATAAATAAATAAGCATAAGTGCCAAACAATATCACTTTGAAATGGCGTGCTATAGATATGACCGATACTGTACATACACAAGTATGTACATACATATTTAAGTAAGTACATACTTACTCTGCAAAAATCGTTGGACCATGTGGTCTATTAGTGCTGCATTGGAGTACTTACAAAGTGCTCCTCTGTAATGCTGTAGCAGTCCGTCTCGTGTCTCTATACCAGCTTATTGTTATCCGATCAATGCTTGTGTTTTAACTATCGCAATCCTTACACAATTGATGCTGTTCACACTTGCCTGGTTTTCAGGTTATCTGGTTATGTGGTTATATTTTCATTCAGTTTAAAAAAATAACATTCACTACATAATAATAATTTTTAACCAGCAGATAACCAGATAACCAGGCAAGTGTGACCAGCCCAAATGTTTATTGGGCTGTATAGCCAAGAGTTAGATATTCCATGGAGTAATCCATTGGAGTAGTTTTGTGCTACTCTGATGTGATGCAAAGCTGGAGTATATGGTCCTGCCGTAGGACATCGCAATGTTAAATGGATCAAATTTTTAATAAATATGCAATGCGATTGATTTTCGAGTACTCCTTGATCCTTAGGGAGTACTCTTTACATGCGTCCATGTAGTAATTGCGAGTTTTGCAGGATATCACCGTCTATTTGTGCTTTATAAACTGACTAATTGCTGAAGTCTGCACAATTACGCTTTGCCATGTAGTAGATTTGTTTTTGTTATTCTACAAACTGTCGTACTCATTGTCTCATTGCCTACTCGTAGCAAACAGCACTTCAATGAAAATTTAAGAGCCACTCGAGCACTAAGTACTTCCGTTGGGTGTTTTGCACAAAGGAAACGCCAACACAAACGATACTTTTTGTGGCAACACATGTGCCACAGCCGACTAACACATACATACATATTTGTTGTTTGTGAGTGAGTTAGTATATGCTTGAAATTTAGTGGAAACTCAAAGCACTGCACATTGTAATTTGTTAATTGCCGAAAAATTTTCAGGGCGCCAGAAAATAACGCGGATGCGGTTGGAAAGTGACACTTTGCGGCAAAGGGAAAGTAAGCCGAGCATGCAGCAGCGCATTTAGTGCTCTCAAAGGGGTATTTAGCGTACAGTACAGTTGAAAAAGGCAGCATATTATCACATACTCATGAGCTTTCAATTGCACATTCACTCGAAACTTTTCACCTTTGACATTTTTTTTTTTTTTGCTTTTACATATCTTCGCCTTTGCTTTTTCATTTCTCAGAAAGTCTTAAGTTTTTGCTCATTACATCCGCATTGCAGCTGGGTCACATACAATCGATATTTGTTAGTGTGTGCAATTACGAAATTTTGCATTAAGCTTTTCAACTAAATACGCCATGAATTATGCAGCAATAATTGACATTTCATATACACATATGTACATATACATACATACATTCAGTATGGTGGCAAGTGTGGGCGAAACGATTCAACAGTAACCGCAGGCGGCACAGATAATTGCGCCTCGTTTTCAATGCTCCACTCATTCGCTCTATTAAGCTTTCAATCTTTAAAATGTCATTAAGGATAAATTTTACGCGTAAGTAAGACATTATTAAAATTTTTACGCGAAAATTACAAAATTTTCATAATGGCCTTTTTAACAGATAGGAATTCCTTAGTGGTTGTATTCAGTTTTTCAACCAAAGTCAGTGCTTAGTTATGAAAGCTTTCCAAATTTTAAGTAAGTACATAAATAAATACTTAGGTACATATGTATACAGCAGAGCTTTGCGGAATTTTCTTGCGGTTTCAGGGTTTGTCAAAACTTTTCAAGGTCTTTTGGGAGTTTTGCGTGATTTCGGGGCATATAGAAATTTTGTATCGGATTTTTGAAATGCTACAAAAATTAATTCGCAGCTTTTCCGAACTTATACACTGTTCTGGTTGCTAGAGCTCTTTTGGGGTTACTGGAGATCTTTAAAAATGTTTATATTTTGTTTTGGTTTTGTAACGGTTTTTTTTCGAGACCTCTGAAGATTTTTCGCACTTTTTTCGGTGCCTATGATTAACTTTTCGACGTTTTTTCGGTACTTTACTTGAGACTTATATCGGTACTTTTCGGACTTTTTGCCTTTTTTCGAATCATCAACGGTAGACTTTAATCCGTTGGTGGTTGGTTGGATGGTTGGTTGGTTGGTTGGTTGGAAGAAGTGCCGCCTGTGGTATACCTGTGGTCCTGTGGCTTTGCCTATTCCAGCAAACTCTTAGCTCTTCTAAAATAGCTTCAAAGAACTAAGAGGTCCGAGTTTTCAAATACTTAAGTTTTCTCAATTCCGAATTTAGTCATAGCAGAGGCCTACAATTGGTCAACACTGATTGGTCAACTGATTGGGAGCTTGTCACCTACTTTAATCCGCCTGCGAGGCAGCCTGCTCATCGGCAGAGAGTCGCCTCCATACTAAAATCTCCTAGGAAGCAGTTTTTGAATTCATAGCGAGCAAAAAATTAATTTTCGGAAGTACATAAACCCGTCAACTGTTTAATCCCTATATTACCACTTTTAGCTGTTTTATAGTTTTGGATCCAAAAAGACAGTCGTAGCAGTCAATCGAGATTTTTGTAAAAAGAACTGAATTAAACCTCACAGACAAAAAACTTTACTTTCACCGTTTTGCGAATAACTTTTCAAATCGGTAACCAAATGCTTGTACGTTAAAACGAAAACCCATCCATCATATGTACATATGTATGTGCATGCTCTATCAATATCTCTTTCTTCTACACTCTTTACTTAGAAGAGTACATGTAACTACTCGAGCTTTTTTTAGGCTCTTAAATTTACCTTTACTCTCACAAGCACTCACTAATCCAGTCTATGAGATCAGCAAAACAGCGAAAGTCGTAAACAAATTTTAAAATAGCGAAGATTTCTAATAGAATAGCTGCATTCTTAGCAAACAAATCACGTTAGTTGACATTTAGTTCTTTTCGTGAAAGTGGGTTTAAACGGTCTAAAAAAAATCGTAATTTCTTCCACCAGTAATTCATTTTTTATTAAGTTGTGCTACTAAACTCAAATGGCTTGGCACTTGGCGATAACCATTTCCGGGCTACTCATACCCATCTCGTTGATCTATTCATATTACCGCTACAAATTGAGCTACTTTGAGCGTCGCGGCATACCACATTTGCCACCTGATATCCTACGCCGACAGCGTGATACAATAGAGCTACTGCGCAGCGCCTACAAGCGCTTCAAAGGAAACACGCCTATCGCGGGAATATTTCTACAAACTACACCTGCAGTTATTATACTCGACTTGGAGCTGATAAAACGCGTGTTGATCGATGATTTTTCAAGTTTCGCTGATCGTACGGACAATCAATCCAGCAACAAAGAATTGCTATATGCACTCGAAAACGCTGAATGGCAGACGATGCGACGCAAACTCACGCCTTGCTTCTGGTCAGCTAAGATGAGTGAAATATTTCCAGCAGTAATTAGAGCAGCTAAGAGCTTGGTTAGCAATTCCGAAATAGTTGACCAAAGTGATGATGGAACACTTGATATACAAGGGCTTTGTACACGCTATGCCAGCGATGCTTTCGTCAGCTGTGTTTTTGGTGTTGAGCTCAGCGGCGCAAATGAGTCAACACAGACGTTACGCTTGCGCATACAAGAGCTGGTAGCGCGGGAGTGTCAAACACGATTCACAACTAATTGTATGATGACGCGAGAGCATTGTGCGCGTTGTACACACGCACAAACATCAGAAGTGCCACTTAACTTGAGTGCGCAACTTGTGGGTATGGTGCGAGAAGCGATAAAATTGCAAAGGGAGGGCGAAGTGAAGCAAACCTGCATTCTACGAATACTTTATGAGCTGCTTACGATTGAGGAAGGTGAGTGCACTGCAGCGGCTAGAAAAGATTGCGAGCAACGGGCAGTGCAATTACTCACACGAGCGCTTGCCACTCTCCTCACCGGTTTTGCTAATTCGGCTAAAATATTGATTAACTGCTTGAAAGAACTCGCACGCAACGTGGAAATACAACGACAATTGCGTCAGAATATAGTGAGCGTAATGCACACGTACGAGCATGAGTTCAGCTATGAAGCAATGGGTCATATGCACTATCTCGATCAGGTGGTGGCAGGTGGGTCACTTTGATAGTAAAATGGCTCTTATTTGAAATGGCCTAAATGTTTTCGTTGCAGAAACTTTGCGTAAACACCCCACCACGGAGGTGCTTATTCGTCACGCACTCAGCGACTACCGCATCGCGAACACGCCGCTAACTATTGAGCGCGGCACTTGTGTATTGGTGCCTGTGAAAGACATACACCATGATCCGGCGGTTTATCCAGCGCCAGAACGTTTCGATCCCGCGCGCTTTGATGCCGTGGCAGTGATGGCGCGTCACGCATGCGCATACTTGCCTTACGACGATGGACCACGCAATTGCCTCGGCAAACGTTTGAGCAAAATGTTGATTAAAGTGGCTGTGGTAGCGCTGCTGCGTATTTATCAAATAGAGTGCGGTGAAGGCGTCGAAGACAACGTGGGAATTCAAGATAAAATTCGCCTCAAAATATGCGACATTTAGTTGTCAGAAACGAATTGCTAAATCTTATACGAAGAAAGTTAGTGAGATTACAAGAATTCTAAGTATTTTAATAGAAGAATTAAATTTTTATTTCTTTATAAAAAAAAGTTGTTAGCTTTGCACAAAAAGCTTTTTGTTGTTGATATAAAATTAAGGCATTAATTAAGTTCGTATGATTTCATTGGTTCCTTGTTTGAAATTTAAAATTCAGCAAGCGTCTCAATATTCTTGCAACCTTAACTGTCTACTACTAGTACTAGTGCTCTACTCTGACATGTGTGAATGAAGGGTTTTCTCTTAAACCTTCTCTTTAAACCAGCGCTGGGCAGAGATATCTTTTACTGTGCACGCGACTATAGAAAATGTATAGAAAGCTTAAAAGAGCTTTTCCCGCGAAAAAGCTAATAGTTCACTGTGGACCAGCGGCGACCAGAGAGAGAGCTTTTACCCAGTAAAGCTCTTAAATCTAAAAAAATTAAAAAGGCCTCCAAACCCACCATGTGAGCTTATAATTATAATTTCACAATGGAATTATAGTCTATAGCGGCGAATTCGGGCAAAGAGTGTAAAAACTCGTTCGTAAGACAAATGAAAGAGAGATAGTAATATAGCTCGAAAGAATATTGTTATTCTAGTACAAAAGTCTAAAATTTTCTCATTCGCCGCGCATGGTGAAAAGCTATTTTGAGAGAAAGCACTTATATATCATTCAGCTCGCGTCGCCCCAACAGTCGCAATGGCCGTGTGAGCAAAGCCCTGTTGTGCCTTTAGAACGGTGATAGACACCGCCTTGCCCGTGGGCAAAGCTCTTTTAACCTATCTGTACATTTTGTATAGGCGCGTCCATGCCCATCGCTGCTTTAGAGCTCATTCAAGTTTTCAATACTAAAGTATACAAAACTTGGAAAAGCTTTGCCCGCGTGCAGGCCGGTGCCCACCACCACTTTAGAGAGATTCGGTTTAAAAACCTCGTGCAGCGAGTTTGTTTTTACTATAAGTTTTTCCTTTTTAATTTGGGTTTATTTTAATTATTATGTTTCATTTCCTTAACAAAGAAAGATTTATATTTTTAGTTTCGTTTAATTTTAAAAATCTTATTTAATTTAAGTTTATTTATTTTTTCTTTTTTTAATTCAATATTTTTTTATTTTTATAATTTAATTTCCTCTTGGTTTTCAGTTTTGTTTTCAGTTTTGTTTTATTTTTATTTTATTTATTTTTCAGGATCTTATTTAAAATTTTATTTTTGAATATTTTTTGTATTTTTCCTTTTTTTATTTTCTTTTAACTTTTGTTTTTTACTATTTTCTTCATATTTGATTTAATTGTTTTCCCTTCTTATTTAATTATCCCTGCACTTTTACATTTTATTGTTTTAAAAAGACAAAAAAATATTTTTTTAATTCTATAAAATTTTTAAAAATATTTTTTTAGTTTTTGTTTGAAAAAAAAAAATTTTTTTTAATTTTATTTTATTATAAAAAAAAAACTATTGCTAAAAGGCGAACAACATAAGGCTAAGGCCTCCTCGTAGCTCTTTTAATAAGTCTTTCGAAAGACAATAAAGAGCTTTCAAGATACATACATAGTTGCCAGAGTTGACAATTGTCTTTTAAAAGACTGTATTGAGTTGAAAGACAGTTGCCAGAATTACCCCGTATAACAACACCAAAACTTCTAATCTGCTTAAAATATAGATCAAGGACAGAATTATTTTGAATACGTCGCTGGTCGCTGACTGCCAAGCAAACAAGCGACAAAAAGGACTTTCTCTCTTTTCTTGAAGCTCTCACAACCAGAGGAACAACTAGAAGCCACAAAGTTAATAAGAAGAATGACCGTCTTTTTATAATAATTTTTATTTGGGACGAGAAGTTTCGTTGCGTTCCTCTTCTAACAAGGGCTTGGATGTCATCTCCGATTGCTTATTTTTGTCCTTCTCAAACTTGCCAAAGGTGGCGCCAAGTTTCCGAGACATTAAAATATATCCGCTAAAATATATACATAACAGTGAAATGTTATGCTATCAGCATACAGTGTGCCACTGATAGCTTACTTAACATTACACGCAATGCACTCCATATATGTACATACATACATTAATATTAAGATGTGTTGGTACAAAGAAGTGCTCGACCATTGTTTAAATTACAGTTTACTTAGTGACGCTTACAGAAAACTTGTAAGTGTTAAAAAATTTTTAAAAATTTACGTGCTTCCTAAGCAAAGTAATTCAAATAAATTTGACCGTGTGCAAAGCTGAAAAGTTTTGGTTAAAGCAAGAAAAGGGATTACATTTTTTACTTTGTTATTTCGACGCCATTAACTTTACCTGGGTATACGAAAATATATTTAATATACATATGTACATATGTATGTATGTGTTCCGGCGAAAAGATAAATCTTTAAAAAGCCTATGCCTGTAACCAACAAAATTAATGTTGCCTATTTTTATTGCTTTCAAAATCCATTTTTCAATGCTTCTTATTTATATGAAAATTTCATGTAACTACCGTAGTAAATTTTAACTTCGCCCCATTGCCAGCAGCCAATGCTTCCGTATTGCAATAGAATTGAATTGCCACAGCTAGCAGTGCAAATACAAATATGTATGAACTAATGTATGTATAAATAAGCGCATCAGCCAATAATAAATGCGTCACAGCACCTCAATCTATATATATAAAATTCAAATTATGTATGTACCTATAGACACACTTGGCTCCTAAACGAATAAGCCGATCGTAACCAAATTTTACACACGCACTGGATATCTTCCAGGGATGGTCACAGGGTAAAAAATATTTTGATATATAAAGGGGGCGTGGCCCCAAAACGTGGACCCGGGTAACCTTAGGATGTATTTGTTTAATATGG
>NW_023458562.1:19171286-19174250 GCF_013731165.1 Rhagoletis pomonella
TTCATGAATGCTTTAAGATTGAGCACTTTTCATATAGCTGGGTGACTTGGGTCACGAGATACAGACCAAAACGTGGACCCGGGTAAACTTAGGCTGTATTTGTTTAATATCGGCATAAAATGAAAGCTGTTATGTCAAAAGTATGCGGAAGCAAATAAAAAAAAAATTAAAAAATTCATGAATACCGTTTTAGTGAAAAAATAAAATTGAGTAATGCGGACAGTTCTTTAATCTTCTTTAATATAAAAATTAATATAAAAATAAGTAGGGTTTTCCTTCCTGACGCTATAACTCCAGAACGCACGAACCGATTTTCACGGTTTTGCATTCGTTGGAGGTTTATAGCTAGGAAAATTCAGGAAAAATTTCAATAGAAAAGTATATGGTGTGTGAGTATCCCCCACGAAAATAAGTATGTTTCATTTAAAGTAGATGGTGCCATTGTTTAACAGCTATTCATTGTACTTTGCTCAGTTAATTTCATGTGACACTAGCGAATACCCGGCGTGCTTCGCTGCGCCTTAAAAGTAATTTTGTTTTGTTACTCCCTCTCACAACATTTGAAAATATTATTTAATATTGCTGTACATATTTGTATAGTAGGGAGATTTTTTCAAATTATATAAATATACGTTATTTGAATATTGAATCAATACACGTTTGAGGAAAGGGTGCGATAGTAGACTCCAGTTATAAGATTATAAATTAAATTTCCAAGAGAAAGTCGGTTCTTTACATATTTTCTAATTACCTTCGAAAATATATTAACTCAAAAAAAAAATAAACAATGCTTCATAGATCGATTTTTTTAAATCTAACTTCATAAAGTCTTTTTAAAAATATTTTGTAAATGAGGCCATAAGAGCTTAGGGGGAGAGTTACAACACAAAAATACATTTAAGGCGCAGCGAAGCACGCCGGGTAATTGCTAGTATACCATAAATTCAAGCGAGCACTTTTTTCATATTTGAATTTTTTTCCTTATCAATTTTGGATACATAGTATGAAAAATTTAGTTTGATCTTATCACGAAATTTAGCAATTTTTAAGGGTTAACTTGCCACATGTAAGTGAAAAAGTGAAAAGGACTCTGAGAATTCGCCACATAATACATACATATATGTATATCAACCACACACCCGCACGCTACTTTTAAGCGTTGAAGGAGAATATTTTTCGTAATTCTTGCGAAACTCAACAGCATTGCGTGAATGTAAACACCAAAAGACATTTATTTTCGCCCCAAACAGGTGTACTGAAGCATTGATGCGTGAATTACTGCTGTCAAATTGCTACACACGATTCACTTTGTATACATACATATGTATGTATTAGAGTCCAGCGCAATTGTATTTGCCGCATTTCATTCAATAAGTACTCCTTGCATTGTACTCTACTCCCAACACATTGTTACTTTTTTCCGCATACATACACTACTTGGCGTTGAGAGAGTAAATACTTGACGTACTTGCTATTACTCCACCAAAGTACGTACTCTACTTTCCCTCATCGCGTACGAGAGATATTTGCTGCTGCCAAAAGGGAGTAGCAAATCTACTCCCTGTATACTTGTAGTACGGTAAGTACTTGCGTATTAAATTTCAATTCTGGTTGTTAGCCTACTAGTTGATATCGTTTGCAGCGCTGGTCAGTGAAATTGAAAGAGTAAAAATAGAATATGGAAATCGACGATGTAAGAAAATGTTTACGGCCTTATTTATAAAAAATAACGTAGATTTAGACAGTTGTTTAATGTGACATTTTCATAAAACTTTTGTATTCATGCAGCTTTTTAAATCTATGTATGTACTTAAATTTTTATGAAAGTATTACTTCTCGTCTCTAATTTTCTATAAAACTATTTGCAGTCATTAACCAACAAATAAGTTGTCAAAAACAATAACTTAAGCAATGCTGCTATACGAAATAAAATTATTAGTGGCAAATCCAAATTTTGAAAAGTGCCGATTTTCACATTCGATAGTTGGACATGGTAGCGACGAGATGTACGAGCATTTTTTTCTTAAGAGCTGCATACTGATTTAAGAAATTTTTTATAGAAGAAAATTTATTTTCCATTTATTGTGCGTAATTTTATATGAATTTTTAGTTTTTCTTGAGAGCCTTTACAAATAAAAAAAATTTCGGAATATGTACATACATGCATATGTACATACATACGCAGCCATATAACTTGATTTCAAGAGAAACGAATTTTCATTTGGCACGTTCAGAAGGCGAAACAGCTCAGTAACTGATGCGATTGCACCTTCTGAACGCGTTGTTGCGTACTTCTGATCAACTGAATAGTTGCGTGTTAGATGATCGTAATATTTTTCTGATCATTTGAGACAACATGTTGGTGTGTACCTTTGAGAGTTGAATTTGACAGCTAATGTATGAAGTCGTTCAAAAGACGCATAACGATCACTGATTTTTGGTTAGCAACGGTTGCGCTTCTGAACCTACCTATTCATAACTTTGTTTTTTGATAACACTGCGACAGCTCAAATTGGTATTGAGTAAACCCAAATGCAAGATAGAGTTTTTGAATTTCATTGAGTTTTTTTAATAAATACTGAAATTAGAGGTGTATGAATGGCGAAAGAAAAACTTCATCCGATTTTTTTTAAATCGAAACTACATTTTAACATATGTATGTACATATTTCCATGCATACATAAATATATTTAATATGAACCCATGGTTTCAATTCTACGCAAGTCGTCAGGGTTTTCCTCACAACTTGGTTTTGCTGCAGTGAAGCGACAGAACAAGTGACGAAAAAAAATATATGCGGACACTTACATATATATGTATCTATGCACATACGTATCTATGCACATACGTATCTATGCACATATGTATGTATCTATGCACATACGTATCTATGCACATACGTATCTATGCACATACATATCTATGCACATACGTTTTTTTTTTTTTTTTTTTTTTTTTTTTTTT
>NW_023458562.1:19174350-19179950 GCF_013731165.1 Rhagoletis pomonella
TTTTTTTTTTTTTTTTTTTTTTTTTTTTTTTTACGAGGAGGAAGCATCGAAAGCCTATACCCGTCAGTGTGGGACTTTAACCCGAACTAAACCTCCTACTGTCCGAGTACCGAACCCCCCGGTACCACCGTCAAGTATTTCGTCGGGAGGCGGTTGAGCACTAGACTCGCACGTTCGTTCCAGTCGGTTGTACTCAGTCCTGGGCTACGCCTGGTAAGCTTTGCCACGTCTTGTTTAAGGATAATTACCCTTTTTTAACTATTTATTTATTATTTATTTATTCATTTATCTCTTAGATACAACTTATTATTTTCGCCTTTATAGACAGTAAGAGCAAAATACCTTAAACTGCCTTATGCGACGAGTTTCAAGCCCGCATACGTATGTATATTGCCTTTGCGGTTTGAACGGTCTAGGTTCCAATCCGCACCAACGCCCCGTGTGGACGAAATTCGAAACTGTACTTTATTTGCGGCTGGAACGCCCTAGGTTCCAGTCCGCGCCTATTTTCGATTGCAAAAATTTTTTCCGAGGTTGCCACTTGGGCGGCTGGAACGCCTTAGGTTCCAGTCCGCGCATATTTATCGATTTAAAAATTTTTTCGAGATTGCCACCTGAGCGGCTGGAACGCCCTAGGTTCCAGTCCGCGCCTATTTTCGATTGCAATAGTTTTTCGATATTGCCACTTGGGCGGCTGGAACGCCATAGGTTCCAGTCCGCGCGTATTTATCGATTTCACAAAATTTCGAGATTGCCACCTGAGCGGCTGGAACGCCCTAGGTTCCAGTCCGCGCATGCGCTGTAATTGTTAGATTTCATGTTCAAGGTGCGGTCTGAGAGCACAACTTTCTAAGCCGCACTGCTCGAGCGGCTGGAACGGCCTAGGTTCCAGTCCGCGCCTACGTTTTGGTTGGCGAACATCATAGTTTAGTTCCAGTCCGCGGCTATGCTAAGAGTTGGCTTAAGTACGGCTGATACGCCGCTGTCTCTCTAGGTCCCTCAGTTCCTTCAAAATCGAAGTTAGTTTATCGCTGGTTGATGCCCATTCGCTGGTTCCTTTCACCATATAGTCGACTACTGACTGTGGCGTAAACACCCCTCCAACGGCAAGTTTAAGTTGGTTCATCTGCCGATGGAAACGAGGGCACTCAAAGAATACGTGGTGGACATCTTCTTCCACGCCACTTAGACAGAAGTCGCAGTAGGGGTCGTGCTCATGTTTGAATTTAAACAGGTATGCCTTAAAACAGCCATGACCACTCAAGAACTGGCTCAGATAAAAATCTACTTCGCCATGCGTTCTATTAAGCCAGGATACCAGGTTTGGTATGCAGCGATAGGTCCAACGACCTTTAGTCGTACTATTCCACCTGTTTTGCCACTCCGTAACGCTGCTTTGCCGGGCTTGATGTCGGTCTAATTGAGTTAGAGTACGCCGCGTGGATACAAGGACCGTTGATTCTCTTGCTAGTATATCTACGGGTATCATACTGCCGATTACGAAAGCTGCTTCGTCCGACACTGTTCTGAAGGCGCTGCAAACTCGGAGCGCGCATAAACGGTATGTTGAGTTGACTCCGCGGAAGTATGCTGGACACTGTGCGGCGTTTGACCAAATTGGGGCCGCATACAGTATTTGGCTTTTAACCACGCTCGCTAAGAGTAAACGCCTGCGCTGTTTCGGTCCTCGCGTATTAAGCATTATTCGCGATAGTCCCGTGATCGTTGAAGCTGCTTTCTCTCTCACATAGCTCAGGTGGGCGCTGAAAGTAAGACGCTTGTCTAGCACCACTCCCAGGTATTTAATTGTGGGTTTCGTCGTGATGGTGTGGTCGCCAATTTTTAGCGCTACCTCCTCTAGTTTCTTACGACTCGAGATAAGTATTGCTTCTGTTTTTTGCTCGGCTAACTTCAGGCCGAAGCTATTTAACCAGCTATTAATCACACCGACTGATGATGCTACCTTTTCGCATATGACATCAAGCAGTTTCGCAGACACTACTACCGCAATGTCGTCTGCAAAACCCACTATGGATGATCCCTCAGGCAATTCGGTACGGAGAACTCCATCATACATAATGTTCCATAGCAAGGGTCCTAGTACGGATCCTTGTGGAACGCCACCTGTTATCTCAGCCCGTTGCAGGCCCTCCTCCGTTTCGTACCACAACACTCGCGAATGGAAATAACTTCGTATTAGTCTCCGAAGATAATAAGAAATGCCAATGCTCTCCAGTCTATCGAGTATTTTAGCCCAGTTGGCAGAGTTGAACGCGTTCTTTACGTCTAAGGTAACAATAACGCAGTATTCTTTTGCTCCTCCCAGCCACCGTGTACCGCTTGTTGCATCCCGTGCTAACTTAATGACTTCTGATACCGCATTCACAGTTGATTTCCCTTTTCTAAACCCGAATTGGTTTGCCGATATACCGCCTTTTTCTTGGACTTCCCTGTCGAGACGTTTAGCTATAATATGCTCCAAGATTTTACCTGCTGTGTCTAGCAGACAAATAGGCCGAAAACTTGAGGGATCATCCAGAGGTTTACTCGGCTTTGGTATTAAAACCAGCTTTTGCCTCTTCCAGATTTGAGGGAAAGTTCCATTCGTGAAACACTCATTAAAAACTTGTAGGAATAAGGAAGCGCACTGGTGGACTGCAAGCTTAAGAGCTATGTTGGGTACGCCATCGGGGCCAGGAGCTTTCTTTACTTCCACCTTCGATGTTGCGAGTGTGATTTCTTCTTCCGTTACAGGGTCAACAACACTCAACGGCTCGCCATCCATAGTGGACACTAACGGTCTCTGTACAGGAAATAGTGTCCCCACGACGGACTTTAGGTATGCAGCGTTTGTCGGGTTCATGTTTCTGCCTTTCAGCTTTTTTGAGACAATTTTGTAAGCCGAGCCCCAAGGATTCCGTTCAGCATCATCGCAGAGCTCTAAGAAGCATTGCCGTTTACTTTCTTTAATTCCTTTCTTTAGTGCGTCGCGTGCACTCTTATAAGCCGCACGAAATACCACGAAGTTGTCTCTTTCCCTAGCTCTCTGAGCATTTCGCCTACATCTTAGACATTTCTTTCGCAGGTCCGCTATGTTATCGTTCCACCAGTAGACCGCATGACGATACGTGGAGGAAGTTCTCCTGGCCATTGATGCATCGCAAGCTGCGCGAATGTCGGCCATTAGGTGTTCGGCCATGGAGTCTGCTGACCCTTGGTAAACGGTGGATGGTAGCATGCTGGTAAACGATTCGGAGTCGAAAGTACTGGTTTTCCACCCGTGCGATACTCCGGGGTTGTGAGTCCGCTTAGACAGTTCTCGTCTGCAGTTGATATTGCAAATTAAAGCTGAATGATCACTTTGCGTATAACACGTGCTATGTTTCCATTCAGTGAATCTATATAGCCCGGAACTGATAAAGGTTAGGTCTATTATTGACCCAAAACCGTTTCGGCTGAAAGTGTGTTCAGTTCCCGTGTTTAGTAAAACGACGTCCAAACAAGCGAAAGCCTCCAGAAGAGCTCGCCCTCTTGGGCTTGTACTGCGGCATCCCCACTCTTGTGCCCACGCGTTGAAGTCGCCTGCTATAAGAACATTCTGCCTGCCTCTAGCATCAATTGTTAGATTTAACAGTATATTTTCGAATGCTTGTATACTTATGCTTGGTGCAATGTAGCAGCTGTATACGTACAAGTTGCCGATTTCCGCACCAATGAAGCCATTTGCGGACACGGCACCCTGCATCCAGCGAGCTGGGTTCCCGCATGACCAGAGAGCCGCTTTTCCGCTTTGATCCTGAAGCCAGCACTGAGACGATTTCGATTTGTATGGCTCACTGAGTATCGCAATATCGATTTTTTCCTCTAATATTGTTTGCGACGGGAGGTCCTGCGCCGCTTGGCAGTGGTTGAGGTTAAGCTGCAAAAGTCTCATCATACCTTTATTTTGCTTAGCGCCAGTTGATATACCGGACACTTGTTGCCTCCTGCCTGGTGGCTGGTAGGATTGCTGCCGCGTTTTACGCATAATAAGCACCGTGGAGCATTTGTGCATAGTTTGGCCGTATGCCCAGTTTGACCGCACTTGAAGCACGATTTGCCAAAATCGTCGCTGCTCCGACAGCCCTTCGATATGTGGCCGAACTCAAAACATTTGTAGCAGCGTTTTGGCTGTATTTTATGTCTTATTCGGCAGATAACCCAGCCAATTCTGATTTTACCTTGGCCTACTAGTTTATTGGCAAAGCTCTCGGGTAGGAGTAAGGTTGCGGTCTGTGTGCCTCCGTACGCTTTTCGCATCGACCGGATATCGGATACTAGCACTTTAGTGGACCCACCTTGACCATTTAAAGCTAAGCACACCTCTTCGCTTGTCGTAACTTCGTCGATATCATGTATCTCTATATGAACCATTTCAGTTAGGGTCCTGACTTCTGCTTTACCTGCCAGTACTCCTTCGACTGCCTCTTGAAGTTTCGCAGTATTTACGTCCTCAGACTTATTCAGCTGAAACAGGAGATCGCCACTAGCTGTTTTCCTGATCTTCCGCACAGTTTCGCTTAGACCCTTCAGGCTTTCCTCGCTCTTTACCATTTTCAAAATGTCAGCATAAGAACACTCTCCAGAGGATTTGACTACAATGGCATCCGGGCGGGTTGGCTTTTTTCTCTGCCGTCTTTTCGGTTTCACCTTAGTCCACTCCATATTTAAGTTGGCTGTGGTAGCGTTGGAGCATAGCGACTGGTTATCGCCTTTTGGCTTCTGGGCCGCGTTGTCAGCAGTTGCTGGTTGATCACTGCTACGAGTTTGGCGATCCATTTTCTCTGCTTGTGCTCGAGGTGAGTTGACACGAATGCGTTTATCTTTCGGTTGTGGGCGGTTCTCGGGTGTGAGTTCGTTCGCCGACCTCTTCCCTGTTTTATCACCTTTGACTGGCCGGTCTGTTTGAGTCGATTTCACTGAAGTACTAACTGAGGTTCTTTCTTGATCATTACCCTCAACGATTTCGAAGAGCTTCGAGATGCTGGTCAGGACGTTTTTCATTTGCTGATTCACGTGCCTCTGGCTATCCATCATCTTCCTCAGTTCCCCAATCTTCTCCCCAATCATGCGGAGGGCGCCGTTGTACTTTTCAGTAGAGTTCTCGATTGATTGGATTCTCTGAGAGTCAGCCCCATTTCCGCTTTCTATGCGTGCTGCTGGTGACCCTGCAGAATCCTCCACGTTATTTGAACTCGGGACATCCGTATTGTCACTGGTTGGTCGTCTGGCCAGTAACGTGTTACGTACGGGAGATCGTTGGGTCATTCCGCTCCGCTGGAAGGGGCTACTAGCCCCGGACGGGGGTTGGATCTCGGTGCCTTGGTTTTGCTTCCGTTTATCCATTTTTATCACTTTCTCACCACGGGGTGAGTAAGTGACAGTACACTTAGCACCACCTTTGTACTTTTTCGTTGCCGGAAATACAGGTAATTATTTTGATATATTTATTTTTAATTTCCTATTTTAGTTTAATTTATTTATAAAGATTATTTGCTGTAGCGGCTTACTTCCGTAAAATTTACTATTTTATTTGGTTAAGTTAAGTTTTCTTTAATTTA
>NW_023458562.1:19180050-19181059 GCF_013731165.1 Rhagoletis pomonella
TCAACAACTTTCCGTGCTACTACTTTCTACTAAATAAGGTGGAAAAGTGTTCCCTCCATAATTTACCTTCCGAAAGTCGCCTAACTCCATGGTAAAATTTTCGGGCATTCTTCCTGTCGGCCTGCATTTCAAGCTCTTCGAGCAATGCATGAGTTCAAAATGAAATCCGACTACTTCTTCGGCGGCGGTACTTAATGCGCGGGAAATGTGGTGCCACTGCTCGCATATGTCGGTTGGTTTAAGAGTGCTCTCTGAGAGCAGGTGTGAGAGTCGAGTACCAAATACATGGACTTTCTGTTGAGATTGCAGATTTTCGACGTTAAGTTTCCTTGCATATTTGGGTTCACATTTATTGCTGCACAGAGGCGTATCTTATCTGCAACAAGATAGTGATCCGAGTCGATATTTGGGCCTCGGAGTGTACGTACGTTCAAAACAGTGTGCCTTCCGTCTATCACAACATGATCGATTTGGTTTCTTGTACTGGATCTTCGATCTGGAGAAAACCACGTAGCTTGAGGGTTATTTTTATGCTTGAACCTAGTACTGCATACTACCATGTTTCAGGCCCCGACGAAGTCGACCAGCCTCAGGCATCTTTACGTAGTAAATTAATATTTCTTTAAACGATGCACAACGGTAACCCCTTTGATATATTTTGGTCGAATAGTTATAGGTTGTCCTTTGAGACGTTACTGGGCATAGAGGACAGAAAAATTTAGTAAGAGCTAGAAATGCGCTCACGGTCTATTATTTATCGCCATGTCACATTAATATATTTGAGATCTTGAGAGCCAGAGTAGCCTAATTGACAAAAAAAAATACTTGGGTAAAGTTGAAATGCATTACTGGAATCAAAACGTCAATAGCCCGAGGCACTCCCTTTTAGTTTTTTTTTATTATAAGAGGTAGCATCATGCAGGTGCAATCAAGTTTGCACCTTTGTTATTTATAGATCATTCTTTCTCATATTACTCAAAAAATATTAATTTGTAGATAGGCTCCTCTG
>NW_023458562.1:19181159-19182356 GCF_013731165.1 Rhagoletis pomonella
CAAGTATTTAATTTGCAGTGAATTTTTAAGCTTGGCAGCGAATGAATATTTGCCATTTCCAATTACTTCTACGAAATAAATAACAATGTGCAAAGCGAACATTGAGTAAAAGCAGCAACGACATAAACATTTCAATTAAGACTCATCAAGCGCAACAAATGGCAATGAGCGCCTGCTCTGGGACAGCAGCTGCCAGTGGTAGTGCAGCCAACATTGGAAATGTGGATGAAAATGGGAATCAGCAAAGGAGACGTCGCACGTTAATGCGAAAATTGTTGGGGGATAGGAAGGGAATTTGCAGCAGAAGAAAGAAAGAACAAATAGCAAGGAAAAAAGGCAATGAAGAGTAATTATAAAATAATATGTTTTGTGGGAAAACGAACTAACGATTACCTGCATCAGCCAACAAATAATGAAAATATAAAAAAAACAGAAAAAAATTAAAAGGTATAGAAAGTAAACAAATGGCTTTTCCTTGAAAATGCAGCTCAGCAGTACTTCAAATAGGTAATGAGTTAATTTGATCGAGAATACCTTTTGGGAAACTGTACTACTTTTCCATTTTCTTTTCATTAACTGTTGATTGCTGCTGTGCGCTCTAAATTTGCTTGTGGGTCAAATAAGCAATACATTTACTCGTATTTTCAATGTACATATACACATAAAAATTTTTTTACGTTTTATTTTTCTGAGCTTGAATAAATAAAGATGTTGAAGAAAAGTGAATAAAAAAAAATTAGAAAAAAAACCTTTGAACTGTTGAAATGATTTCTACCAAAATTTCAATTTGTATGCAAGTTTTCTATGTGATTTCAAAGAAATTACCCTATTTCCTTATAAGTCGCTAGTAAATTAACTTGCATGTTTGCGTGTTTTTTTCTCTCTGACTGCATGCCATGAATCAATAAATGGTTTGCAATTTTTTCAACGAAATCCCCCTATTTTGCCGTAAAGCTACCTATTTGACAAAGTTAAGGAAAACATGCAAAAATGTTTACAAACCTTAAAAAATACATGTTTTCAATGCGCATTCAAAGGCCGGGAAAGTTAAAAAAAATGTAATAATCTTCACAATCCTTTGACTACATCAGCGGGGAAAAACATTTGCTTGTGAGTAAATCAACAAGCAGCTCTTTTACGTGGTAGCATACAAGATTATTGCTTTGGGGGATTAAGTACCGACTGCGGTTCTGGTTT
>NW_023458562.1:19182456-19183813 GCF_013731165.1 Rhagoletis pomonella
TTTTTTTAATGGGGCAGCCTTCTGCACTTACTGACATCCGTATTCGCTTTTTTATTGTTTTTCCATGTATTTATCGATAAAATTATAATTGTTATTAGCATACTGGTTATTTTAATTTTATCGACTTCTATCGCTGTCAACGATAATTTCCGATATCCCCATCGATAAATTCATCTTTACTTTTATCGTTATCTTAAAAATTTTCTAATATATTCCTTATGCTGTAAATGGGCAACTGTTGAAGAGTCAAACACGCCTAACTATTAACCCTTAAGTACTGTTGTTGGTCTATCAGACCCCGACCAAATTTTTAGATTAAAATAAAGATATCGCTTAGGCGCCAATAAATTCTATACTACGAATAACTTTTACCGAGTCAGTAATGAGTTAATACCGGTAGCAAGCAAACGTTTGCAGTGAGAAGTGCGGCAGTACTCGCATTTTAATTGCCTGCGCGTGGCATCAGCAAGGATGTAATTATTTTTCGATTGGTTTTTATATCTCCTACCTATCAAACGACATTTGTCAGGGAAGTTGGCATGAATTTCGTATAGTACTTATATTTGTAATAATTGTTGTAGCTTAAAAGAAAATTTGTTGCAAGTTTTTGACATTTTTTTTCTTATTTTATATAGCGAAATACATACATAAGAAATCAACGTTGAAAAGCCAAAAAGAAATCCTCACTAAAAACATTCCCTAGTTTCTATTTATTGTGGAAGCTGCCAAATTTTGTTTTTACTGTTGTAAATTTGAAGCGTTTTTATTTTAAAACATAATTTTTCTTTTCAAATATATGAATCCATTTTTTTTTTTAACATGTGGTTTCAAAATATTGCCAATAAAATTTAAATTAAATTAAGTTAAATTTTAAAAAAAGTACGAAGGTTTTAATTTTTTTTTTTGTAAACTCGAAAGGGTAGTAATTTCACTATAAAACAGTTTTTGGTGAAACTATCTACATATATTTTTATTGCGTAAATTTAAAATTTGCGTGTCTCACAGACCAACATCAGCAATCATAAATCTTTTTTTAAGCACAGTAGTTAAGGGTTAATGATAATGAAAGATTTTCATATCAGCAGTGTACATAAGTAAGTACATGATTACATTCCAAGGACTCCTGTTTTAGTGCAAAGAAGGTAAAAAAAAATCCTAATATTTTTGGTTATTTTGCTTGTTTTGATGCACTTGGTAGCATCACTTGTCGCCGCTTTTTCGGTCAAGTACAGTTTTTGTGACATACAAAGCAAAAAGTAATTATATTTTACAACTTTGAGCGCTAGTAAACTTTCATAGAAATATATGCGAAACCAGAACCGCAGTCGGTACTTAATCCCCCAAAGCAATAATCTTG
>NW_023458562.1:19183913-19185302 GCF_013731165.1 Rhagoletis pomonella
CAAGATTATTGCTTTGGGGGATTAAGTACCGACTGCGGTTCTGGTTTATGTTTCGCATATATTTCTATGGAAGTTTACTAGCGCTCAAAGTTGTAAAATATAATTACTTTTTGCTTTGTATGTCACAAAAACTGTACTTGACCGAAAAAGCGGCGACAAGTGATGCTACCAAGTGCATCAAAACAAGCAAAATAACCAAAAATATTAAGATTTTTTTTTACCTTCTTTGCACTAAAATAGGAGTCCTTGGAATGTAATCATGTACTTACTTATGCACATGCTGATATGAAAATCTTTCATTACCATTAACCCTCAACTACTGTGCTTAAAAAAAGATTTATGATTGCTGATGTTGGTCTGTGAGACACACAAATTTTAAATTTACGCAATAAAAATATATGTAGATAGTTTCACCAAAAACTGTTTTATAGTAAAATTACTACCCTTTCGAGTTTACAAAAAAAAACTAAAACCTTCGTACTTTTTTTAAATTTAACTTAATTTAATTTAAATTTTATTGGCAATATTTTGAAACCACATGTTAAAAAAAAAAATGGATTCATATATTTGAAAAGAAAAATTATGTTTTAAAATAAAAACACTTCAAATTTACAACAGTAAAAACAAAATTTGGCAGCTTCCACAATAAATAGAAACTAGGGAATGTTGTTAGTGAGGATTTCTTTTTGGCTTTTCAACGTTGATTTCTTATGTATGTATTTCGCTATAAAAAATAAGAAAACAAAATGTCAAAAACTTGCAACAAATTTTCTTTTAAGCTACATCAATTATTACAAATATAAGTACTACTCGAAATTCATGCGAAATTCCCTGACAGATATCGTTTGATAGGTAGGAGATATAAAAAACAGTCGAAAAATAATTACGTCCTTGCTGATGCCACGCGCAGGCAATTAAAATGCGAGTACTGCCGCACTTCTCACTGCAAACGTTTGCTTGCTACCGGTATTAACTCATTACTGACTCGGTAAAAGTTATTCGTAGTATAGAATTTATTGGCGCCTAAGCGATATCTTTATTTTAATCTAAAAATTTGGTCGGGGTCTGATAGACCAACAACAGTACTTAAGGGTTAATAGTTAGGCGTATTTTACTCTTCAACAGTTGCCCATTTACAGCATAAGGAATATATTAGAAAATTTTTAAGATAACGATAAAAGTAAAGATGAATTTATCGATGGGGATATCGGAAATTATCGTTGACAGCGATAGAAGTCGATAAAATTAAAATAACCAGTATGCTAATAACAATTATAATTTTATCGATAAATACATGGAAAAACAATAAAAAAGCGAATACGGATGTCAGTAAGTGCAGAAAGCTGCCCCATTAAAAAAAATTAAGATTTTTCCAACTACTCCTTGCCA
>NW_023458562.1:19185402-19206026 GCF_013731165.1 Rhagoletis pomonella
AAAAAAATTAAGATTTTTCCAACTACTCCTTGCCAATTCATGCATGAGCTGGTTGAGAATCGCACACGGATGGTTAAAAGCTGAATAAAAAACTTGGCAGAATCTTCATCCTTTTTCTTCCATTATTATGAAATCTTTAAATCCTTCTAGCGTGTTCCGCGCAGAGTTTGCTAATAAAAAATCATTCGCGATGATCAGTGCACTAGACTCAGTGATGACTTACTCGAAACTAGTCGTGAAATGCAAATTGAAAAGTCAGTGACTTCTTGAATAAAAGATAATAAACATTTTTGTTTTGTATCTCCGAATTATGAAAAGGCAACTGTGAAGTGCAGAACATAAGTGTATTCAAAAGAAAAAATTAACAACTAAAAGGTCTGGTTGATATAAACAAATCATTGTTGAAAATATCAACCAAGGCACTGTTAATTCATTTTCAAATTTGAATTTGGTAATATTAACCAATTCTTGGTTGATTTTTTTCTCAGTGTGGCCATCTTTGGTGTAGAGATAAACCCACTGTAATTATGGTTTCCTCGTCTCTGGTGTGATGTGATGGATCTATGTTTCATATGCGGTAACGATACGGCTAAACAACTAGTTCGGATTGTGGCTAGTGATAGAACTTTTTAGAAAAGTATCGATACTAGTACTCATATAGAATACTCTAAAAAAGTATCGATAATACTCGTACTTCCAAGTACTCTTAAACCAAATGCAAAAAGTAAACAAAAATCAGATTGCCTTGCTTTTTCGCGTCTTCCTATTTGTAAATTGAATAGTCACTGCTCTTAGTATTTAGTTTTAATCTGATCTAAAGGAGTTTTTGGAACAAACTTTCGATAAATTAGTTTTACATGCGTTAATTAAATGTCTATAGCAAAAAGCTTATTTCAAAGTTTTTAAAAGCGAATATTTTATGATTGTTTGACGCGTACATAATAGGGGAAATTTCCCGCCCGCCCCCAAATCCGAGTCGGCCGAGAAATCCGAGTTTGGTTAAGAATTACAATATGACTCTTATTAATAATAACTAAGTAGTATTGTGATTCTACTTCCGCAACAATTTTGTGCTAATTGAAATTTTTTTCTGATATGAAGTTGGCCAATAGCTGTTGGCTAATAGATTTTCTCGCTGAACTCATATCTGAAAAATATGCACAGCATTTTAAAATACATCTCTTGTCCTTTCACAAGCCGCACCGTGTGCTTTTGAACACTGCATGCGAATTAATCGTAGCGCTTTCGACAGAAGCAATATTTTGGATATCAAACAAAATGGCTTTGAAAGCTAATGTAATTGCCTTTTAAGGAAAAATATTGCCATTGAGCCACACTTACCCCTGGCCCTTAAAACAATTGGTCAAAAGTAGTGTTTTTCGAAAAAACATGAAAAATCTACGGCATATTCCAAAACAAAAAATTTATGCATTTTTTATTACACTAGTATTATAGATATTGAGACGAGCAACGCGATTCCACTGTTCAATATTCAAAAAAAAAAATGTGAACACCTTAATTTAAAAAATTCATTATTTATTGCAGTTATTTCTCTTTGCATGCAGGTGTGCATCCTTCACACAATTTTATATCCCTCGAATAATCAGTGCAATTCAAGATCTTTAATTCACCTTTAAAGGTAGAAGCCTCTAGGCCCTCTGAGAGCCAAGTTATAACCATTTTAAACCAAACTTCGAAACTGCTGTACTACTTTTTACTCCGAAATTAGAAAAAAACGCGTAAAATGTCGAATGAAATTTGGAAGTTTAACTTCAGAATCGTAATAAAAGGTCCTAGAGACTTCTACCTTGGCTAAAATTAAGGGTCTTGAATAGCATTAAAACTGACTTGCTGCTCGAGGGATATAAAATTGTTTAAAGGATGCACAGCTGCATGCAAATCATGAAAAATGCAATATATAATGCAATTTTCAAATTGAGGGGTTGAAATTCTTTTTCGTTTTTCAAACAGTGGAATCGTGTTTCTCGTCTCAAAATCTATAATATTACTATAATAAAAGATACAAAAAATGTTTTTTTTTGTAATATATCCGTTGGATTTTGCATGTTTTTTTCGAAGAACACTATTTTTGGCCAATGTTTTTAAGGCCAAGAAGTTATTGTGGCTCAATGTCAATATTTTTAATTAATTTAATTCGCATGAAGTGGTAAAAAAGCACACTGAGCGCCGACGAGTTAGCTCGAATATCTTATTTTTCAGTCTAGAAATGTTATTTTGAAATTTTAAAATTACTACGCGTATTTTTCTCAAAAACATATGACTCAATACATATGATTTAAAAAATATAAAAATGTCTGTCATACTTGGGTGTACAAAATTTTTGATTGAAAAACTTAAAAGGCATGTTTCTCGGGTTTTCGGTTTTCGAGTAATGAAAATACTGAAGTAAATGAGTTTTATGTTCATTTTCATAACACTCATATTGAGTATTGAAGTTAATATTCGAACGTTCGCCACAATATTTTTTGGGTAGTTAAAAAAAATTTACTTAGAAAACTTCTTAACTCGTCGATACTTTTCGGCATTCGCGATATTTACTCAGTACTTGAGAAAAAGTATCGAGTCCTCGATACTACTCAGTGCTCATGAAAAGTATCGATATTCTGTACTCGGTACTCGTATCGTTCTATCACTAATTGTGGCTCAACATCGCTAAATGCAACTTTGAAGTGGTCACGCTGTTGCGTTTATTTTCGAGTGTGTGCACTCGTGGCATCCATTGCGCGGTTAGCTTTTTGATATCCATATATTCATTTAAAATGTGATGTACCCGCTTAGTTGATTTAACTACAGCCTCAGCCACCTAACAAATATCAGATTTTCCAGTATTTTTTTTTTTTTGAGTATGCAGTTCTGTAGCCCATTTAATTATAGTACAATAAAGTGCAAGTTTTAAGTTGCTAAAAAAGTGCTTTTATTCTTGGTAATTTTTTAAAGCATTTCCTTACATGCAAACTATATTCGAAATTTTTTTCATAAATGCGTAATACAGTCAGAATAAAATTATAAAAAAACAACGTGATTTTTTAACAAGATAAAACTTGCACTTTGTTTTACTAGAAAAGTTTAAATTTGAAAATTTAGATGACACTTTGCAATTTAAAAAATTAGCATCTAAAAAATTTTTTAGTCAACTTTTGAAAACAATTTTGAATTTCTTGTTTGAAAACCTCCAAGAAAAGTCCAAAAAAAAAAAAACCAAAATTTGTTTGTTGGAGCAAGTATTAATTGTTTTCGAAAGCTCAATTTTCAATGAAATTATTTGGGACTTGAGTATAATGATTATATAATGGCACTATTTTTTCCCTATAGGGCATTAATTCAGCTTTCGAATTCTTATAGAAGAAAATATGCAAGACCGTTTGCAAAGAAAAAAAAACCAAAGCCAGTTTTTAAAACTTCCACTTGTTATATGAAAATACCCGCAAAAGTCAACAGTAAAAAAAAAAATATAAAAAATTAATGAGATTTTGCACCCGCTTAAAACTTGCACTTTATTTAATGGACTACTAAAAAATTGCATACTGAAAAAAAATCTTAAAAATCATTTTAAAAAGTTCAAATTTTTTTTTGAAGCTTAAAATAAAGTTGAAAAGTTTGACTTATATGGTTTGGTTAAAGTATGAACCATGTTTTATGAAAAAATAACAAAAAGTTTTAACTTTAATAACCTTGCAAATATTTAACAAAGATCACCCCACTGTATGTGGAATGTTATCTTATCTAATGTAAGCATTAATTTGTAAATTTTTTCCGCCATGCTCCACTTAATTTTATTTTCAATTCAATTTTCGTGAGTGCCGAACCCTCGCTTGTGGCATTTTTTGCATGCTGTTCAACATTCGCTAAACGGTAGAAAAACTTTTTGCACAAGCTTGTTCTGTTTATTCGACAAAACCTACGCTTGCACTTCACTACTATTTCCATTCAAAATATACTTAGCGCAACTACATAAAACTTTTTTTTTATAATTTTCTTGTTGACTGAATTTTAACAAATGTTGGTCCACCTGTCTGCCGGCGCGTGTTCATTTGGACATAAAGTTTTCGTAATTAAAATTCAATCATGTGAAAAAGACAGCAGCAGGTGTGCTGGATGGTTTGAAAGTGTGTTTGGTGAGTAAAAGCGAGCAGCTAAAAAGTAGTTGGACGTAGATGAAGTATTTCCAAAGCGTTGGGTACGTATGTATATATGTATGTATGTATGTATGTAGAACCGCTAAGCAACTATCCGGAAGACACTTTCATTATTCATAAGAAGAAGATAACGCTTGCATTCTGCGAATTGAAAAAATATATATATATTTGAATAAAGTTAAAGGTCTGACATATTAAGAAAAAGCAATTGTTTAATTTTTATTCATACGGCCAAAAAAAAATTCGCTTGTGATTAATGTGTTCCGCTGTTATCGCCTGGCTCATTTAGAAATATGCCCCTCTAATTGGCTTGGGTCACAGTTGATAAATGCTTTTCCCCAAGCAGCTAATGCTGCCTTCTAACAAGTATGCCCTTGGTGATCTTCATAAATAAAATTCCGTTATTGCATAAATTGTTGTTTGTTTGTGGATAGAAAGCCTTAGGGCAATCCCCCCGCCAATCGCTGGTAGCTCCGTTAACGGCATTAAGACATCGAGACGCGACTTTTCACATTTTTGAGCGTTGATTTACGCCTTATAATTTTTCAACTGCAACTTCTTGGGCATTTGTGTGCGTAATATCTACTTATTTATACACAAATGTATTTAATAGCTAACGAGCGCATCTATTTCTCGAAGCCGCAATCAAAGAAACAACAGACAATGGAACCGCAAAAATATGTAAAATGCTACAAGCAATGCGTCGGTTTCGTCGTCGACGGTGGCGGTGGCTAAGAGTGTGCTGCGCCATAGTGAATGAAAGCGGCGACATTTAAAGCTACCTGCCACAAAGCGCTAAAGTGTAGCTTTCTAGTTAATTTAAATTTACAATGCCAATGGGTATCCGCATACAAATCGCGCGCACGTTAGTTATGTTTGTACATATATGGAGAGAGTATACAGAGAATACAAACAGTAACTCAGAAAATTGTAGCTACACTTAGAAGTCACAGCATACTAAGGTGCGTGCCAACTGGCAATAAATTTGTGTTGTAGCATTTTTCTATGCATAGCAATTTTCGGTTGGAGGCCCAGTGTGTGTGTGTGCGTATGATGCGCGAAAGCATTACTATGAAAAGATCCACTCCAACCAGCAGCGCCACCTGCCGCTCTTCGCACACCCTCATAAAACACAGCTATGCGTGTTTGTATTTTTAGTGCAAAGTGGAAGCATGGCCATAACACTAGTGCTAGTGCCACTACAGGTGTTTTTATTGTACCATATTTTGACATGCTAAATTTGGTTTAACAGCCACTTCTACTTGTGTACAATATGATATGTACGTATGTATGTGCCTGCATTCAATAAAAACTGTGCATGTGTGAGTTGAGTGTTGGTGCTTATGGCATTTCGAAACTCTTATAACGTTCATGATATGCTCCTCTAGTTATGTTGTTATTGTCAATTAAGGTGATCTTAATTAGCAATTTTACAAGCCGACCACTATTACGTGTGACACCACGAATTTCAAGCAATTTTTTCTGCGCACCAATCTCAAAGGCTATGCGGCCAACTGCTAGAGGATATCAAATGTCAACTGGAATTAGGTAGGTATTTGTGCCAAGCAAGAGAGCGCTTAAACAAGACAGAACAGGTTAATTAGGAGAGCAAAAACGCCAGTAAAGGAAAAGGAAATGAAAAAATATAAGGCTGGTTATGAATGAGGAAAAAAAACGCGAATACCTGTCTCTCTTGAGCCCGAATCATTGAAGCTGTGCGGTAGAGTCTATTCAAGCCTGTGCCGATACTTTCGGCACGCACACACGGACTTGTGTCCTGTGGATACATCCGTAAGTTAGTAGGTATTTTCCTTGCTCATTCCTGTTTGGTAGTCCTATGCGATCCTGTACAGTTCCAATTCTGCTTAGTTTAGCTTTCAGCAGCTCATTTCTATCACATACATAGTGTGCAGAGGCGCACCGTGCTACAATGATGTCCCTACATAGATGTCCCTTTTCTATGAGATGAATATTAGGGATGTTTGGAATTCGTCAGAAGTTGAGGCCAAATCTCTTCTACAGTCAAATTGCGATCTAACCGAGATTTCTCTCCGAGAAATAGGAGAACGCCTGAATTGCCACCTGGCTATGTCAGAAAATGTTATCTGCAAAATTGCGTGTGAATTGTGTTTTAAGTACCAGTGAGGCTTCTTAATTGCAAACCTTTCCGCTTGGAAAACGTTTGCAAGGTTAGATAAGTAAAAGAGAGCTTCAGATTAAGTTGCTGTATGAAAATCCCTGCACCAATCCCGCACTTCACTATTGATTCGTTTATAAAGCTAGCCATGCCCTCCAAGTACTGGTTAATATTCCGTTCGAACCCAGTGAATTATTTTTCTACCTCCAGCAGCTCCCCCGAGAGGTCCTCAGAGAGGAGTGTTTAGAGCAGCAGTCTTGAGATCATTGTGAACAGTGCATGCTCAATGACTACTCTTCGATTCCGTTCTTGAAACATCTATTCTCTGAATATAAATATGTAGGCTAAGATTGCTCATTGCCGCGCTGCTTTCGTGGCCCGTATAAAATTTTTAGGCTACTTTAAGATGGGTCACTGGTACTGATCATTGTAAGGCCTGTAAAATTCGTTTAAATACTCCCTTATCTGCTTCCGAAACTTTGAAGTTCATTGAACCACCGAGGCGTGTGAGTTTTTTCGACGTACCTAAACCGAAATGCTTTCGTGAACGCCTTTCCTAAGGATTTATTTAAACAGTCTGAGCTAGCGTCAAGCTCGTTTTTATTGGAAGTGCCTTCACATTGCAGTTTTTCAGCGAAATTTTCTAGTACAGAGGGTACGCATCTTTTATGAAGTTAAACTCGAAGTATATTTATACGACAGTAATTTGAGCAATCTTGTCGTCGGAGATGCTCCATTTTGTGACTTTTGGATACTATCGACAGAACTCGGACGAAGAGGAAAGTAACAGTGCTACTATGTAGTATTAAAGCGTAATAGTTAATCCCCCCTATAACGTTCGTTTGAGAGCTGCCCCACAAAGTATTAGCGTTGCAAAATGTCCCTTATTTGCCGGGACGTCCGCCGGGACAAGATTTTTCCCGAATTTTCGACAATTTCATTATTATTTTCAACCTGTAAAGTTCTACTCACCATGGTCATGATTTAACGCGGCTATTGTGAGTAGGTCATTAGCAAGCATTATTGCATGCAACTCTGTAAGAGAAATATAGTTAAAAATTACCGTTGATTTTTTAGAATTTTTTTTCTGGAGAGTGTTGCGAATTTTATTCGATATAACTCATGAACAAAACTGACTTTTATATGGGAGAAAATGAGCAACACCCTACACAAAAAGCTCTAAAAAATTAATGGTAGTTTTTAGCGACTTGAGACATTCACTTTATTATACTCAAATTAAATCGGCTATCAAACTGCAAACTCTTTAAAGAAAATCGAATAAAAGAAAGAATCGAAATTTTGATGAACATTTTGTAAGTTTAATTATTTTTTTGTGAACTTTGTGCAAGCTTTGAAACTTTTATTTTATGTGTTATTTGATTTCGTTCGACCCGATTTGAATGAAAATTACTAACAATAAATAAGCATAAGTTGCCAACAGCATCATTTTGAATTTTGCTGCTATTATTTCGACCGCAACTGTATATATGTCTCGCTACATACATATTTTTGTATAAATTAAAAATTGTTGTCATAAAATAGACGAAATTCATCATAAATTTATAACTCAACTGAACATTACTTCGTTGAAATCGATCCCCTTTGTTAATATATGGTTCGTAGTTGGGCTTTTAAAGCAAATCCTTTATTTCTCATTTGTCCCGTTAAATTTTTGTAAATCCCGTATTTTTGGGACAAATTATGCCTTTATTTCATATGGCTCGATAAAAAATCTGGCAACACTACAACGTATGCCTTTTGTTTTTTTTTATCACAAACTGATGATGATGTTGACTCGTAATTCAATTCACAGATATGAAGACGTTTCTGCTACACAAACAGCTTAAGGAAATGTCGAAGATATCAATGATGTGTGAATTACGTTTACAAGAAATATATAATTATACATATACATTAAGGTGCCTCACCAAAATATTTCGAAAAAATATGGAGATATACTTACTTGAGCTGGACCCATTTGAAAATACTTTAAAAAATTTCATTATTGTGATTCCGTTGAAATGTTTTTTAACATCGCAGACCGGTTTAGCTTAAACATTGCTTGGGCCTGAGGTAATTTTTTAAAAATAATTAAACAAAAAATTTATTTATAAAAAACTTCAAATTTGCATTTACGTTCGAATCGAACCAGCGCACGAAAATCTTAATATTTTTACGAAATCTTTTGGCAGAAGTCTTAAAATACAATTAAATTTATAACTTTGTTGGAAAAATAGCACCCATCTTTTTTTATACGGAGTGTGGTGCAACCTAATACATATTTTTGCTTGTGCCGCCTCCTAAGTCTGCAAATTTGTTTGTTAAGTTATTTACGAATATTTATGACACTGTGGCGAAAAGTGGTGACAATTTAATTGCCATAACTTTTCGATGGCAAACGAGTTCTGATTAACTAAATGAGCGCTTTTAATAAATGGATACACGTACACTATTGAGATATGTATGTATACAACCACACTTTCGTGTGCACACACAATCGCCTGGCTGATTGTGCTATTCATATATGTACATACACACGAGTACTAGTATTAAATATATAGACGTCTACTATTTGCTTGTGACCTAAATACATTCACCCACAAACAGATTAGCCTAGATGTCAGCAACTTAAATGGCACAAAAGTAACTACAGATTTGATTATCCTGCATTTTACTTATGCGTTGCACTGCATGTACATATATGTGAATATGTATTTCAATATGTTGGTATGTGTGCTCTTTAAATATTGTCGCCATAATGTTGCACTCACATTTGGCTTTGTTTACTTCAGCTGTGCTGCTCTTTACAAATACTTTGAAATATTTGCCATATTTTTTTGTCGTCATACAGTCAATCACATACACAGCGACAAACATGGAAGTGCATGCGTTTGACATTAGGGAGGTAATCAAATTCATTAATAACACTGACAGCTACACTAGATGGCAAAACAAAATAACAAATAACATGTACAGTCTGTGTGAAAACAATGGGAAGAGAGATACAAAAAGCGAAAAAGGAAAATAGTAATAAACTACAAATAAGTGCACTTAGACTGTGTAAGTGGTCGTCTAAGTAAAGTAAACGAGCAAATGCTGCAAAACTATAAGTATGCATGTGTGTGTGGTGTGCAGAAGGAATATGGGAGAATATAAGATACAAAAGCGAAAATATGTAGAAATGCTTAAACATATTTACTATATACATATACATGTATTTATGAGTGTGTGCCCCTTTGTGTATCTACTGTTGTCTGCTACAGTTGTTTGGTAATTTCAGCGCCTCAAATGCAGAGCTGCTACTAAATCTTATATTCTAAATATACTTATACAAATGTGTAGTAACTACACATGCAACAACAAGCAGACTATAGTATGTATGTATATGTAATAACTAGCAACTAAGCCAAAGTGAGTGTGCGAACGTATAGAAAATTTTTCGTAAAATTTCCCAAATTTATTTAGCATATTGCCCAGATTTATTGCTTGTTTTCATAATTTTTATCTTTTAGCCAGTTTCTATATTGAGCAATAACAAGTCCTGTTGCATTTAAAATTCTTTTGGATTCACGTAATATCCCTAGGATGTATATATGCAGGGTCCGCAAAACACTACAGATGAGGTGTCCTTGGGACTAGGCTGAGCATTAAGATGTTCCAAAGAAAGTTTAAAATGATAAGCTCTCACCCCCTAAAATTTTTGTAAATGGAAAGAAGAAATACACGTATTTTTTGTTAAAAAAATTGATATGTAGAACTCCCGCAAAGCCTATGAAGTTTTCCATATTTTTTATATGACGAAAAACACTTTTTCGAAAAACTCTGCTTTTCTTCAGGATACTTCCAGCAATAATATCCAATAGTTTATTTTACCATCTTTTAATACAATTTTTTTTCGATTTTTTAAGGGGGGGGGGGATTTTTTGTGTTTTTGGGGGGTCACTATAAATATGTAAATGTTATAATAAAACGTGCTCCAAAAATAAAAAAAATTAAAATAAATTATATACCTCCTAGGGGGAGCACACATAAATTCTGTACCAACAGCGTCGGTATAGGAAACCAATTACGCAAAATAAATTAACAAAAAATTGCATCTCTGTTACAGTATTAAAGGTAACCGCTTTCGCAGCAGCACACATTGCCGTTGCAATTGCTTTACACCCACCTTAGTTTCCCTGTTCAAAAATTGTTCTCCTGCTCAGCATTTGGCTACAGCTCTCGGCCTCAGTGGACACCTGAAAATACAAAATCTATTATTGAAGGTCTTATGCGCCCCAATGTATGCTTACTTTAATTTCAGCAATCGGCAGTAGACCGGTGTATAAACATACATATGTACATATGAACGTGAAAAGAAGTCTTCAGTGAAATTGTGTTAAGGCAAGCAAGTAAGTGACGCAGTGTGTGTATTTACTTAGAATGATATATGTGTGTATGCATGTAGCTTACTCACGCACACAAACTTCAACACTTTTCTGTGCTTTTGTGTGACAGTGCTACAAAGAGTTGTACGGGGTTGTTTTTTGCCGAAATTTCCTGTTTTTGAGAAAAACAGGTAATTACGAATGTACCATTGTATTCGGTCTTGCTATCTGATGCTGTGTGCCCTTCGGTAGTTTAAAATTTGAAAGTGTTAAAGATCCACCACCACCACATCCAATCATGAAAAGTATTTGCTTACAAGAAACTCAAATTGTTACACATGTGTGAACAGACATGCTACTGCCTTGGCATACCAACAATTTGGTCGATAATTATACTTTATTAAAGGTCACAGGTAAAATTTGTTGCTTACCAAAAAAAACAAACACAACGTGCACCGACAACCTTTCTTCGCTTTGTGCTTTGTATGCATATTTTGCACGCTGCTGAGTCGAGACTTTGGGGCTAACGTTTTAACTTAATTACTGACGAATACCGAAAAGTTGACCCAGCTCAAGTTTAACATACTAATTACACAGGCTTCTCGATTTCATTGAATGTATGTATGTATGTGTGCGTTTGTATGTAGTGCTTAAATGGTGTGCTACGGGTCGTATGAGTGATATGCCTATGAGTACGGATTTGCTAACAAAAAGGTGTCAAATGGGAATAATTAAACCAAATAGTTTGCAAATGTGTGCATGTATGTATGTATGTACGTACACGTGTATGCTTTTCGATGATAATACAGGTAGGCTTAACTTCGGAGACAAGCTGATAAGGGCGCAGACATCTTTGCAAAGTGTCGCCTGGGGATTAAGTTGGTATTAAATACTAGCTCTGGTGTGGGCTTCTAATATACATTTACAGAGTATTGTGCGCAGATTATTTTCAAGGGAAAATTTAGCTTGGTAAAGAAACTGAAGGCGGGGATCCACTGCCGCAATTGCCCGAAGGTAGGTGGCAGACATTTGAGACTTTTGGTAGAAATTACTGGTTTGTGATAAGATAAAAAAACGTTATAGCCCTTCAAAATACTGGTAAGAAAAGGAATTCCAAATTTAATACAAAAAGGAAAGTGATATTTCTACTGGCCGTTTTAGAGCCAATGAGAAAAGTAAAAACACTTCTTTTAATTAAATTCCTTCTTTCATTAAATCTTACTAGTTGGATTGGTTAATGCCACATAATCACAATGTGTATGTGATACAAAAATCGAGTCAGCATGCCTACTCTGCCTGTCAAGAGGCTTTCAGGACTCTAGGATCGCTCTCGAAACTGATCGGGGAGTACCTCCCCCATCGGCTGCCTCGAATTACTCCCATAGTGATATTACTGCGTAATGCATAGCTAATGAATTGGCTGGACAGGACACACTTGAGTCATCTCTCTTAACAGGAAGGGTACAGGAAACACGAACATTTAAATTTTGGGCGACCGCATTTAGGTTGTTTTTTATTAGTAAAATTTTATTATTCATACGGCTCCATCGAGCCCAACCCCCATCCATTGGGGCCGGCCAAGGAGAATTTGTGAGAAAAAATTTTTGAAAAATGAATATCAAACAGCGCATTTATGTATGTATGTTTAAATTTTTTTTTATCATTTGAATAGCTTGAAACGTTTACATAACATTTTATTTTATTATAAAATCAACTCAGCACCGACACGTACAAATATTTTCCATTTATTTTGCTTTAAATATTGTCTTAGCCTCGTAATGCTACTTGCATAAATAAATATTGACAAACTCAAATGAAATTTCAATTTGAACAACAATTATTGCGCCACGTTAAATACATAATTATTTACTGGTATTATACAAAATTATTATCATAACAATTGCATGCAAGAAAATTGGAAAAGTTTTTAATAATTCAAAAATATCTACTGATAAATTCGAAGTGCGCGTGCCATCATGGTAAAACATTATAAGGCAAAACCATTCTCTCACCTTGTCGGTCATGATTTTTTTCCAACGTTTGCAAGCATTTTAAAGACACATGTATGTACAAAAATTTTAAATAAAACAAGTAATTTTTCAGCAAAAAACACAACGGATTCAATTCTCATATAAAAATGTGAGATTACCGTTAATTTTTACATGTTCGAATGATCGGATTAAAACCAAATTATTGCAGAATTATCGAAATCATTTGGCGTGTTCTAAACTTATGTGGAAAAATATATAAGAAAAGGAAAAAAATATATATATTCCGACGAATTGATAACCGTCTCCTATCATGGGCGAACACGGCGTATGAGTGACATTAAAAAAACACTTATCTAATGAATAACCAATTTAACTTAATTCATTTGGGTATTTTCGCTAAAATAGTAGGATTACACTGCTCGTAAAAACTTTAAATACTTCACCTTTAATTGATTTTAAATAATAGCAAAATTAATTAGAATTTTGATTTATTTTAATTAGTTTTTTTTCCTAAGTAATAGCAAATTGCAGTTTATGTACATACATATCCGCGAATTATTTTCAATATACATATTATTTGTTTTATTTTTTTTGCGACATTTAATCGGAATTAATTAAAGCGCAATAATGGCATAAACGTGTAGTATATGTATATGTATATGTATATGTAAATGTATATGCCTAAAGCTACATATTAAGTCTAATTGATAATTCTACTTTTTTTAGCATGTTCTCTCATGTATACAACCACAGGGAACTACAAATCTAAAACTAATACCTTTTCAATATAAGCAAGAATTTTTACGAAATAAATAATACTAAATTTTGCAATGAAAGTAAGTTTTGCAAGCAATAAAGCTGCTAAAGCGGTTTCGGTGATAAACCTACCTTGGATAAAGGGAAACCCAATTTTTACCCGAGTTATTGTGTTCGTGGATGGACAGAGAGTCACACCTTAATCGATTTCCGTTTTCATTCTGAGCATTTTGATATATTTTTATATAAGTAAGTAAGTATAGCAGGTCAATCGGTAAGAAATGGTGCTTGAGCCCGAGTATACCAATTCTTCTTTATGGTCTTGAGCAAAACCTCCATTCCTAATCTACTCAGCACAGTTCAGAGGATTAGTATAATCTGCATCAGCGGAGCAATGTGGACAACGCCAAGTCATGCCTTAAATATCTTTTGGATATTCTGACTAGTGAGTCAGCAGATGACATCTCTTGCTGCACTTCGGTTAAGAGAAACAGGGCAAGGATTGTTGGGTCACTTATGCATTGTGGAAACGTATGGCTCAAAAATTAATGTTGGAGTGGGAGGGGGATTTTTCTCCCGCAGTCCTGCCCTGAGCCATTCATTTCGACTACCGGACTACGATAATGTCTTCCAGGCTGAGTTCTACGCTATAATAGAGCCAATAAACGAACTTCGTACTTATTTAAAAGATAAAGATGTGCTAATATTTAGTGACAGCGATGAACGAATTGCAGAACTGTCTCAACCCCATTTGGGCGATAAACTCTATGACAGAGGAACTTGCGAGGGGGAGTACGGCCAAGCAGATTTTTCCAGGAAAAAAAACTCATCGGAGCATTTATCAATTCTCGGGCAAGCGATAGATGGATGCAACTAAGACCTGTCGTGTTTCTGGGCAAACTTGACCTAGGTGGAATCCAAAAAGCCTCGCAGCTTAAATTCTCTAAAGAGGGATTATATATTTCACACAATTGGTGCTCCAACAGGCCACTGCCTTATATTTAGGTAAATACACAGAACCATAGATGCTGAAGAAGTTCCAAAAACTATGAGGAGGAGGAGGAGATAATTATCCACCTCTCTGTAACTGCCCGAAATTATCGATAAAAAGATTGCTGCAAATTTGGAGATTTAAATCCTAGCTGCCTGACACAATGAATCAGCAAGAGGCAGTGAAAATTCTTATTTGCGGTAACACAACTGACCTTCAACTCGTGGCCTATGCCCTGCATAACAGTGGCAGCCACACCTACCTACCTGCCTAGCTATGTACTATATATGTACGTCTGTACCTATGTCGATTCCCTTAAGCTGCTACAAGCAATCGTTATGCGAACAAAGCGAATATACCCTTGCAAACAAGTGGTCACCAAAAAAAGAAGACAATGGAAATCCTTAGTCACTTCCATGCAACTGCATCATAAACCCACAAAATAGTTCTGCTTGAACTTCATTACAAATTACTGTACTTTTATATGTATTTGCCTTGTAGAAGTTCCACCCCCCATTACAAAGAACGTTCTTCCTAGCTGGAATGTAAAAGCATTCTGAGCTGCAAGTTAATCAGTTGAACGGATAATTTATTGCAAAACTTTTGACTAGTTCTGCAATCTTCTCACTCTCAGGTGCCGTTTTGATATGAGCATAAATGCTCTTTGCTGTAGCTAGCCTACGCCGGCATGTCGCTTGAGTAAGCGTTTGCGGTCAGAGCGAATAATTAATGAAATTCTCAGGTACTATTTTACAAAAAAAAAGAAGATGTTTGATACACAAACTGATGTAATTCAATTCTGAAATGCAAGCGAGAAATTAAGAACTTTAACAACCTTAAATTCGCGCTTCTGAGAATCCTGATTTACTACCAATTAATTAACGTCTGTCCAGTGATGCCTCATATCTAGGAATGTTGTACTTGTTTTGCATCCTTATTAAAATAAATTTTTTCCTTTGGCTCCAACTTGAAAAATTTCGGATCTCCTTCGCTCGCTCATTTTGCAAATAAGAACGCAAACATGCTTTACCAGCCCTCTGCCTTGCCACAATCTGCGCGCACAGGCAATGTTTTGGCAGACAGCCTGCAGTAATTTATTACCGTCACTCATTACAAATATGCGCATGCACATATGTGACACTTTGCTTATCCATCGTAGCATCCGTTGCATGTTCTGTTTTGTATGTTGCACATACTCGTTGGCATGTTGCATGTATGTATAGAAGCAAACTTCACTGGTACAGAAATTTTAATAATCTGCTGTCACTGGCAGCTAAACGCTTTGTGCTTTTTGTGTTGGAAAATGATATAGTCGGTGTGGCATAAAATTACTTTGGAAGTGCATCAAAAGAAAAACAAAAAAAAAACAAAAATATTATGTTAAGCAAGTTGGTGGCGTTGATACAAACTTATTTAGCTGCTGACATAATAGGCGACAGCACGACATCGCATCGCCGAAACCGTGGTTCGAGTAATGTTGGCAGCACCTTAACAATAATAACTTTTGGAAGGACGACAATTTATGTTTGCGCACATTATTTATGGCATTTCATGTTATTAATGGTGTGTGGTAGGTTTTCTGATGGACGGACGACACAATTGTATGAGTAGTGATGTGCGGATAGTCAAGACTTGTGAGTTTTTGCAGAAACTTTATCACAACAGAAATTCGCGCTGCTAATGATTGACATATAAGTTTGATCTTCAGCATCATTTATTCACATAAAACTATTTTTTTAATGTATTTTTGCTTGCTTTTGTATGTATGTTATCTTCGGTCTTAACCTTGCTCTTTGTCGTGGTCGTAATCTTAGTCGTAGTCTTAGTCTTAGCCTAAGTAGTCACTTAGACCCAGAGTGCTTTATGATACCGCATGAGGGTTTTTCAATTATCCCTGTTCCCGTGTTAACCACTTGGTGTTGAGAAAAAAAGTGCATAGGCTTCTAACGTTCGCCGCTTTGAGGTCATCGTGATCGTTTAAGAAATGGCTCCTAAAGCTTTGGCTCTCCGTTTTGACAGAACCAGACAAAGGCAAAGAAGATGTGCGATGCTTTCCTTTTCATCTTCATCCATGAAGCTTGTATGTTCGAAGGGGGATGGCCAGAGTAAACCCTTATATCTGTACCAGGAAATGTCGTTTCCTGACGCGCGAGTTCGTCAGCCTTGCAGTTTTCATGAATGTCGCAATAGACAAGTACCGTGTTCCGAATAAACCCCACCACCGACTCTTTTTCGCACTTCGATCCGTCCGTGTAGACATGTCCATTTACCGTTCCTGCCTTGAGGGAAGAAGGGTCGTGAACATGGCCTTGAAAGTGCGGGTGGGTGGGATGTAGTCGGTTGTAGGAGACTGAGTAAGGTCATTCCGAGTTTCGCAGTGGCTGATATGGGGATGCGTTAATTTCTTGGTCGCGTTAATCCTAATGACGGTATCATATGCCATCTTTGTTGCATATAGATCCGTAAGGAGAAATACTAGTAGCGTGTTGAGCGTTTTGGTGGTTGTGGTCTTCAAGGCTTCTGTTATCAGTAGTGAAGCCAGCCGTTGAACTTTGTCCTTTTTGTTGAGAGAATTCCCCAAACCACTACCTCGTAGGGAAGAATCGGCCTTACCAGCGCGGTGTAGATCCATGTTACAATTCTCGGCTCGAGACCCCAGTTTTTGCCAATAGCCATGATGCAGAAGTATATGGCAGTTGTGGGTTTACGAACCCTTTCATCAATGTTAGGTCAGCAGTTTAGTTTCCTATCCTGAATTAGATCTAGGTATTGTAACCTGATCAGTTATCTGCAGTGTGGCACCATTTAAGGTAAGATTAGATTTCTTTCTTTGTAAATAGTACAAGTTCTGATTTGGTGGTATTTACTCCCAAGCCAAGGTTTTTGCACCATCGCGAGAAATTGTTTAGTAGGTTTTGAATGAGATTAGTCAGGGTGCTAAGTGTTTTCCTGTAATGCTACCGTTTCCTTATATTCTTTTCATCAAGCTGCCAACGGCAATGTTCCATAGCAGAGGTAAGAGTACACCTCCCCGGGGGGCTTCCCTTAACACGTACTTTTTGGCGGAAGATTATCCTAGGTCAAAGATGGCTGTGTAGCGCTGTATCCACACAGAGCTTTGGGCCATCTATTTTCCTTAATTTAGGTGTCCAATATGCGCTCTAGTGACTTCAGTAGGAAGGACGAGAGGCTTATTGGTCTCATTGCGCCTCACAGTGATACATAAAAAAATATTCAAAGAGCCGGCGCAGAACCTAAGTTATACGTATGCAACGTTTGCGGATATACGTAAAAAAAAACGGAGAATTTGAATGATCAATGTTTTAAAGCATACCTCCCATACAAACCAAACCTCAAAAACGCCTTAAAAAGCCATAAAAGGCGCACCGATGAATATTTGACACCGAAATTTTGTACATATATTCGTAAAAATGGTGTATATGAAACCTCCCCCCCACCCCAAAAAAAAAAAAATGTAATCGGTTAATTTTTAACCATAACTACCATACAAACCTAACTTCAAAAATGCTTTTAAACGCGCACCAATACATACATGTATTACTTCGAAATTTTGTCCATATGTTTTTATTAATGTCATATGTGAGTCATCAAAAACTGGGTGATATCGATTAATTTAAAGCATACTTCCTACACAATCCTAACCTTAAAAATGACATAAAAAGTGGATCGATAAATGGTCTCATTAGTATAGGAGGTTAAGTTAAAAGTGGCAAATATGAGCCAATTTTTTTCAATAGTCCAAAGAAAATTATCCGATCTTAAATTATTCTATAGCTAAGAGGGAGCAAAGTTTTTGTCCATAAAAAGTGCAAAAGTCGGCATTTATAAAGTGTTAATGTTTGTTTGCCTTTATTTATTAAAGTATTTGATCTATAATTTGACAAGTAATTGCTAAACTTTCAAATGAATCTACAGTAAAAGCAAAGAAAACAAAAGTTATTAGAAAAGCGCAATTCTGAGTGAAATAAAAATCTGGATAAGTTGTAGTTGAATAATATTTTTGTGGAATTTATAATTTTAACACGCTTATTGGCATTTTAACAAATTATGAATACCCCTTATGAATTTTCCTTATTCAAATACTGCTTTTTAAGGCTAAACCATAAAATGAAATATGTATAAGAATTGAACTGAAATTTTCCACCGACATACCACTGTGCGCCACTAGGAAAGTTTTACATATTTGAATCAAATTGATTCTATGGAATCTATGAAAATGGCTCGCAATCGGGGTATCATTACATAGGTTTCTTAGTGGTCAGGATGTCAAGCAAGTTTACCATTGCCGTGTGTCTGTAGACATTTTCGTTTATTGGGTTTTACAACTGCTTCTGATCAATAATTTCTTACACAGTTTTTACCAACTGCATATCATTTATTAACCAATAACATTCACCTAGAACAAGTAAAAAATACTACTACGAAAATCTCTGCGCCGGAGCTTTTGGAAGTGTGACAGCATTGTCTTAGAAGCGACAATGCTAGTGACTATGATAGTGAGTGGTAAATGAAAAAAAGTGCAACAGGAGGGACACTGCGCTAAACTGACGGTGTAATTTGCTATTCAGCGCACAGCTGCCACGACCAACTGAAATGCAATTGCATGTAGCATTTACCAAGTAAGCGGAAAAGAGGATAAGCGAAAAGAGCGCGCAATGCGGAGTGAGCATAAGGGAAGGAGCAAATCTAAATGCTGTGCCAGAATCAAAAAGACAGCTGTTAATTTGGGCGAATCATTGCAATTTCATAGGCGGACAAGGCACGCTCAGTTAAACGACAGAGGCAGCTGCTATAAAATGAAAAGCAGAAAAGAAAAATAATAAAGCAGGTGTAGAGGGGCCAAAAACTACTAAAAGGCTTTAATTAAAAGAAAATTTGTAACGCATTTTTCCAAGAAAGTTTTCAAAAACTCTATTTGCGCTTAATAAACGTTGTTAAATAGAAATTTCACACCAATTGCGCCACAGACTGTGTGTAAGTCTGTGTGGGTTTGAGTGTGGTCTTCATATAGTTTTCTTTTTGTATTTGCACTGGCTCTGGCTTGGTATTAGGATTGTATAATTTGCAAAGTCTGCAATGACTTTTATTTATATCTGCTTGCTTGATTTATTTATTTTTTTCATGCCGCGCCTGCAACGTCGGGTAGGGCAACGGCTAGAAGATTGCTGTGTGTGTGTGGGCAGCAGTTGTGCGAAGAAGTTGTTCATAACTGTGATTCTATGCTAATGAGCGTCGTCACGAAGAGATTCAAATGGTTTTTGTGCAGTGCGAGCAGACTTATAATATCGGCGTAGATTTTCTTATTATGAAACTTAATAAAAATGACTCTGCAGCAAATACTTTCCTGCATTTTTTTGCAAAGTGTTGCTAAATTGCGTGGCATTTGCCTAGGAAGAATGGAAAAATATTGGAATGGAAAATAGTTATAAGTAGTTATGTACATACATTAGGGCGGCTCAATTTGTATGGACAATTTTTTTTTTTAATATTGCACATATAGTACAGATGGATTCTACGTATAATCCTTAGCGAAGAAACCATGGGTCAAAAATCAGTTTGAAGTTTGTCAAATTGCGAAAATAGGTTTTTTAGCATTTTGCTGTAGTGTCATAAGGAAGTGCTTACATTTTGTGTACAAAAATTTTGTAAGGGGTTGTTGGTATGAGGAATCTATATCTGAACTTACTTTTCTCTTTAAACTTCCACCAGAGGACGCAACGGTGAACATTATCTTCGAAACCAATTTTCGCAATTTGGCAAACTCAAATTTGATTTCAGACCCACGGATTCTTCGGCAAATTTGCATAGAATTACACGTCGAATCCTCGTATGCAATACGCACATAGTAAAAGAAAAATGTACCCGCCCTAACCTGTATATGCATGCGTGTTTGTAGAGAAATGTTCAGTTGGTAAAAAAAATGGGCAAAAGCAATGCTCTCTCAAATTTCGCCTACATATGAATATATCACAGATAATACTTGCATAAAATTATGTACTAGTATATTAAGTGTGAACGAGGAAAATAAATCAAATGTCGATACGCCCACATTTTATAATCGTATTTGGTGATCTCCAAAGCGATTATTTTAATTTTTTTAGAGGCTTTTACGTTGCTGGAATTAAGTTTTTGCCTGAGAAGGTCCCCTAGCAAAATTTTCCGAATAATAATTTTCTAGAATATATCAATAGTCTAACGAACTTA
>NW_023458562.1:19211026-19225012 GCF_013731165.1 Rhagoletis pomonella
AAAACCGTTTTGGAAAAGAGCCGAATAATCGAATACCCTAGTAAATACTAGCGTGGTTCACTCAGTTTTTCCAAACTGGTTTTAACCGTTTTTTTTTAATCTTTTTATGCGGTTATTTTTTTTTTTTAATTTTTTTTCGAATACCGGGTAAACCGGATTTTTACAATAGAATAAACCGGGGTTTCTCCTAGTTTATTTATGCGTAATCCAGAATTTAAAAATTTTAATTTTTTTCATGAAGAAATATATACAAATACGAGCTCTTTTTTACTTAAGAGCTGCATACTGATCCAAGAAATTTTGATGGAAAAAAATTTACGTTTCCGTTTCAGTTGAAGAAGATGTTGATTGATTAACTATAACAAACTAGTTCACTAGATGATATCTTCATATCAGCAAGAGAGTCGGTTCTATATGCCCGAGTTTTCCTCGAACTTTCCTAAGTGTTCCACTTTTCTTGTTTTACCAATCCAAAATATTTCGAACTTTTTTGCCTTATTTTTTTCAAAATTAAAGTTACACCAATTGTTAGCAGTGAAATTGTAAATAAAGTCATGACTTTTGAATAACCGCAAGTGTTATTTTAGAGAAATTATGTAAAATAAAACCGGTTTATACAGTTTTTGCTTAGTTTGAAAATGGGGAAGCCATTTTCGAATAACTCGAAAACCGGTTCTCGAAAAAGACAATTAATCAAACACTTAGTAAAATCTATCGATCCCAGCATATCTATGCAGCGAGCAGAAATTTCGACCCAATTCATTTTCACGCTTACCAATCATCCTTCTTCTCCTTCTCAAAACGCAATTTTTTTGTCATTAAAGAAAAACCGTTTTTTAAAGATTAATAAAGTATCTCACCCGACACTGCTTTTACGCACTTTCCTCCTACTGATTCACATGCAACCACCATTTACAATGCTTATACTACGTCGCTGCCTGCACTTCATCATTTGTCTCTTATCCTACCTATTCTCATTATAGCTTATCTGTTCTTTTGTTGCTTTCAGCTATTCATTTTCAGCTAAAAGGAACTAGCAAGGGAAATCTCTCTTAATGGAAATCGGTTTTACTGCATTCAAAAACAATGGCAACACCAACAAACACAATAAAGTTGTCAAGCATAATTATTGCCATTCATATTTTTTTTAATTAAAACGTATATAGATATACATATGTATGTATGTTTGTAGGTATATATGTAAAGTGTTAATCCCTTACATATACATACATACATACTACATACAAAGAAACACGCGTGAGAATCTCATGGCAAACTCCCACCTGTCGCCAGCATTTGTTTGGTGTAGCAGCATCAGCAGCAGTGGAAGAAAAAAGGAATTAAGTCAAGAATGTATCACCGGATTGCCCACTAGCTTGGCTATTAAGCCCGAAGACACAATAAACTTACGAGTAAATCAGCCAAGTGAAAATGAAGTAGAAGAAAATCGTACATAATTAACGGGTTAGAGGAAAGAAAGTTGGAAAGAGGTATGCAAATAGAAGCGTGTGAGGAGGTGGAGATGCTACCTTGGAAAATTTCTGCTTAAGTCTAAATGAAAAGGGTCAGAAATGAGAATTTATAAAAACCTTTCGCTGTTACATAAGTACATACATATACCTGGTTATTTAGCGAATTCTTTGCTGGACATATTTTTCTCTGAATTAATTCTGAATGCTGTAAAATACAAGTTACTCGTTTTATCGACCGCTCACAGCTGGTTATAATTGTGATTTATGTAAATATATCACATTGGCTATCTCAGAACTTTTGTGTAGCAGGTATTCTTTTTTGCCGGCAATTAATGGTACAAGTTGGCTGTGCTTACGTGCTCAGACACATAAGCTTAATTTTGGGTCGTAGATTGCGGATTTATATACCCTTTCGCTAGATCAGGTAATTGCCCTAAGATATTTCCATGCTAATTCTGCATTTCGTATGAAAATAATTCAAACTTTAACATGGAAAATGTTACTCATACGCCATGATGTACCCATAGTACGGCCGCAAGGAGCGCTCTGAAGCTCAGAATAGCCAAAATGTGGAAATCAACCAAATTCGGGCATACAGCAATAAAAATAATAATAGATTGGCGCTTACAAATATGTTAGTGTTTGGCCCAGCTTCTCCACCGATTTTTGGACCTACAGTTTTACGCCGACTCTGAACGACAATTGTATTTTTATGAGAAGCTATTTTTTATGGCGGAAATACACTCGGTGGTTTGCCATTGCCTGCTGAGGAGCGACCGACTTTTTTTGTTATTTTTTTTTATGTTGTCAGCACTCATTACATTGCGCCTGTTTGGGACTTCAATACGAAGATACCCATTAGGTTCCCGACCAGAGAAGAATGCGATGCAGGACTTCCAGTAGCAGAGAGGGGTATATCCATCTACACTCACAGTTCAAAGATGGAACAAGAAACCGGAACCGGTGTCCACTCGCAGGACATGCAGATCAACCGGTCTTTTCGGCTACCGAAGTAAAATAGTGAAATCGGGACGTGTATGGAAATGTCGCAACATGCTGGCGTCACTGGATTCCCGGACATAGCATCATTGAAGGGAATGAGTCGTCTGATGAGCTGGCCAGATGCGACTCAGAGATGCCAATAGAAGAAGCGGATAGCTCTGCACTACCACAGTTTGATGTTAGGAAAATTAATGAGTACACCGTGGCCAAACGGGAAGACTGTAAGACCACAAGATTATTATGTCCGCGGCTTAGTAGGAAAAAGGCAAAGGACTCAAAAGGTAAGAGTTCTTACCGGCGTCATAACAGGACAGTGTGCTATAGCACCAATGCTTCGACGGTGGCGAATACCACTCTCTGCAAAGGTTGCCATGATGAGCATGAGAAAGACTCAACTGACCACTATCTGTGTCGATGTGCAGGTCTACAGACGAAGCGACTCAAGCACTTGGTTTCACGCTTCTTCAACAGTCTGGGCGAGGGAGCGCAGGTGGAACTATTGGATCTCATTGGCTTCATCAGGGATAGTAATTGGTGAAGTAGAATAATGACTTAAAGCTACTCTGTCTTTTATAAGTACGTGTCTTCTCTTGATACTCGCGAAAAGAGGGCACTCAGAAAGGACAATTCTGTCTCCGAGTGAAAGTATAGAATATTCCTCATATGTATGCCCTCATAGCCTAACCTAACCATATGCACCTAGTCCCACCATATCCACCATATTCTTATCGAGCAAAAAATAAAATCAGAAATTAACAAACAAGCTCGCGCTATGCTATGTATGTGGATCGATTACAGGAAGGTGACTGTAATCAGCTGAAAATTCATATGAACAAGCCTGCGAGCCGATAGTGCCTTAGGCGCTTCCAAGTAAAACCAGACACAAGCTTGCGAAAAGTCAAAAATTAAAAGCACAATGTTTATCGAAAAATTTTTCCGAGCTCAAATGGGCCATTTGCTTGGGTATAACTTATTTAAAGTTAATTACACATTCTTAGCACTGCTGTTGGTAACTGTACGCTGCTAATATAATAAACTCAACATTATAACGAGGATGGTGGCTCTACCAACTGCTGATTGTGAAATTGTTAAAGCTTTTGTAAACGTCACAGCTGCATTTGGCACTTAATTATCGTACAAAGCGGAAAATTTACATTGTACTCGCAACGAGGTAATTAGATTACCGTTTCAAATTAGACAATTTGATTGCGGCGGCAATACAACTACGAGCTACAAATGAGGCAGAGGTCAGAATAAATAATGGCACTTTAAGCGTTTGGCTGAGGGATATTCGCGCTAAAAAGGAATAAATAAATAAAAAAGGGAAAGTGAAACTGAAATCTGTAACGGGTACGCTTTTAAATTTTTTTTTAGGTAAATAATTTCTAAAATTATGAGAGATACAAATCTACGTATGTGTGTATGTAAAAAGATCCCATAAAATAAGACAAGGTGAAAACTTCCACACTGTTATTGAAATAGAAAAAGAACATAACAGAGGACGATAAGTAAGCTAAAAAGTAAAACAAAACAAAATTAGCAACCATAAAGTGCTGCATGGCAGTGGAGGACAACTACTACTGATGCCCAGCTATACTCCCACACACGTATATGTATACATACATACACATCGTTTGATTTTCGGAACTGCACTTGTTTTATTTAACTGCGATTTCCTTCTAAATACCAATGACTTGGCAAAACATACCAAAACTGGAGCAAATGGCAACAAATATGCAACGACTACAAAGACAGCAATAAAACAATAACAAAATATGCATTTTGTGTGCCAATAAAATGTGCCAAGCTGTGATTTCGTACGCTTGTACGCCCCTAAAAGTGTGCCAATAAAAATGATATGCTGGCAATGCATTCTACTTACGAGTACTGAACAAAAACCCTTACGCTAAAAAGCCCTTTCCATCCCTCTTGGAAAATGACGAACATTTCCTCATCATTTCGCGCGGAAACTCCGAAGAAGTTTTAAAGTTTACTTTTTTCCTTTTAGATTTTAACAAATTTAAAATTTTATCAGTTGAATAATGGATAAAGTCTCGTATTCATTCAAAAAGAAATTATCCGAAATATTTCTATATTTATTCCGAAAGAAGAGGGAATACCCCATGACATCGTTTGTTGATTTAAGGGAAATGCTGTTTTACGTTCCGCCGAAGACATACATTTGCATGGCGGAATGCTCGCTTTTCCTAAGGGGTATTATGTATGTACATACATATGTATGTATGTATGCCCTAACATTGTTGATAACATTGTTAGAAGCTACATAACTAGAAGAAATCAACACAAATGATTTGTCACTATTTATGTGAGCGTAAAGTTGAGAAACGATTGGACAGAAAATGTGCACTGCAATATGTTAAGTTATGGAGTTGTTGTAAAAACTAATGGCTGCACAAGCGCTGAAAACGTAGGTATGCAGAGAAAAGCCAAACCAGTCATAAAAAATACCAGTTCGTTAACTAGTATGTCCTAAAACGATGGCCTACCAGTTCGAAAATTTCGAAGAACTTAAGCGTTCAGCGACATCTGCCTTTGAATTACCAAAGCCAAAAAAAAACCGAAATTAATAGTTTTTCTCGTGAGATCACAGGTTCGAGTTCACTTGCAGGTGGTTAAGATTTCTAAATTTAAATCAATATAAGTCATTATAGTTATTTAAATTTAAATATTGGTGTAAATAAAGAATTTGAAAATCTAATTTTATTGCAGGAAAAGCATACATATGGGAAGAAATATTTGTGACATAAAAGAAAAAAAATATATATATTTTTAATTAAATTTAAAAATTACAATAAAACCCTGCTAATTTTTTTTTTAGTTTTCCTTGAAAACGGTTTTGCGCATTTTCTTCCATAAGAAACAAGTGCCAAAAACCGTCAAAATAAAAAATATTAAAAATCAAAGCAATTTTGCGGTAGCTTAAGACTTGCACTTTATTATAAAAATCTTAATGGGCTACAAGACTACATACTCAAAAAAATTCAAACAAAAATTTAAAAAATTTTGAAATTTTTAATGTACACATTTTACTCAACTTCAAATTATTGTAGAGTGCATGAGTGTAGAGATTGTGATTTTTTTTAATTTTTGTTGAGATGGCATATTTTCAAGAACTATTTTTTTATCATAAAGTTTGTATGTGAAAAATTTTTCAAAAAAAAAATTAATATTTTTTGTCGTAGAGAATTTTTATGTGTGTAATTTTTTCAACGCCCCGTTTTCGAGATATTTGGAAACTATTAAATCGATTTGTTTTTGTTTTTGTGCTATAAAGTTTTTAAACATTTTTAATCACGCTAAAATTTCATATTTATTTAAAAAACAAATATATTATATTTTTATTTAAAAATTCGAAACAAATCAAACTCATGAAGTGTGAACCCCGTCCGTTTTGATATGGAACGCCCCATATACAGACTCCCCGAGCGGAAGTTATGCATCTCTTAAAATACCTCATTGAATTTGACGGATGCCTTCCTCTGTATCCCTTTACAGCAGCAATTGTATCTGGGCTAATTCATGGTGGGACAAAAACAAAAAAAAAACAAGTAAGAGCAGCGCTAGGCATAGCCGAAGACTTCATACCTTTCATGAGCATCTGAAAATTTTTCTTTAACAGATTACTGCATTTGAATAAATTTATATATTCACAGCAGGCATAGATAGAGGAGATACATATATAAAAAATCATATCTAAACAATTAGAGGTATGGAAGATATACCTTATATAGCACCAATCTAAGTGATTTTCACTACTGTGTGATCGGTACGTAAACCGGTAACACAATTTAATGGGTTTAGCTTCCTACATAAAGGAGATACATATATCGCAAAAACTGGTATCTGAACAATCAGTGGTACAAGAGATTATGATTATACAGCATAGATTTTGACGATTTTCTCAGTAGACTTTGTATTATTATTTAAAAAATAGCTTACGAAATTTAGAAATTTATCGGTTTTAGCTGTCCAAATAAAGGAGTTTTACAGTAAAACCCCATATCTGAACAATCAGTTGTATGGGGGCAATAAACAGGTTATAGTGACCCGATCTTTGTTAATTTTATTGTAAACTTTCTGTTGACAATGAGTGAAAATAGGGCGAAATTTCATGTTTCGAGCTACATAGATGGAGTAGTTATAACAAAAAATCGCATATCTGAACAATCAGTTGTATGGGAGCTATAAGTAAAAGTGACCCGATCTTTGTTATTTTCACTGTATATTCTGTTGTTAATGGGTGGAAGTATTGCAAAATTTCATGTTCCTAGGTGCATAAATGGAGGAGTTAAAACGAAAATTCTCATAACTGAACAATCAATTGTATGGGAGATATATGTTATAGTGACCCGATCTTTGTTATTTTCACTGTAAGTATTCTGTTCGTAATGAGTGAAAACGGTGCGAATTTTGATGTTTCTAGCTGTATAAATGAAGAAGTTATGGCAAAAAATCTCATATCTGAACAATCAGTTGTATGGTGGATATAGGTTGTAGCGACCCGATCTTCGCCATTTTCACTGAAAGTATTCTTTTGATAATAAGTGACAACAGTGCAATGAGTCTAGCTACATAAATGGAGGAGTTATAACGAAAAATCTTATATCTGAACAATCAGTTGTATGAGAGCTATACGTTATAGTTACCCGATCTTTTTAATTTTCACGAAACCAAATGGGTCAAATGTAGTAAAGCTGCATTTGTTGTTTTTCTCTCTGAAGTCAGGATTTTGTTTAAAAGAGTTTGTAGTTTCAAAGATATGATCATCTCCAAAAATGACTTAAAAAATTCAGCGCAATGTAGAATAACGTTATGGGTACCAAATGAAAGGAAAATCTGTAAAATTAAAAAAATATATATATAAAAATTTTTTTCCTCACAAGAACGAATAATTCTCTACTTATGCCTTTTTAATTAATTATATTTTTCTAAGTTAATAAAGGTAGAAGGACGAAATTCGAGGATGTGTTGATATATTTTTTCAAAAATAATTATTTCAAAATTTCAATTATGCACCAATAGGTTTAATTGGTGTAATTCTAAAGAATTCTTTAATCTTTAATTTGATACACATACTGTTTTTCTACAATGCACTTAATTTTTTAATAATAATCTTTTTTTTTTTAAGTTGTCATATTTTTCAAATTTCAAAGTCCTTTTAAAAAATCTTGACGTCAGAGAGAAAGTCTAAAACCGCAGTTTTGCTACACTTGGTCCATGGTTTCACGAATTTATTGACCTTTTTGTATACAATTTTCTGCTGCACGGTGATATCAGGGTTGTAATCAAACATCTGAAACACCACAGCTCACTGCAAAGTAACCTTTCAATGATCTTACTCATACCGTTAAGTTCTAGAGCAGTTCGTAACTGTATCCAAACTTGGGGAAGGTTCTATGTGATTTCATTGCTTTTAATGCTGTCTGACTGTCCGGTGTGATAATAATTTTGGCCACGTTAGTCCACCTACCAAGACGTTCTCGGGTGCAGATTTCAGTTGCGTAAATTTTCGTCTGCGAAATCGCTGGAATACACCCATTGTCATATTTTTCAAACCTGATGCTGTGCTATATTCGCTAACCATTTGACCGGCTTCTTTTGTATACATGCAGCAACAGATTTGTTTTCTTAAATATATGTAAGCATGTAAATATGTATGTATGTACATTTCAACAAGTATTTATGTATACACATTAATGCATTTGTAAAAATGCGAGTGAGTGTTGTAAAAGTGTTAGGAATGAATATCAGAGTATTTTACAAATGCAGCATTTCAACAAAAGTGTTAGCTGTCAGTTTCAATGCCACAAGTACAAGTAAAGTATCTTTCTCTAAAAAAAGTTGTATACACTTGAAAATAGATCCACCTCCATTACTCAGCAAACAAGCAAACTCGTACATGCATAAGCATACGTGACGGAAAGTTAGATATCGCATCCGAAGTGTTGAAGTAAACAAACTTGGACGAGTATATCGACAGATTTTGGTTTCTTTGGGAATTTCGAAGGCAGCGTATACAGTGCTCGCTAGGGTGGTCCAAAAAGAGTAATGTCGAAATTTTAATGCTCTCAGTCCCTACACTCAGAAAAAAGTCAGCCAAATATATTTCTCTCAACACATGATTTGGTAACTATAACCAAACTATGTGACTATAACTAAATTATGTGTTGAGAAAAACATATTTAGTTGACGTAACTAAACTCTTTTCTCAGTGTAGGATTTTTCTATTTCGAAACAAATATATACCTATTTTTTATTTCAAATCAAAAAAATATTTAGAGGTCGCGCAAAGCGACAACTTTTCAAAGAAATGGTGTGGAATTCTTAAAAATCAACATTTTTCGACCGAAAAAATCTGGTTCACTTCAGGAGAAATCCAATAATAATAACCAATTGTTCAATTTTTTCGGTTTTTGGGGGTTTTTGATGAACCTATAAATTATAGTTACTATAAAAAAAAATGGTTAAATGAACAATTGGATATTATTATATGGAATCTCCTGCAGAGAAGCAGAGTTTTCCGATCGAAGAATATTGATTTTTAACAATTCTATATCATTTCTATGAAAAGTTGCTTTTTCCCCATATGTATAAAATACTTGGAAAACTTTGCGCGCTTTGAGCGCCCTCAAAATATTTGTTGTTTTCAAAATAAAACAATGGGGGCACATCTATTCGGTATAGAACAATCCTAGGGGATGAGAGCATGATAAATCCGACTTTACTTTTTCTCATGCATTTTTGGACCACCCTAGTGTTTACATATACAACAAATAACACAACGGCGAAGAGGGTCGCCAAGGCTTTGTCGACGGGAGAGTGGCCTTTTTATTTGTTTCGATCGTCGAGTTTTTGTTTTTTGTTGTGTTGTTAGCCTTTTTTCCTGCTTTGCTTTTAACAAACAAAAGCTAAAAATACACTATCAATAAAATAAATTAAAATACGGTTCCATTTAAATGTACAAGTAAGTAAGTATGTATGTAAGGATGCTTTTATGCGCATTTGTGTAAGTGACGTTGGTGCCTTAAATGTTCATATATATGTATATATATTTGTATGTGCCTGTGCGCACAAATTTGGGAGCAAAGATTGCTTAAATACTTCGCAAGGGAATAGCTGTTGGAAGCTTCGATGTCCTTAGCGTAATTTAGAAAATTGCACGATGGAAGAGATTAATAACAAAAGAAAAATTTATGGCTCAACGCCGAAATAATTGCAGCCTAAAAATTAAAAGGACTGTTGACGAGTCTTTATTTCCTCTATAGTAAAAATCATAATAAAAACAGTGACGGGAAAATAAATAGGGGCACAATATTTTAATAAGTTTTAGCAACTTTTCTTTTGTTTATTTAATGTTTATATTTTTTTATGTAATTTAGTATGTAAGATCTTTATAGAGCAAAAACCATCTAAGTCCGAATTTCAAACTTTATAAAAAAATTTGAGAAAATTGATTAAGTTTCATAAAGTTTTAAGCTTTTTAATCAGAATTTGTGGAAAAAATTTTGGTGGCCAATTGTATAGTCCACTATATTTTATTGTTATTATTATATTTTTTTTTGTGCTATGACGGACTGCTTTCGATGAAGCTCACTTAGATAGCCCGCAAATGCTCTTCTATTTCCCTCTGATTTTTGGAAAAGGGCTCTTTAAATCATCTGAAGATATCCCAAACGGTATGTTTTGGAATGGTTTTCGACTATTGCCGATACGGTTTGTGCAGGAACTTTAAAATGACCAAAAGAAAAAAAAACTATGCGATACGTAAACTTTATTTTGAGCCGTAGATAACGGATCTGTATACCGTTTTTCTAGAGCCGATAATTTTCCCAAGTTTGCATTACGAATCAAGAAAAATTCAAATTTTACGCTATGTACGCCTATGTATGTACAAATACTAAAAATTATTACACATTTTCATTTGATCATTCAAAAGTGGGATATTTATACATTTAATCGTTAGTTGGCTTTAACATAAATAAGAAAAAACTACAAAAATGGTGTTAGTTTAATAATTTTTTTTTCTTGTTAAAGTTTGAATTTCTTCTCATAAAAATGAAAATATCTTGGGAAGTGACCGTATCTGGAAAAACGATATACAAATCCATGATCTATAACCCAAAGTTAAATTTACTTGTTGCGGGGTTATTTTTGTGCCCTTTGAAAACTTGAGATTTTCCCTACAGTGTTATTATGAAGTATGCAACAGATTTTATTTTTCATTTCTCTTTTTATTGAAAAGAATATTTAATTAAAAAAAAAAAAAGGATTTTCATTATATGCAGTGCAAAAACCAATAAAAACTATTTTTTATTGAACTAAGAAAAGCCTTAAAATAACATAAAATACACTTTATCTCCCTTTACACTCCATATTGGGAGCGCTATGAAAACACTCTTTTCAGGTGTTGCTGTGGCAAATTCTCTTCACTCCATATTCGGAGCATTCCGCATTTGGCTGGCTGGGTTGTTCACATTTGTTGTAATTTGAAATTAAAAATGAAAGTGTTTGTGTGAGTTTGAGTTCTCTGCAAACCGAAGGTTCCGAAATCTTAACCACACCTCTTTACTCTGAACTGATTGGCATGAATACGTAAAGAAATCTCGAACGTTGCTTTTAAGAAAACTCTGAAAGAATTTGGAAAAATTCGTTCAAATCAGAGTACTGATTTCATTTATTTACCGATTTATATCTATTTATGTGTGTATATATTTTATTTATTTGTATTGTTGTAGTAGTTATATTACTTAGTAATACTCATATTTATTAATATTCATATTATTCGGCATTCAGATTTGTATTCGCACTGGCATTAGTATTTGTATTCGTGCCCTATTATTATTCGTATAGGTATTGGGAGTCGCATTCGTATTCACACACATATTCGCATTACTGCTCGTATGCGATCATATCTGTCAACAGTTTTTGCTTTCACATTTTCTTTCCTGTTTCCCTTTCCTTAATCAATACTGATTATAAAGACAACCTGGAAACAGCTTTCCAGCACAATCCCCCACTTAATCCAGAATTCCCAAACACGCACACATACAAACAAACCAATACACCTACTGCATTTTCCGCAATTGAAATGGCAAGTAATGCAGTCGTCATTGCTGGGAATGATAAAAAATGAAATGATGAAAATTGCATTCACGTACACACACACACACACACATTCGCATCTCGATGAGTATGCACGTTCATATGTTTCAATTTTGCTAAATAATCTCCTTTGAGCTTAAAGTAGACAGTTAGTATTGCTGTCTTTTCGTTCAAGGAGAAGAACTCCTACACCACCCGAGCTTCCATAAATCTGACTTGAGCTCACTATTGTTAAATTCGAAGTGGGTGGCAGGCGTTGCCGCAATGATAAGCACAATATTTCGCCCACAGCTAACTCACACACACTCTACACGTAAGTAATGCGTATGTCGTCGATTTATCCGTCAGCCAGTCATCGCAATGCAATTGCAATTCATTTTGAAAGTTGGTGTGACGTTTATACGTCAGTTGGCGTCGGAATATTGTCAAGCCATATCACGTTCGCCAATCGGTTAGTGATTTCTTTTCATTTCCTACTTCTATTACTATTTTCACTATTATTTCTTTTTCTCAATGTTGGTTCTGTTTTTTTGCCACTCAGAGCAGAGATGCGTAAGAAAAATCGTGTAAACAGTTTAGGGAAGTGATCGTTATATGAAATTTAAAAGCAAAGTACATACTTACTCGTAGATACATATGTATAAAAGAATTGGAGCTGAAATGAAATTAAAATGCGGGAAATGCCAGTTTTATAGTTACACAAACAGATATGTATGTACATATGTACTTGGCTGTATGTATGTAATATAGTTGGAATGCAATTAAAAAGTTAGCAGCAGTTAGATTGCGGTAAATTTCACATATGTAATTTTCGTTGTGCTGCAACAGCTTACATGTTTACCACTACATACATATTCGTAAGCAAATAGAACTTTTCTGTACAAATAATTATAATTAGAATATTTTTTTATTTATACGAAAAATTACAACTCATTAAAGGTATTAATCGAACGTGATAAACTGCCGATTAACGTTAAAAAATTTTTAATTTGTATGGAATTTATAAATTTATCGAGTTAGTCAGCAGTTTATGACGTTAGATGAATGCCCCTATTATTTTAATGAAACGCCCCAGCGGCCGTTTTGAACAGGTGGCAACTCTATTCAACAACCAAAATAAAGATTCCAAATATTTTATCTAAATTCGTTTAGTCATTTCTGAGTGAAGAGAGGTTTGGCGTGGTGTCGGCTTTATTTTTCATCAAATTTTAAATCACCCTGTACCGCTTAAGAGAAGTTTTAACGCAGGCAAAGTTTTTTTGACGTCTCACTTTTGGAAATCGACTGAAGGAAGGGTGCAGATCTGACTTTTAGAATAGGTAGCAACCCGAATTAAACATATTTTCAAACTAAAGCTTCTTAAAACTTTTTCATTTGACACACATATTTTAATATTTCATAAAAAAACAATATTATTAACTAGATTCGACTTTTCAAACAGTGGCAGCCCTTTTCAATAGTATTTTCAAAGTAAAATTTTCTTAAATCTCTTTAGTTTGAAGTTTTGAACCAAATTTCAATTAACTGAAGAATTAAGTTAAATTTGATTTTTAAAACGTGTGGCAACCCTCCAAATAAATCTAAGAAATATAGCTTTTTCAAACGCATTTTGATAAATATATATCTTTTAGTAGTTGACTTAATTTACTAAATTAACTTTTTAACCTGTGGAAACCCTTCTCAAACACCCCCAAAAATATTCTTAATATTCAAACTAAACGTTTGTTAGGACTCTTTCGTTTGAAGCCTAGTATTTTTTTCCAACATGTGTATAATTTAGCTTTTTTTCAAACAGTTGGCAACCCTCATCAAAAGTATTTTGAAACAAAAGTCTTCTTAAATCTCGTTTATCTGACATTGTGATACAAATTTTATTTAACTGATGAACTTGAATTTAATTTTCTACACATGTGGAAATCCTCCTAAATATTCTTTAGGGATAAAGCCTTCTTTTACTAATTTAACATAGATATTAAATAATTTGAATTAAATTTCCTAACTAGGTGGCAACCTTACAAAAATATTATAAATATGTAAACTAAAGATTTAATAACAGTCTTTTGTTTGACACACATGCATATATTAATATTACTTATAAATTGTCTATAAATTAATTAGATTAGATTAGGTGGCAACCCTCTTAAAAATATATTCAACCTACAACCTTCTTAAACCGCTTTCATCTGGCAACCATAGGGACATCTGGACAAAAGTCAATTCGCGTACTTCATTATAGATTTGCATTTAAATCACTTTTAATAGGCTTAGAGCTGCTCTGCGACCACCAACTTCATATTGCAAAAAAAGCGCTTAAAATTATCAACCTTTGAAAACTGAGAATCGACTTTTCTATTTACATTCTAGACTTTCATTAAAATCTGGTTGCATC
>NW_023458562.1:19225022-19228678 GCF_013731165.1 Rhagoletis pomonella
AAAAATATTTCATATCTTACTAAGTGCGTGACAGCTGCAAAGCTATACAAATAAAGAGCAATGCAAAGGAAGTAAGACACAGATCAATCAGCGTAGAAGACAAAAAAAAAAAAAAAAACATGAAATGCATGCGCACCCACAAGCAAACGCGTCGTTATACAAATGCGGGATGCAAAAGTACATGCATATGTCCAAGGCTTATCTCTCGCTTTGTGCAATGATTGACAGGATGTGGATTATTGTTTTTTTTTATTCTCCCTTTTTACTTGCAATATCTCTTATGGCTGATTTTATATGCAAACCGCTGCGCGAATAGTTGCACTTTGAACACATAATTTGCATTTCTGTCAACAACGTCCACACCACAGATACCACACTGCTGGTTGTGCCTTAAGAATAACATAAAGTTCTAAAGTTTGCACTTTTTATAAAATAATATATTGGAATTTATGCGACGGGGTGAAGGCGAAAGTTGGGTAAATTTCTTCATTATTAAGTGTACTGGCACATAAACGAATGTGTACTCATATTATTGTTCGCAACTGTATTTTGTAGCCAAGTTTTCGCATTGGTGCAGGTATCAGCCCATAACGATTTCTGCGAAATTTAATTACTTAACTACTTTATGAAAATTTTGTTACTTTGATCAGCGTAAATTTTGGTTACATAATATTCATGAAAAGTAGCCGGCTTTAGGGTGCAAAATTTTGCTCTTTCCTTTTGATTTTACTTACATAAAATTTCATCAACGTATTTGCTTTGCTTGGTGTCGAGTGCATTTGATGAGGGTTGTTGTCGTGCCACGTTTTGTAGCTGCCTGGTCGATTTGATATTTCGTCTGACAAGAGTACACAAATAAATTTTCATATTTCACAATCAATTTCAATGACCCTTCAATAATATTTTCAGGAATTGTGCATGTAAGCACACTTCTCCTGTATTTCCAACAAAACAAAATTCAATTTTCCCTGCGTTTGTTTTTTTTTCACCTTTACTTTGTGATCGGCCTTTCGAAAGCATATTACATTGCCCACCTCTCTTATTTAATGCTTTTTCTTTGTATTCTATCTGTTATATGTATGTACATATTTTTCCTTCATTTTCAGCAATCGCATCCATCCATCTCTGCTCAAAGTAGTGAACTTTTAATACAAGCAAACTTTTTAATAGGATAATTGAAAAATTACCTCTCGTTGCGTGCAAAAGGTAAACTTTTTCTCACTCTCCGCTTATGCTTTTTTTGTGTGCTGATTTGCCTTTTGTGAACTGTGCTAGCAGACCCAGTGGGGAGTACTCGTGAAGCGCGCAAAAAGACGATGAAGTTGCTGATTGATTTATAGGCTTAAATACTTCGCAGGGATGAAGTGAAACTTTGAGCTTTTAATTGTAAGCTGCATAAACTTTTTATTTTTTTTTGCAGTTGAAAGTGTTTATTAAAATGAATGATTAAAGTGTTTCTCTAGAATGAGATTTTTAAAAATAAATAAAGTTTAAGCTTTATTTAATTTATTCTCATTTAAAAAAAAAATTTCCTACAGGGTCACCTACAATTTGCATTGAATATTACTTTACAATTGCCGCCTTTGTATTTCTGTGTGCTTTTTTATTTGCTTTTAAAAAGTACAAACTCATTTCTGTGGTAATTGTGTGGCAATAAAATGCTTTATGGCTTTTGTAATGTATTATTTTTTTTTTATTTAAATTGGTTTGCTTTACTTTGAGAATTTTGGATACATTTCTCTTATTTGATGAGAGCACATCACACTAACATTATATGAGTAACAAAATGAGCAGAAGTCACACAAACCAAGCCAGTAGAGTATTTATTTTTTTACATGACCGGACCAGACCAAGATGAGCTTTTATCAAGCTTTATGCAAAAAGATCGCTTTTTTAGCCCCCAGTCTCGGGTAAGTACTTAATTCAGCACCAAAGCCCCGTTTAATTTTCGATCAAGAAATTTGAAGGAAGCTTCGCAATAGCACTAAATATTTTCCTCGCCGGAAGTTAAGGCAGTATTGCGAAAATTCACTTAAATGAGTTTGTACACAATTGTTATTATTCCCTCATTATTTCATAAATATTGCACATAAATTGCAAGTTGCGCAAATAACAAGCGAACCATTTTGATTTCGCTTCTCTAACCTCGTTGATATGTTTATCAAATTTCAGCTAAAAATTCACAAAATTTTATCATGCGAACGCATGTTTTGGATTAATTTACATACTCCCTGACTCTGTATTAGGCACACAATATCTTTACAACAACAAATCTTTAGACACACAAAACATTGGAATGCTACGAGTGTCGGCAAGAAAATGGCTTTCCCTATCTTAGCTCTTCCCTATGTACTATGTATAGTATGTATGCGTGCGATGCCAAAAACTATAAAATTCCTGTACCAATATTCATCGGGTTAAGTCGATAAAGCGTTGCTTGCGAGGATGTTGGCATTGGGTGGAAAGGGTTTGGATAAGGAAGAGAAGCGGAAGCAATAAAGTAGTTTGTGTGGCAACCGCTTGACTTTTTAACTTTTTGTTGCATATTTTGTGGAGATCTCGAGAATTTGTCGGTTGTACTCGTACGTGCACATATATTTGTATGTAATTTCAATGAGTGATTTAGAGAGGAGTGGGTAGAAGCACTTGCAAGCATCTTCATTTTGTGATGCTGGAGGACAAAAACATATTAAACAAGTAAGAAAGTCTAAGTTCGGGTGGAGCCGAACATTACATACCCGGCGCAAGTATTAAATATATGTTTTTTCGCCTTTCCGAAACCTACCGTTAGATGTTAAGCTGGGGTGTATAAATTTTGAGTAAATTAGCGTACTTAAATTTCGAAATATTGAAGTTTCAAACATTACTGAAATTTACCGTTATATGAAAAGCGGCCGTAATTTTAGTCCGATTTCAATAATTTTCAACTTTTTACTTTTATGTGGCAAGCACAATAAAAATACCGAGTTTGGTATAAATTGGTAGAACGGTTACCGATATACGTATATGTGATCATAAGTACGCCCATTTCCCAAAAATTTATAATATTCTTATTTTTCGTCTAAAATTTATTGTAAAAATCAATTTTGAGTAAATAATCTTCAGTAGTTACTAAAATATCGCAGTTTTCGCATTTCCGAAAATTACCGTTATATGGGATGTGGGCGTGGTTATTATCCGATTTTTAAAATTTTCGGCCATTTAGTATGGTGTATCAAGGCCAACAACTGTGCCAAGTTTGGAAGAAATTGGTGCAGCGGTTACCAAGATATACACATGTAACCATAAGCGTGGCTAAGCCCATTTTCTAAAAAGTTACAATATTCTTATTTTTCGTCTGAAAATTATTGTAAATATCAATTTTGAGTGAGTTATATTCAGTAGTTTCTAAAATATCGCAGTTTTCGTATTTCTGGAAATAACCGTTATATGGGAAGTGGGCGTGGTTACAGTCCGATTTCGCCCATTTTCAATACCAACCTACATTGGATTAATGGAAACCTACATACCAAATTTCATTGAGATATCTCAATTTTTGCTCGAGTTATCGTTTACACGGACGGACGGACAGACAGACATGGCTTAATCGACTTCTCTATTCATTCTGAGCATTTATGTATACATTTGTCTATATCTATCTCGATTCGTTTTGGCTG
>NW_023458562.1:19228778-19229022 GCF_013731165.1 Rhagoletis pomonella
ACTGATTTATCGAAGATTTTGTATTTCTCGAAATTACCGTTATATGGGATGTGGGCGTGGTTATTGTCCGATTTTAGAAATTTTCGGCCATTTGGTATGCTGTACCAGGACCAACAACTGTGCCAAGTTTGGAAGAAATTGGTGTAGCGGTTACCAAGATATACACATGTAACCATAAGTGGGCGTGGCTACGCCCATTTGCCAAAATTTTGTAATATTCTTATTTTTCGTCTAAAACTCATTG
>NW_023458562.1:19229032-19233105 GCF_013731165.1 Rhagoletis pomonella
GACGGACGGACGGACAGACAGTCACCGCTTAATCGATTTCTCTTTTCATTCTGATCATTTATGTATACATTTGTCTATATCTATCTCGATTCGTTTTGCCTGTTACAAACAACCGTTATGTGAACAAAGTTATAATACCCTTGTGCACAAGTGCGCTCGGGTATAAAAAAAAAAACGGTTTCCGATTTTGAAATTAAGAAAAAATCGGATAGACCGGTTTTATTTAACATAGCTTTTATACTGTGAAAATGCTTATCTTGGCATGAAATCATGACCAAAAATTACAAAAAAAAAATACATATTAACACTAAAGATAGCTTTTATTTTGAAAAGAGCAAAGTAAGATAAGTTCAAAGTTTTGTAGATGTAAAGTACATAAATAAAAAAACACTGCGAAAGATTCATTTTTCTGCGCTCTCGCCGTAGCCAAGTGCTTAGATGTGCCTATAGCCACTCAGGAGGACCATGGTTCAATTTCTGGTCCCAGCAACATCCAAACCATATTTTTTTTTTTCAAATGGCGGTCATCCCTCGGCAGACAATGACAAACCTCCGAGTGTATTTCTGCTATAAAAAATCTTCTCCGGAGAAGGAGTAAAAGTGTAGATCTCTCTATTTGCAATACATTATGAGGAAGCAGAACACGAATTGGAGGAGAACCTCGGCCAAACACGTAGAAAACGTTTAAGCGTTTATTGGAATCAAATATGCCAAATAACTTAGGATTTAGATTTAAAACCATTTAGGGGTTTCCCTTAATCTGGAAAAAGCCTTAAAACTTTTGGAAACCCGAACTTTTGTTAAGAGGTCAAGATTTGTATAAAAAAAAATTGGTTTCTTCGATAAAAAAATCCGGTTTATTCGAGAGTCGGAAGATCAAAATTTCAAAAACAACAACTGTCTTTGAATGTTCTACTAATGGTATGTAATACCTTAAAACAATAACTTATTTATTTAAATTTACAGCCACTACATCTTGTTAACTTAACTTAAACAAAAAAAAAAAACACTTAAAATTGCAACAACACTAACCATCAAAACGAAAACTAGACTGCATTCTGAAGCCTTGAATTCATTGCAAAAGTCAACTGTTAAAACTGCATTTAATTGCGGTTTACACACATAAATAATTTTTGCATATAGTAAAAGTTCGCACCGCAGCAAAAAAGTGCTCACAAGCACACGTACATATTCACACATACGTACATACATATATGTACAACTGTGATGTGTGTTGTGTAGAATCATAAAAACACACACAGGTTGCTGCATAGGCTCTCAAGGCCAGTGTTGCTGAACGTACTACATTTCGCATAAATAAAACAGTTGCATAAATAATTAAAGCACACTTTTAGGCGCCAAACCCAAATAAACCAATGCAATTGTAAAGCTTTGCGCACTTTCGGCTTTCATGTTGGCGATGTAGAGACAGAGCGATAGAGTGAAAGCATGAGTGATGCAGTGCAAGTTGCAGTGAAAATCCAAACCCGGCAGCGAAAATACCAGTTTATTAAATAGTATGAGCCGAAGCGACGGCCTAGCAGTTTGAACGACTTATGCGATCAGCAACATCTGCCTTTGAATTATCGAAGCCAAAGTCTAACGCAATTTATTGATTTCTTACAAATGTAGGCTTCGGCGTCGCCTCGATACTGCCTCTTCTGCTACTGAGATCGCAGATCTTTGGAATTAACCCTAGAACACACACCCGGGTACAAATGTATCCACTTTCAACTTTGAAGTGTTGTAACTTTTGAACCGCTATACCTCTATACCGGATCTAGGAAGATTATTTAGTTTTGAGTTCAAATTCAAAATTTGAACCAGATCGGACCATTGGTTCAGGAGCTACAGCCTTCCAAACACATTATATACGTAAACACACACCCGGGATACGTTTGTACCCCAATAGTAAAAATCCTCATAATAATAAAAAAAAAACATTTTTTATATTATTTTTTTATTTTAAAAATTAAAAATATTCATTTCACACATTATATTATTGACTTTTATTATAAAAATTATAAAAATGAATCTTATATCTAAGGAAAATCATGGCAAATAGAGCAATTTGTTGATGTGACCGAATGTTCAAGACACATTGGCTTCTTACATTTGTCGCACAGCTTTCTGGTTTTTCTACGGCGTTTTTCCTCTTGTGCGTAACATAAATAGCAAGATCCGGACACAGGTTTTGGCGTGCGCGCTGCGGCAGATGTTGATGCTGCTGTTGACACCATTGATTCCACCGGTCGGTTGAAATATGCTTCAATAGCAATTTTAGTCGAAAAATTTCGCGTCACTTGACGATTTATGGCTCTGGCTTCAATAATGGGCATACACAATGCTTCAGCCAAGCTGCGCAGGATCTGCTTACGCTTGTTGTTTGTTCTTCAAGGCAACATAGGGTTATTCAAATCGTAGACAATGTAGGCTGCAAGAGCTGTAATGTCCAACATGTTGAAGAACATCGCTAGTGGCCATCGTTTTGTTTGTCTTTGTGTTGGATATTCCGCAAACATTTGGTCCATTCGATCAACACCACCTTTGGTACGATTATAATATTCAATTATTTCAGGTTTCCCACTGTCAGCTATTTCAGCATCATTATGCATGGTCGAAAGCAAAATTACTGCTTTATTTTTTTTGGGAACATAAGAGCACATTGTCACATTATTTTTGAAGCCAAATGTCGTTGAACCAATTGTCCTGTTTTTGTTCTGCTTCATTTCTTGAGGAATATATGATTTGTTTTTGCGCAAAGTTCCAACGATCGTGAGTTTCCAGGTGAGAAGCAGTTCTGCAACTGGCAAGGTCGTAAACAAATTGTCCATTGTAATGTTTCGGCCACTTCCTTGGTATTTGGCAGACAAATCCTTCACCACTCGTTCGCCTTGGTTCGTTTCCCTACCAGTTTCTGCTTGGCCAGTATATATTTGTCCATGCAGTGGATATGCATTTGTGGCATCGCAAATCCACCAAACCTTGATACCATATTTAGCAGGTTTTGACGGTATGTACTGCGTAAACCGTGTGCGTCCACGGTAAGGAAATAATTGTTCATCAATCGTCAAGCATGAGCTGGGCTTGTAATGTGCAGCAAGATTATTGTTCATCATCGTCCACAACTCACTGATCGGTGCTGCTTTATCAGTTAGTAAGCGTGTTGCACGAGTGTTTTTATCGTCAAATCTTAGGAACCGCAATATCGAACAGAAACGGTGGACTCCCATTGTGGCGCGATATAAAGGATAGTTTTGACGCTCCATAAATCTCGAACATGTTCTCCATTGCTATGGTTCGCACCAGTCATAATAAGTATGCCAAAAAATGCATACAGCTCTGTTATTGACACAGGCGTCCATGACTTAGGAGTTGTGTTTGGATGCGCATTGTTGTAAGCATTATAAGTTTCTTTTGCTAACTTATTTGTGTGGCGCATAATTATATCAGCCATTTCAACGTTCATGAAACATTTGAATGTTTGCTCTATTGACAACATTTCAGTGCATCTAGCTGGTCCAGAACGTTCTCTTATAATATTTTGTCTGAGTACCTGACGACTTACATTTGGTTCTTTCATCCACTCAGTACCATCACGTGCAACAAATTTTTCGGCACTAGCAGGTAATTCATTATTTTCTTCTACTTCTTCTTCTTCATCGTCTTCTTCATCATCCTCATAGTCCGCATAATCAGGTAATACTTCTGCGGCACTTTGCGAAACTTCAGCATCGTCATCAGCAATTTCAATGTCATTGATTTGAATTTCTTCTTCATCTTCTGAGTCAAAGTCATAGGGAGCGTCATCGTCACAAATTTCATCAAATAAAGATTGTATATATGATTCTCGCTGTTCCTCAGTTAGCCTGCATAATAAAAAAAATTAGTATATGTTTACATTGTTGCTTATTTTACATTTTTTACCTTCTATATGCTGCACTTGATAAATATTCGTTTCTTCTTGAAGTCATTTCGTATCCAGTTATTTATAGTTTCAGTTATATTTATTTTCACTTATATTTCCACTTCTTACACTTTTGAGCACCAAAACAATAATGAAAATATCAACA
>NW_023458562.1:19233205-19235066 GCF_013731165.1 Rhagoletis pomonella
GTGTTACCGTTGAAACGCAATACCGGCGAACGGCGAATTTTCGCCTGCCAGTAGAGCGGCGACGTTAGCAAATTTCGCTTGGGAAATTCCGCTTAGTAAAACACAACTACGACGACAACGAAATCACCTGCTTATATACAACTAAAATTTTTACAAACAACAAGATTATTAATTTTTAACAAAAACTAATACAGTATTGTCCAATTTCGATTTAAAACCTGAAAATATTTAGCGTAAGGCCGCAATGGATCGTATTTTTTCGCTGCCGTTAGCGACGACAATAGAAATAAGTCTATCGTCGCAAACAGTCGTCGGGCGCACTTTGTCGTTTGCTTTGGTTATGTGCGTTCTCATATACATACGTCAGTGTGTTTTAATTTTTACAGCGAACATTCGCGGTGAAAAATTCGCCGTTCGCCGGCACTATGTTTCAACGGTTATGCTGTTTCCTTTTAGCAATAAATTTTTTAAAAATTTTATCTAAAAACAAATATATAATTTTTTTAACCGATGAAAAGGAAAATCATATTAAAAAGGAAAGTAAAATAAAATGAAAATAAAGCAAAAATTTATAAAAATATTTTTAAAAACTAAATGAAATAAAAAAAAATATTTTCTTTTTTTAATAAAATCAAAAATTATATTAGAAAACGAAAAAAGTTGATTAAAAAAGAAGAAAAATGTACTTAAAAAAATTTCTTTTTTAAAAACAAAGTCTAAAAACTAAAAGAAAATTAAATCAAAAAACAAAAAAGATAAAAATTAAACATTCCAGAAACTAAATAAAATAAATCAAATATATTTTTCTTTTTGAAACAATAAAGTATAAAATCAAAATAAAGAGAAATTAAAATATGAAAAGAAGGAATAAATAAAATAAATTTTCAAAAATTTAATGAAATTAAAAAGAACAAAATTCTGTTTTAAACAATATTGAAAGAAAAATAATTAAACTAAAAAACGAAAAATATATAGATAAAATAAAGAAAAAACTAAAATAATTTCAAAAAAATTTAACCAATTTAGTAAATTATTATTATAAAACAAAAAAAAAATAAATATTTTTCCTTTAAAACAGTAAAATCTAAAAAATAAAAGAAAATTAAATTAAAAAAATGTACATTAAGAAAGAAAAAATAATAATCCGCCGCCCGGGGAATCGAACTCGAATCTTTCGAATACCACGTCTGTGCCTTGCTCACTCGGCCATTGCGACTGTAGGAGCGACATGAGCTTTTTTTTCTAAAGCTGAGATCACACGATTGCCGCAAATGCACCAATCTGGAACAATTTTTATTGCGCTGTATTGGAGCACAATAAAAAAATTGTCGCAATCAAATTCTGTACAGTCACACGGTTGCCTCTTTTTATACAATTTTGATTGCCGCAAGTTGGTGAAAAGCAATATAGTGACAATAATTGCCCCAAACTTATCACACGATTGTTCTAGCATGCGGCAATTGTAACAATAAGAAGTTGCGCTGACTTCTAAATTCTGTTTTGTTCTTTGTTGTTAAAAATGGCGTATTATTAAAAAAAAAAGAAAATTCCATCTAATTTATATATTGTGGGCTCATTTTATGCATATTTGTTGTTTGAAAGCAAAGAAGCAACAACTTGAGTCCAATGAAAACTGTCGCATTTATTTAGAAGTTTGAGTGTACAGTTTTTGTTTTTTCGACGATAACTGCAGCGTGCTAACTATGGGGAGTTCAAGTTACAAGAGTTTTCTTTTTAATTTTGGTTTTCTTTTTAATTTTGTTTTTTTTTTATTAATTACAAGTAAAATTGGTACAAAATAATTATGTATGTTTAAATGAAAGCTGTGAATTTATATAATTTATGTTTGGAATGAAATTTT
>NW_023458562.1:19235166-19236538 GCF_013731165.1 Rhagoletis pomonella
AAATGAAAGCTGTGAATTTATATAATTTATGTTTGGAATGAAATTTTATAACTATATGTACAGTTCGCAACAAAAGATAGCACCTGAACATTTTAATCTTGACTTTTGACTATTTATTCTCTTTGTTTAATGTTAATTTTTATAAAAAAAAAATTTCAAACTTTATACAACAATTATAAACATTTCTTAAACTTTTGATCACAATTCAATGGTTATTAATTTGGATTTCTATAAAGAAAATTGCTATGCAGTTTACAAAGTAATTTGCATAAAAGAAAGTGCATAATACCGCCGCTAAAAAAATTATAAAAAATCGACAGGACTTTTTAGCAACTTCAAACTTGAACCTTATTGTACTAAATTTTAATGAGCTATAAAACTGGATAACAATTTTTTTTTTAAAGAAATCGAAATTAAAAACCGTGCAATTGTGTTCAAAAATTTAAGAAATTTTTATAATTTTTGTATAAAGCTTGTAATTTATTCGGTTTTGGTTAGACAATGAGCTATACTTTTATAGAAAAATAATGAATACTAAATAAATAGAGAAATAGAAAAATAGTCAAAACTGATCAAAATGTTGAGGTTCCAACGTTTCGTCGTGGGCTGTATTGAACTTTTAAGTTTTTTTTTTTAAATAAATTTATACTGTCATGGCAGTTCGCCAATTGGTGACATAAATATCTTTCGTATTCTTCTCGTATGAGTTTTGCTTGTGGTGGTATATATCGCAGCAAAGATTCCGTCATCGCACTTAAAGAAAAATTATAATTTGATTACAAATTAAATTAAAAGTTATGTTGCTTCCGAAAACAAGGATATTCATTTCAGTGATTTTTTGACACATAAGGAAGCAAAAAAGTAAATTATTAATAAACAGCCTAAATATTGTTGTGTATTGTTCACTTCAATTGGCGCACAAGAACACAATAAATATTGCCGCAATTTTGAAATTTTCATTGCTCCATGATTGCCTATCGAGCTGTCACACGATTGCCGCAAGTGGGTTGTATTTGATTGGGCATTGTAAGCATAATATCGGCCTCTATTGCCGCATGAGTCAATTTATTGTGAAATCACACGATTGGGGCATAAAATGAGGCAATAATTGATGTATTGCGGCAATCGTGGGATCTCAGCTTAAGGCTTTTGCCTAAAATAACAAGAGTCTTTCGAACTACCTTTCGTTTGTCTTACGAAAGACATTTTACTAACTTAGCCAAAATTGCGCTGGTAGTGGAAACAGTTTTTTTTACTTCTCTTTGCACTTACTGAAAGTTTACAGCTGTTTAGAGTTTATCGAGAAAACTGCCGTTAAAATTTCACCGCAAGACGGAAACAATGTTGTCAAAAAAGCAACTGGATTTTTTCT
>NW_023458562.1:19236638-19238005 GCF_013731165.1 Rhagoletis pomonella
AAATGAAAGCTGTGAATTTATATAATTTATGTTTGGAATGAAATTTTGTAACTATATGTACAGTTCGCAACAAAAGATAGCACCTGAACATTTTAATCTTGACTTTTGACTTTTTATTCTCTTTGTTTAATATTAATTTTTCTAAAAAAAAATTTCAAACTTTATACAACAATTATAAACATTTCTTAAACTTTTGATCACAATTCAATGGTTATTAATTTGGATTTCTATAAAAAAAATAGCTATGCAGTTTACAAAGTAATTTGCATAAAAGAAAGTGCATAATACCGCCGCTAAAAAAATTATAAAAAATCGACAGGACTTTTTAGCAACTTCAAACTTGAACCTTATTGTACTAAATTTTAATGAGCTATAAAACTGCATAACAATTTTTTTTAAAGAAATCGAAATTAAAAACCGTGCAATTGTGTTAAAAAATTTAAGACATTTTTATAATTTTTGTATAAAGCTTGCAATTTATTCGGTTTTGGTTAGACAATGAGCTATACTTTTATAGAAAAATAATGAACACTAAACAAATAGAAGAAAAATAGTCAAAACTGGTCAAAATGTTGAGGTTCCAACGTTTCGTCTTGGGCTGTATTGAACTTTTAAGTTTTTTTTTTAAATAAATTTATACTGTCATGGCAGTTCGCCAATTGGTGACATAAAATATCTTTCGTATTCTTCTCGTATGAGTTTTTCTTGTGGTGGTATATATCGCAGCAAAGATTCCGTCATCGGACTTCAAGAAAAATTATAATTTGAATACAAATTAAATTTAAAGTTATGTTGCTTCCGAAAACAAGGATATTCATTTCAGTGATTTTTTGACACATAAGGAAGCAAAAAAGTAAATTATTAATAAATATTGTTGTGTATTGTTCACTTCAATTGGCGCACAAGAACACAATAAATATTGCCGCAATTTTGAAATTTTCATTGCTCCATGATTGCCAATCGAGCTATCACACGATTGCCTCAAGTGGGTTGTATTTGATTGGGCATTGCAAGCACAATATCGGCCTCTATTGCCGCATGAGTCAATTTATTGTGAAATCACACGATTGGGGCATAAAATGAGGCAATAATTGGTGTATTGCGGCAATCGTGGGATCTCAGCTTAAGGCTTTTGCCTAAAATAACAAGAGTCTTTCGAACTACCTTTCGATCTCTCTTTCGTTTGTCTTACGAAAGACATTTTACTAACTTAGCCAAAATTGCGCTGGTAGTGGAAACAGTTTTTTTTACTTCTCTTTGCACTTACTGAAAGTTTACAGCTGTTTAGAGTTTATCGAGAAAACTGCCGTTAAAATTTCTCCGCAAGACGGAAACAATGTTGTCAAAAAAGCAACTGGATTTTTTCT
>NW_023458562.1:19238105-19244124 GCF_013731165.1 Rhagoletis pomonella
AACATGTATAAACGTGCTTGCCTAGTGAATGTTTAACAATTGAAAAGAAGAAAAACAAAACGCGGCACCAAAGTTACAAAAAAAAGGAGCAACGCGCTATGTGTTTTCACATGCATACAATTCGGCTAAAGTTCAACACAAAATTAACGAAAGTAAAAACAACAACAAAGTGCGAAAGTTAAGCAAAAAAAACATAAATTAAAAAGTTAGTAATAAGTAGCTCAGCAAATGTACACCAAAGCGGAGTAATGTTAATGAATGTGGCTCATTATGTTAATTTGAATTGGCGCTGCTTAATGAGCGCAATTAAATTGTTTTCGGTTCGTTGCATATTCCATTAAAATCGCGCTTGGTTGCTTGCTTGTAAATAGGTATAACTTTTGCGCTGTTTTCATAATTTTTATTTTTTTTGGGAATCATGAGCATTTGACCTTTTCGTGCTTAACAAAATAATATTAAAAGGGCAAAAGGATTTTTTAATTTCCAAAAAAAAAGCGCCACAATTCATAACAGCACGATTTCAACTTTTCGTTTCTCGTGGTAACATTTTTTTTTTGCCTTAAAAGAGGCGTACGTTTGTACAAAACAAAAGCAAGTAGCACAAAAATTTTTTCATTTGTTATACTCTGTTGGCAGTTTTATTAACAGTGAAGAATGTATGCGAAACTTTTTTAATATATTGGCAAATTGAATTAGTTTCCCTTTTGTCGGTCAGTTGTGCTTGAAACTCTGTTGAAACTACGCAAACAAACCATAAAACATGAAACAAAAACTAATAAAATGGCGACAAAAAATCTGTATAAAAATCAAAAAAATTATAAAATAATACCAACCAGTTGTAAACTACAATTAACTTCAATCTGAGCAATTTTTTAGCGAATATAGAAAAAAGGCTTGACAGCGTGATCTTATAAAGAGTGCGCTTGGTTTTGTTTGTTTTTTTTTTTTTGGCTCACATTTACGCACACGGGCGAAGCTTCGTTTTTTAATCCCGCACGTTCACACTCTTTTTCATTTTTTTTTCATATTGTACTTTTTCATCCCTTGAAGCTTGATGTAAATGTCGGTTAAATGTTATTTTCCAGGTAGCTCTCCGTCAAGTTCCCCAACCCATTTTTTTTCTGAAGGCAGCGGCTGCTGTTATTAGTGAAGCAGTTGATTGGCTGCTGTTGGTCGCGTTGGCTGTAAGGAAGATTAACATCTGCTGAGATAACCAAGCGGTCACAAGAGCATTGGGCTTATTACAGTATGCTCGAAGCTTATTGGAAAATGCCTTAACTCGCTTAAGATCACCAGACCATAGTGATATCGGAGGAAACTGTGTAGCTGATAAACTGCCTTGAGGCAATTTTGCTATGAAAAGAGAGATTAGGAGCTCCCTGGACTCCTTGAGGATTTCTCTTGGAAAGATGTGGCTCAGGTCAATTCAGCAACCGTTGGGAAAACACCTGAGCTTACCCTACTGCGAAGTCATGCTGGCCAAGGTAAGGCCGGATCTCTCGATACTGGTAGGTGTGCTGGCTGGTCACTGTCCTATCGGGGTTCACACAATAAGATAAAATATTTTACCGAATCTCTTTCATAGCAGTTGCATTAAGGATACGGCTTTTTACTAGTACCGAGGAGATCCCCGAGACTAGCACCTATCATCTGTAAAATTTCATTCTCGGCGCGCTATGGCTTTAATCATTCATCAGTAGCATTTACCAAAATTTTATAGCATATCGATGGCTGAGTGGAAGATCGACTTATTTCGGCAGCCAGTTAGAAAACGCCCTATCTTCGAAAATTTTTCAACAAGGCCCGCTTTCGGAATTTCCTTGAAGAACATTTATCTCTGAATTCGATTTAAAAACACCCTATATCAGCTGCTCATTCAAAAACAAGATAGGGTGTTTTTCAAAAAAATTTAGAAATAAGGCGTTCTTTAATCAAATTCAGAAGTGAGGCGTTCTTAAAAAGTTTTCTGAGATATATCGTTTTCGAACTGGCTGCCACTAAGCCATCGCTATAGTCAAAATGCGTTTGTGAAAAAAATTACTAGAACACATTTGCCACAAAATTCATTATACTTTCGAGTGAATTTTGAAATTGAATCCCAAAAATAAGTCATCTGTAAAAGCCTACTAAATACAAAGGGTCGAGAAAATTTATATTTTAATTTGGGTTATTCAAAAAATATGGATTAATTGAGTCATTAGACTTTCAATAATTTTCACTGAAAATGTAGCCATTCCTGCGAAGTAAATTACAGTAATTAAAAGCCTGCAAAAGTTTAACAAAGAAAAATTCACCTCACTAAAAACTTTGCAAGCTCAGAGCGAAACTTCATAAAATAGCGAGAAATAAAAATACACCCGCATGCAAATGAATGCATTATTGTTGCAAAGTCACGTAGTCTCCCAACCTGCGAAATCGTCACAATCCACACGCAGCTGTGAGCGCCAAATGCGAACGTGTCAATAATTTTAAATTTACCAAGAATATGGACTAATCCGCGAGCGACGGCTAGAACAAGCTAGGGGGGGGGGGGAGGTAGTCAGAGGACAAGCATAGCACGTACGCAATTGTCGTAAAGCAAAAAAGTGCCACCAGCTGCCAGCAGAGTGGAATGCAAATCGACAAATAAGCAGATGCACAAGTAAATATTGATGCTGTTCCTATTTGCTTGCCTCTAACTGTTGCTATTATGCATATATATATATATATATTTATGCATGTATATTTACATATATAGTATGAACGCAGCACGCGCTTTAAAGGCTAAAAGTTAAACTTTTTATCAAAGGTGTAATTTTACATTTTCCTGTAAAAAAAAAAACAAACTCATGGGATGCCAAGGGCTGCTTGTAGCATAAATACAAAACGTACATAGTTTGAAACGCAAAAGCATTCGTTTTACGTTTCCTTTTTGCCCACTATCTACATGTAGCAGCAACAGCAAGCCAACGCTCTGGGCAAAAGACGATTGTAGGTGCACTTGCTCTATTCACCGACAAAAAAAAACAGCTGCAAATAATGTAGGAAGGTGCACAACTACTGCCTGTATTGCAGCCGCCACGTTTTCGCATGCGCAACGACAATAGGCACTTTCAGCGCCGGCACGTTTCATGTGGCTGGCTGCCTCTGAGTGATTTAATATTCCCCAGCACGCTTTTCTTTGCGTTTGTATCTTTTTATTCATAGTATTACTTTATGTAATGCAACTGACTTGCACTTTACTCAGCGGTTAATGTACTTTGTTGCATTTGTAAGTTTGTATTACTGGTTGCTCTATTTCCCGACTGCTGGTACTTACATAGCTTACGTTTGCTTATTGAGGGGTAGAATATTTATGAGCAACCTACATATCTTAGTATGCGTAGCTGAACTTACTTAAGGTATATATTTACATATATATATGTTTGCTTTAGCTGTTTACATTTGAAGTTATGTATATTCTAATTTTAATCAAAGAGGAGTACAAGTTGTCTCTAAGCAAATATTGCATATTTAATCATTTACTTGGGGGTGCATTAATTTTATGAATATTTGAAGCATACAAATATTTACTATTGCATGTTTATTTATGCACGTTAGGGTGGTTCTTAAAAATACTAAGAGCCTGTATGAGGCACGTGTTTTTTCAAAATTAAAAAAAAAAAATGTTGGGCATCGCTACAAAGGTTTTAAAAAATAAATTTCTTATGGACCACCCTTATGTGTGTGCACACATATGTATATACAATATATGTACGTACATGGGGTTGGTTCCCATACAAAAAAAAATAATAATAAATAAATTTTCACATTTCCTCCTAGTTTAAAAATTTAATTTGAGAATAGTTTGAGGTCATAAAAATGCCCGTCCTTAAAACAGCCAAAATTTAAATTACTGCCAAACTTTTTTATCTAGTACTGGATTCCAAATTATAGTACATACATCGTCCTTAGCCGACGAAATTTTAATAACTCAAATTCTGCCGCACTAAATGCGACTTTACTGTTCATAAGCCAAAATATTTTAGTATGTGATGATTCTTGTTCCTAAGAAGCGTAGCAATAAATTACATTAATACGCAAAAATAAATTACAGCGACTTGAACTGATTATTTTGTCCGACCTAAATTTTGAAGTGTATATATATACACACATACATATGTATGTACCTACATATTGACACTACCCAACAAACTTTTGGGTTGAAAGTCAAGTGGGCATCCAATATATATTCCAATTTTTCAATATTGATTTTCAAGTGCAGAACCAACCCATTCTCAAGCAAAAGGGCGCATTATTTATATGCAAAATAATCAGAGTACTCCACTTGAGAAAAGTTTGGGTAACAATTTCCAACTTTTTTCAACTTTCGGTCAAACCTTGGGAAAAATTTTGGAGAAAAATGTTTATCCACTTGAGCATCAAGTATTTGTGCAATGTTGTAAAAAAATTGGAAAAATTTTTGCTTTGTGCATATTGGGTAAGCATTGTTGTCACTCATACGCCATGGCATGCCATTAGTGTAGGTTGGAAAGCAAGTAATTTGGTGTTGTGTCCATATTCATGTGCGTATTTACCTTTTTTCCACCACCAGGTAATCTAATTAACATCTCATCGCCCTCAGTTATTTACATTTTCATGGCTTAGCACTAATTAAAACCCTGCTAATTTGTAGATTTTTTTGCCGTATTAAAAGGTTGTGGTCATCGAATAAATTTAATTGGAATCAGTTGAATAAGCTTATTAATTTTCAAATGAATTCAAAAGGGAGTCATGTGTCGGCTTAAGGGCCGAGTTCGTTGCTTTAATTAGGCTACTTAAGTGTTAAAAAAATATTTCTTTTTTTTTTCAAATTAAAAATTTATACAAATTTATATAATTTGAAATTAATTACAGCATTGCAAGTAGTAAAATTTCCACTCGCTTGTTTTATGAAAATTAATATGTAATAACTAAGAACTATGATTTTTATGAAAGTGAGCACAATGTCAAGTTGAAAGAATTTCATGTTATACATTTACCTATAAGCAACTTGCTACAGTGGCTTTCCCTGAAATCGCGCTTCCACTCTTCTTCCATTGCTTTCTCTTTAAACGACCTAGCAAAGGCAATGACGGTATTTATAGGAAAAGTAATTATTTTAAGCATTATGTATACAATTTAAATCGTGTCACATATGTATATGTGTGCAAAAGTCAATTGCAGTAGCCACAATACTTAACAATCAAAAGCTCGCTGCTTACATTAACGTAATTAACGAATACGCAGTGTTGAAGCTTGGTTGACTTTAAATTCCGATGGACTATTCGGCTCCTGCCACGCATTACAGTTTCATCTGTTCATTTCATATTTCTTTGGCTACGGTCTCGCTGATTGAATAACCACATATGTGGCATGTTTGTTCATGTAATTAAGGCGGTGAGAAAAGTGGTTGATGCATCATATTTTTCCATTGAAAATGAGCAGTGTTGATATGTATTTCATGTGTGAAATTCGAACAGAAAAATACCTCGAGCTGACAATGCTGAAATGTGGTTAAGATTTCGAAGTAACAAATATAATTAAAAATTAAAATATTAAATAATGAATAATTAAAAAAATAATAATGTTTAATTGGCGTGCGTATTTTTTATGAACGTGGTGTTAAACCAATATTGTATACAAAAATTGAATTTCCACGCGGTCGACTTAAGCACATTTATGCTATTGAAGAAGATTAAGTGGCACGTATTTCAGTACGCTTCGTAGGATGCTGGAAATGCAAAGAAATTTTATCTTGGCCTTGGTTATGTCGAAATTCTTTACTCTATGAAGAACTGTGTGGACTCGTTTTGAAGCGTGAGTTGCGTATTCACTCAACTGTTTTACGTCATCAACGATGCCTCTGCTCCACCTACACCTACGTAGAAGCCGTAGTCGAATGATGAGATAAGCTTATTCACACACGATTGGACCCAGATTCGATCACTTGTTAACGCAACATACGAAACTCTGGTAAGCAATGAGCTACTATCAAGCCTAATACGGTGTCTACATGAGG
>NW_023458562.1:19244224-19245910 GCF_013731165.1 Rhagoletis pomonella
AAAAATTTAGCTCTCTATCTAATAAAAACCTTGTAAGTAGAAATTTCAAAATTTGTTTAAGAGTTATAAAAATTCAACAAATTTGAACAAATTTTTATCTGAAGTTCAAACTTTTTATTTAGAAGTTTTAAATTTGTCGAACACACTTTGTAAATATGGAAGAAAATGTGGTAGACCATCAGCAAAAAAACTGCCACAAATCAAAGGTAAGTCCTAGCTACTTCAAACTAGCGCTTTATTGTGTTAAAAATTAGTGGGCTACAAAGTTGCATAACATTTTTTTTTTTCACAATTCTTATTAAAAAGTTTGAAATTTCCGCGAAACTGTCGAATTTGTCTAATTTTTGAAAAATGTTTTTTTTATTACATAGTGAGCTATACTTTCTTTCAAAAAATTATAAAAGAAAGAAAAATGCACAAAAGTTGTTAAATGTCGCGACTCTATTTATGTTTCCGCCACTGTATATTCATATGTTTTTAATTGAAATTAATATTTTCAAGTGAACTAAATTTAATGTTTTCTATTTTATATTAATTCTGTTCGCAAACGAAAACTTGGTTGCACCTCTGTTAGCAGTATACTGAATTTTAGTTTTACTAAAACTAATAGTAACAGTTTCCAAAAGGCTCATCGCATGCATAGCCTTTTTAAATTAATGAAACGTTGCAAAAATTCATATTTGCCAAGGTAAAAATTCATGTTTATGTTTCCCTATGTGTGCTCATATATGTATTTGTACATATGTGTGTGGGTTGAGAGCAGTCAATTTATTAAAATACCAAATGTTAACGAGTAAAGTATTCAATTACTTGGCACTTCTACCTATAGTTTATTTGTGGTAGTTCATTGTTGGTTATGTGGTGATTTTTCAAAAAAAAAAAAAAAAAATATATACTAAGCTGAATTACCCGGTAGGCTGTTTGGCCTTTCACGGCAAATGCGGCGCACGTAGTGATTGAAATTTCAAGTTGAACTTTTGTCGCTCTTTTATTATCTGCGCCGCCCATACGCTGTCGATAACTGACATATGTGTGCTCACAAACGTGGCGCTAAACTTTGAAAGCAATTTGTTATTAATTAAAGCATTTTATGAAATTCACAGACATCACATGTATATTTATGTATACAGTCAGCGTCAAAAATTTGAATACCCTGACGTTCTGACGATTTTATTTATTTGTATTTGCCATACCAATTTTTTTCCTATTTTTTTTAAGTAAAGTTCATTCAGCAACAAAAAACAGGAATTTTTTTTTCATATAGAATTGGGGAAAATTCAAGGATTACAAACAAATTTTCAACTTTTCAATTCGATGTCTTAGAAAAGTTTTGAGTATGCAGTTTTGTAGCCCATTAAATTTTAATATATTAGGAAGCAAGCTTTAAGTCTTTAAAAATTACCGTAAAATTTAATGGGCTACAAAACTGCATACTCAAGATTTTTCTAAGAAATGCAATTGAAAAGTTACAATTTTTGATAACAATTTTTTGGAATATTTTGAATTTTCCCGAGTTCTATATCAAATTAAAAAAAAATAAAAAATTGTCTGTTTTTTTTTATAAAAAATAAGAAAAATTTGTTATGGTAAATATTAATAAATAAAATCGTCAAAATGTCGAGTGTATAAACTGTTGATGCTGACTGTATGTGTTTGCTTGTGTGAGCATATTTATTTTCCGAACAT
>NW_023458562.1:19246010-19290952 GCF_013731165.1 Rhagoletis pomonella
AAAATCCAACTGATACTTTCGAAAGTGCTATTGGAAAAGGTGTAGATGCATTCCTGAATCGGAAAAAAATTAAAAAAAAATACCGCTTACGCCTTTTCGGCGGTTAGAGGGCTCTTAAACCTTTAATGAAGACAAGTAGTTTTATTGCTTTCCCACATATATATGTACATATTATGTTAATGAATCGTTCTTAATTTGAGTACATAAAAAGGAGATAAACGCAAAACAATTTGCGTTAACAAAGTCGGGGTGTAGCAAGTCAAATAAATTTCACGCTTTGATAAATTGGTTACATTTAATTAATTTAATTAATTGCCGCTAATTTGATTTACTATCACCGAATTTTATTAAATAGGCAAATAATAAAAGCTTTAGCATGTGCATTAGGGTGGTCATTAAAAAATATCAACATCGCGGTGCACCATTTTTCGTTATTATGCGTACAAAATAAAGATATTCATGAAAATTTCAAAGTTGTAAACGAATTTTTAGGGCATGACAAAATTATATTTAAAAAAAAACGCAAAAATTTCACGAAGTTTTTATGTTGAGCCACTATAACTCTAGCAGCTATAATTTATACAAATTTGTATGAATGAGTTTCAATGCGCTGATATATAGCCGGTGCAGTCCAAAATTAAGTCGAATTTTTTGCAATTTAAATAAAAATTTTGTTTTTCCCAACTCTTATGGCAAAACCCATACGAAATTTATATGCTGATATTTTTAAGCATCACCCAACTATGCATGTACATTAGACTGCATCACTCCCCATACAAAAAAAAAATCGGTACTATTTTTTTTCCATTGGAATTATAAAATCTACTATATTTTAAGACGTCCACCAAAATATTTCGGAAAAATATTAAGACTTAAGTGAGCTGGACCGATTTGAAAATTCCTCCAAAAATGATTTTTTTTATGAATAAAAATAGTTTCTTTTAAGATCTTTGGTATTCGAAAAAAAAGATGGGACACGAATGACGCTTTTTTTGGCCAGAAATAAAAACGCTGTGAAAATACCTTTCTACTGAGATCCCATAAGTCTAAATCAGAACATTTTTGGTCCAGTTATTCAAGTTTTTCGTAAATCAATCTTTGAAAAAAGTAAAAAAACAGCATCAAAAACGAACGAAAAATGACACTGAAGATGGCACAACGCCGAAACCGGTTTGTCTGCAAACCAAACTTGACAAGGGATGACGGAAATTCGTTCCAAAATAAATCAGCATCAAAAATCTCATTCTTACGATTCCATTGAAAAGATTTTTAAATATTTTTATGCAGATTTTTTAAGCTTATTCCAATTTGTCTTCTGAGGGGACTTTTTAAAAAATGTTCTTTAAGAAACTATTTTTATTCATAAAAAACTTCATTTTTGGAGGTATTTTCCAATCGGTCCAGCTCACTTAGATCTTAATATTTTTACGAAATATTTTGTTGGACGTCTTAAAATATAATAAGTTTAGTAATCCCGGCGGAAAAACCGCAACTTTTTTTGGTGATGCAGTCTAATGTACATATATATCATTTCAACGGACAAAATTTTGTTCAACTCAATTTTCCTTATTTGCAACTCGCTTTTTAAGTGTTTAATATTGATGGAAAAATGTTATAGTTAATTACCATATATTTATTTAATAGTTTATTAGACACATATTTATTTAAAATTATAGTAAGTGGTGAATTTTTCCACGTTACTAAGAAAATTCTTAATGAAAAAGAGAACAAAAACGGCTGTGAAAAAATCTCCATCTTGGCTAACGACAAATATTTTTATCACGCGTAAATCCTCTGAAAACAGTAACAGGTTTATGACAAACTTTTTTCTTTAGTAAAGTGGCCAGCCTAATCTAATGTGCACATGTCCTTAAAAAATTAATTTATTGTTAGCCATAGTATGCTCATCTGCTTTGAAATACATATGTCGATTTACGTGGTACACTTATTGTTGCTCTTTAATCGAGCAGAAAATTAATCCATCAATTAGCCATTTGAATTTTATTCGACTTGGGTGATACGAAAATTAAATTGAAAGCTTTACTTTCGTAAATACTACCAAATAGTCAACCATCATATTAAATGCTAATAATAGAATCGTAAGCAAGTCCAAAAGATTATTTCTAGTTTAATCAAATTAAATATTCCAATAACATTGGTGTACTATTTCTATACCCACGAGTAACAAAAACGAATTTATGCTAATATGTAAACCTAGTAGAATAAGTCTAATATTACAAGTCAAACAAAAGTGAATAATGCAAATTCTACATAAATAACACTTACAGTGTCTTACGGACACTTATAGGTATAGCGGTACGACTATGATAACAAAAAGCAATTAACGTAATAGCATAAGCAACATTAATAATAACTCGAAAAGCGACGGGTGAAATAGAAAGAAGATAATGAAGACAGATACAAAGCTATAACACAAATTTATTTCAAGAGAAAAGAAACATACTTTTAGTACGCTATAAACAGGTCTTCGATAATTGCAGCATACTTTCGTAAAAAAAATAGCATTTAATAAGCGCTAATTAATTTTAAATTGATTTCTCTCAATATTTGCAAGCATAACTGAAAATTATCAAAAATAGAATTATAATTTTTATGCTTAACTCCTTAGGTGAAGCAAAGGAAATGAGTGAGTCTACATTTAAGGTTGTATTCCCGCCTTTGTGGGCATCGCCTAACATTTACAAATGTCTAGCCATTATCTGTGAGACTTGCTTTTCGCCATCGAGCATCGTACACACTTACGTATATAGGTTAATATGTACTTACATTAGTTTGTGGCTGTTTATATGTATTTGTAAGCGCGACAAAACAATTAGTTTTAGAGCGACTCCCAAGCAAACAAAAGTACTGGTGAACCAAATTTATAGTTCGGGTACAGAACGAACTAGATCTCATATGGCCAATTTTGAACTAGTTCGGAACTACCGAAAAGGTGATGCAGCGGGTGGCTTGTTTACTTTAGATAGATTTTTTCTTGGCGGATTTTTCGTTCAAATACGCTTTCAGTCTGAACTTCGCAGATGCTTTTTCATAGTTTGGTAATACAAAGCTAACATTTGTGTTAACATTTTAACATTTTGGGACCTTCAGGAATCTAACCAAAGGTATGTAAACGTGTTTTCAAATGCCCATTTTCATTTAGATTTATTCAAACAAATTTGAGATTGAGATATTCAGATTGTAAACAAATTTCTTTGCAAATAATTAAAAATCGCTACAATGGTAAAACCAAAAAGAGTGTTTGAAAACATCTTGTTACTTTTTTCGTCTGTCGATTTTATAACTGGTTCGGAACTATAGAGAAGGGGGTTCAGAGCGAACTAGATCCCATCTGGTCGAATTTAGGCATGTTTCTGAACTACATATATAAAAGGTAAAGTAGCGGGGACAATTTTCAAGTCCTATGACATCGCCATGTTAAATTCGTCACTTGTTTGCATGCAAAAGAGATTTATCGCGAACTAGTAGTGGTTCTAAATGTGCTAAATTGGAGATTATCTCCCCACAGGGACTGAATGGGAACACCCAAGTGAGTGTGTATGTGTGTATGTACTTGTTGCTTAATTTCTCTTCTAGAGTATATATGTACATATGTATGTGTATGTGTGTAGTTGTAACCAACAACTTCAACATTATATTTATACATAAGCACTGGGGCTTAGCGCTAGAATAGGTAAATGACACTTGCTTTTGGTGTTGGCTCTTCCGATTTGTACTTGGCCATTAGCCTTATGAAAATTAATTATTTAAGTTATACAACTGACTACAGTCGTGAGTTGGTTTAACCCATAGCTATTGGATGAAAATGTAATAAACTAAATGAGTTAAAGGCTCTCCGAAAGCGTTTATGCCATAAGAATGGAGCTTATTAGTTGGGCTAGCAAAATTCTATTTAAATTCTTACTTCGGCCGGTTGCTTAGTGGCTGGTTATGGTTTGACTTGCTTTGGGCTTCGTCTAGCATTTGTTGAGGCTGAATAAGATAGCTGTGTGTTAATACATACATACATACATACGTGCATAAGTACTTAAGTAGATATGTAAAAACTGCGCCAAAACAATTGACTAATGTAAGTACTTTCTGCTGATTATTGTAATTATACATGGAGGAAGTTTCTATTATTTAATGTTGTAAGTGCGCATTAACCTCGAAATGGCACACAATCGAGAAACTTGTTAGCTATTTCATTTATAAAAGTTAGAAAAACTATACATTCTGGAAAATGCGAATACTGCTATACATATAATAATCTGTACATTATAGATATTAAACAAAAATTAATATGTGGGGTCTTTATTAGGGCAACAGAAGCCAAATTAACAATTTTTAGAATTTTTGTCCGTTTGTCTGTATGTTTGTACGCGAATCCCTAATGCATGGTATCAAAAAAAAGTTTTTATCAATGTATTGCTTGAAGTCTAACTTAAAATATAGAAGAAAAAATTAGTGGGTTGCCACCTGTTTGGAAATTGCAGTTTAGATAAATTGATAAGATAAATTAAATATTGCAATACGGCAGTCAAAAGAAAGAGGTTTCAAAAGGCTCACAGCTGAAAAATATTTAGTGGAAGGTTGCCACCTGTTTTGAAAATTTTAGTTTAACTTAATTAAGATGATTTATAAGATATTGGAGTATGGGTATCAAACTAAAGAGGTTTAAGAAAGTTTACTGCCAAAAATATTTTTTGAAAGATGTTGCCACCACTTTGCCAAATTTTATTAATTTAAATTGATAAAATAAATTAAATATTACAAAACGGGTATTAAACTAAAGAGGCTTAAGAAAGTTTATTGTCAAAAATATTTTTGAAGCGGATCAAAGCTTTAACCAAAAACCATATAAATCATAGTTTCATGATTGTTTTTAATTTTTATGCGAACGGTCTCCCGCATTTTATTTCATAAAGAATGCATGCTTATATAAAAAAGTGCAAAAATCTGTCAGCAAAAAAAAATATATATTTTGGACAATGTTTTTGTAGAAAAACAATAGCAACAAACTAACATGAAAAACTTCACAATGTTATTAGATATTACAAAAAAATCAACTCGTGAACACTTGTTTGAGTCACTGTTCAAACATATGTACATATATAGTTGGTATACAAAAAACAGACGGACACCTATCTTCACCGATTTAGGGGAGTTTAGTCATCTGTTAGACTGAACATATTCTCCTTTTCAAGCTAATTAATTAAATTAAGAAATCTTTAAAAACATAAATTTTGAGTTAAATAACTTTATGTATTATGGACTGTGCGACGGAAGTTAAGTATTTTACGCTTAATAATTTACACTTTTTCTTAGAAAACTAATCTGTTTTTCATTCGAATCATATTATCATTCGCTGATTTTATTAACGAACTTCTTTTGCAAAATACAAGTCTCATTAAAAAGGTATCTAATAACAGAAGTTGACTGCTTGCAAAACATTTTTGCGCAAAAACAGATCAGAAGACATTAGCGTTGTTAACTTTCGGCTCCGACGACTGCTACACATTGTACACATTCTGAGTAATATTAACGGTGACTGCAACTTTTCAACGACTGTACAAGTTATTTCCTAGAAACTTGGCTGTTGTGTCAGTGCTCTTAGCTGCCATTGTTGCTATTGTTAAACGCCTTTATTCTAACCGCATACGCTGCACATTCTTGGAAAGCAGCGCACGGTTTGCCCAAGCAGGGGCTGGCAACTTGTCAAAGCATATATATCCAAAGACACATTTCACTTTTACGAACTTAGCTGCTTGTGCTTGTTGCTTTCCACCCCTTAGTGCTTTGTTGATAACTGATGCTTGTTCTTGATAGTAATGTAAATGCGAGTACATATCCACATCAATTCTGATAGTTTACTACTTCTGCGTCTTTGTTTTTCTTGGCCTTTGCTGTTATTGTAAACGCCTTAAGGCGTATTCGCGTAATCAAATGTGTTTTCCCACATACATGCATATGCATGCACAACTCAATTTTGCCTCAATTCAAAACCATTAGTCACGTATACGCCCCAGCAACGCCTTTCCACAATAAGCCATAACTGTTTGGCTTAAAGTAAGCCAGCGCCGTTTTTTTCGCATTTAACTTTTCGATTTATAATTCCGGCTGATATACTTTATAATTAGTTCAACGCAGCTATTTTCATTTAAAGTTTATGCCAACAGGTTAACAGGCTCTTTGCATGAATAAATTATAAATTGTAAGGTGTTGAGATCTCTTGCGTCAAATTCAAATTATTCACTATTCTTGGCCCTCATCACAAACACAGGCGAACGCATAACCTTTACGCTGTCTTTTGCATTCACTTTCTTGCACACTTTTTATATAAACTGTGTATGTACTTATGTGCGTACATACCTGCGCTATTCTGTTCGCAAAAGGTTGTTGCAAAATTGAGTAGTGCCTGCAGTTGACAGCAGAACGGCATTGCTTTGCTTGGCTTTCTTGTTAGGACTTTGTTTTTTTTTTGTTGAAAATAACTAACTTTACGTGCATAGACGCACCCATTTTCACCCGCAGATACTTGCTGCTTTAGTAATTTATGCAAATGCGATCGTACACTGACAAAAGTTTTGGCGAAAATTAATTGAAATGTTGGTTGTTTTAATGACTTAATTGGGATTTTGCTTACCAATTGAGATTTATTGTAAAATCAACCAATTGGCCTGAGGGAGCTTTAGATTAATATTTTCTTATTTTGTAGTTAATACTTCGAAAAACCGAATGGGTTGTTTAATATTGCGTAAGTATATAACACAATCGCGTGCATATAAGTTAAACTGAAAGGGGCTTTGAAAGTTTGTAAGAAGAGCCGTAAGTTAATGCGGGGCTTAAGGCTAACTGTTTTAATTAAAGCTTTTGATTTTGCTTTTCTTTTAGAGAGAAATGTCAGTGAGTGCCTAAGTTCTTTGCTAAAACTTGGTGCATAAATTTGTGTTTAGTTTAGAAAAGAAGAGGGTAGATTGCCGCTTACATACGGTGACGTAGCTTAGAAGAATTATGGAAAACATTTAGTACGGGTAACAATGAAGCTTAAAAATGTATATCTTTCAATTAGAACTAATCTATAAGGCCACGGCACAGGTAAAATATGATGCCACTTGCAGAGATAATATTTACACTCTCGTTAACAGCCAAGAGGTAAAAAAAATCTTTCGTAAAATAGGGGACAACCTTCAAGGTGGCCATGGAACTCCTCAAAGGTCTAAACGAGTCATGGCCCTAGCCTGCTGTCGTCCAGGAAAACTTTTTGCTTTTTCCATTTTAACTAAAACCAAAACGTGGTATAAAGCACAATAATCTTGTTGAAATTAACATTTTATTAATTTGGAAAACCATACTATTTTCTGCGAATAAATGCATTACAATAACAGTTTAGCTCAAATAAACAATAAATGAATTACAGAGAAACAAAATCAATGCAAACCCTGCCGTGTTCTTTGAATTAATTTTGTTATATCGCTTAGAGTGAAAAATCAAATTTCGATGTAGGCAGCCAACGAAATTAAAAATGTACAATTTCCAAATGCATTAGGGTACTTGTTTTAGTTCCTTCCATTTATGTTCAATGACGGGAAAATTTTATAAGCCCAAAAGAGGCACAGAAAATACGATAAGGTAAAAATAGTACGAAATCTTTTAATTAACATCGAATGATTCAGATTCGTATTGAATTTTGCTCTGCCCTAAACAGGCAAAAAAATAATTTTTAGAAGTTTTTTTGCTCTTCAGTAAACTTTTTAAAAATGCACTTTGAAAATAAGTTAGCTTAACAAATTCTAGGAAACCTTTACTTAATCTGTTTGCTTTTCTCTCGAACCCGATTTATCGGGAAGAAGATTTGTAATAAAATACAAATTTTAATTTTGAATTACTCTGAAGTCTTTGACATAATAGTTCCTCCCCTCCACAGAAAAAAAAATATTGTAACATACGATAAAATATGCAGTAAATATTTGGCGTAACTATGGGGATGTAAGCTGCCATATTTTATCAGGTGATGCGTTGTGGGGTGTAGAACAAATTTGCATCAAACAGTTAATTTCGGAAAAATGGTATATACGATAACTTCGCGCAAAGGGTTCGATACGAAAACCTATTCAACACAAAGTACGAAAAAAAATTCCAAAAAAAAATTTTTTTTCCAAATTCTAAAAAATTTGTTTTTTACTCTCGGTCAACTTAAAGTTTTAAAATAATCAATTATTATTCTGGTTTTTCGGCATGTGAATTGTTAAACTTTGATTGCTAAAAATTGCTTGAGTTTATACCAAAACATTCACACCCACATTTGATTGACCGCTGCTCGTCAGCAAATTTTTAATTGAATTTGTGCGAATAGAAGTTCGAAAAATGGTTGAGGCGTAGTCTACTTGATTATTTTGTATTTTAATAAAGTTGACAAAATGTTTTGCAAGCATAGCTAGTCCTCGTAAGTACAGACATTGCGTGTGTACAAGCACAGTGTATTTTTCATGTGAAGCAAATTCTGCAACAAAAAAAGTTTAAAATGCGTGCGCATGTTCGGAAAATAAATATGCTCACACAAGCAAACACATACAGTCAGTATCAACAGTTTATACACTCGACATTTTGACGATTGTATTTATTAATATTTACCATAACAAATTTTTCTTATTTTTTATAAAAAGAACAGACAATTTTTTATTTTTTTTTAATTTGATATGGAACTCGGGAAAATTCAAAATATTCCAAAAAATTGTTATCAAAAATTCTAACTTTTCAATTCCATTTCTTAGAAAAATCTTGAGTATGCAGTTTTGTAACCCATTAAATTTTACGGTAATTTTTAAAGACTTAAAGCTTGCTTCATAATATATTAAAATTTAATGGGCTACAAAACTGCATACTCAAAACTTTTCTAAGACATCGAATTGAAAAGTTGAAAATTTGTTTGTAATTCTTGAATTTTCCCCAATTCTATATGAAAAAAAATTGCTGTTTTTTGTTGTTGAATGAACTTTACTTAAAAAAAATAGGAAAAAAATTGTTATGGCAAATACAAATAAATAAAATCGTCAGAACGTCAGGGTATACAAATTTTTGACGCTGACTGTATACATAAATATACATGTGATGTCTGTGAATTTGATAAAATGCTTTAATTAATAACAAATTGCTTTCAAAGTTTAGCGCCACGTTTGTGAGCACACATATGTCAGTTATCGACAGCGTATGGGCGGCGCAGATAATAAAAGAGCGACAAAAGTTCAACTTGAAATTTCAATCACTACGTGCGCCGCATTTGCCGTGAAAGGCCAAACAGCCTACTGGGTAATTCAGCTTAGTATATATATTTTTTTTTTTTTTTGAAAAATCACCACATAACCAGCAATGAACTACCACAAATAAACTATAGGTAGATAATACAAGCTGCTGGGAGCACAAGTGCCAAGTAATTGAATACTTTACTCGTTAACATTTGGTATTTTAATAAATTGACTGCTCTCAACCCACACACATATGTACAAATACATATATGAGCACACATAGGGAAACATAAACATCAATTTTTACCTTGGCAAATATGAATTTTTGCAACGTTTCATTAATTTAAAAAGGCTATGCATGCGATGAGCCTTTTGGAAAATGTTACTATTAGTTTTAGTAAAACTAAAATTCAGTATACTGCTAACAGAGGTGCAACCAAGTCTTCGTTTGCGAACAGAATTAATATAAAATAGAAAACATTAAATTTAGTTCACTTGAAAATATTAAACATATATGAATATACAGTGGCGGGAACATAAATAGAGTCGCGACATTTAACAACTTTTGTGCATTTTTCTTTCTTTTATAATTTTTTGAAAGAAAGTATAGCTATCTAATAAAAAACAGGTGTATCCGAATTTCAAACATTTTTAAAAAATTAGGAAAATTGAACAAAATTTCATCCAAATTTCTAACTTTTTAAAAAGAATTGTTAAAAAAAAATTAGTTTGCAATTTTGTAGCGCATTAGTACATTTTAGTACAATAAAGTGCTAGTTTGAAGTAGCTAGAAATTACCTTTGATTTGTGGCAGTTTTTTTGCTGCACATTTTCGTCCATACAAAGTGTGTTGGCAATTTTAAAACTTCTGAATAAACTGATAAAATTTTTTTCAAATTTGTCGAATTTTTATAACTTTTAAACAAAGTTTTAAATTTCTACTTACAAGGTTTTTATTAGACAGTGAGCTATATTTTTCTAAAAACATAAAAAAACATTAAGTAATCAAAAGAAAAAAGTCAAAACTTGTTATAGTCACGTGTTTCTATTAATTTCTCCAGCACAGCATAAATTTTAATAAAAATGTATAGTGGGTAGCAATCGTAGAAGTGACCTTTTTATCTTTCAAATATGCGATGTGTGGACAGGCCGCTGCTCAAATAATTGCCTTAGAACTATCCACGCTTACGAAAACATGTCACGTTTCACGAAAACGACCAAACGACCACGACAAAGTAAAGAACTGAAATTCTTGATTCAATAAAAATTACTTCAACGTCATTCTTGAGTACTTGAATTGGCTATTTTATTTGCACAGCTTGCCCTAACTTGGCTTGCTCAAACGAAAACAAAAAAAAAAATGGTCAAGCTGCCTTGAGTCATTTAAAGGCAGTAGAGGAATATTAGAAAAGTGAAACGGGCAGATAACTTCAAAAACATGTCTGCCGCATCAGCAGGTCGAAGCAACAAAAAAAACTAACCAGGCAGGAGGGTCATCAAACAATTTAATACAGGCGCACGAGAAGCAATTATGTACGTACATTAGCACGCCGCATGCTTCTCAAAACTAAAATCGGTTCCACTTCCTCAAGCAAATCAAATAAGAGATCTACCAGTCTTATGATTAGCAATATTAGTATTACATTAGCAGATTCTACAATCAAATAAGTGTATACAAACAAAAAAAAACCAGTTATATAATTTGAGTTCCCGGTCATCGCGTTATACACGAAAATTTTAAAGTTACGAGGAAATTGTGGCAAACTTTTGGCTCACACCTACAACGTGCGCTTAGCCTACGCCAATTCTACATTAGCATTTTATTTTCTGGATTGCTATTGCCTCACCGGATGGCATGCCTATAACTAGCCTGGGTGGAATACCTAGCGACTTCTGTTGAATATCAAGGCGAGAAGGAGAAGGAATAAAAACTTTACCTTTTTGTGTTAGTGTTCCGCACTGTCCAGCTAACCTGTCTGCCTTAACAGGTAGTTCTTCAAGAATTTGAGAGAACTAAGATTCGTGGGAATCAGGTCCCTTTGAGAATTTTTCTTAACTGGTTTTGGAAAAAATAGGGTACACATATATTCCCCCGGGCGGCATTGCAACAGACCATAAGTCTTAGGATTGTTACAATTTAGTAATACAAGCTAATAAGAAACTCCTTAATTAGCTATTTCTTCAACTGAGTTTTATTTTCAAAGCAGTGATCGAAAGGTATTTTTACAACTGTTATTTTCGTTACAAAGCTTATCCATTCACTGTTATTAATATTTATTTAATTTTTCAGAAATGGATAGTAACAGCAATTTTCTTTGGAACCACATCTTGAAGTTTAAAATCTGTCCGTGGGCCAATGAGTAATGATGAGTAATAATGAAAAAACATGAACAGTTAGCAGTTTCCCCAGATACTAAAATGCCAATTTTTGACTAATTTTTAATTCAAAATCGATTGAATTAAAAGTATGTGAACAGTAGATTTTTTTCGTGAGGTATTCTAGTGTATATACATACATACATAGATATTTACTTGCTAGTGTCGGCGTATAAAACATCTGTCAGCCAACAGTCATTTCTCTTCGCACTCTACTTCTCTGTGGATTTTGTGAAAAAAAGAAGAGAAAAACCTAATTTGGAAATACTACAGGCCAACACTTGAAATTTCAAGCACATTAAGTGTGTAGCCACTGTGAGTGCACAGACGATTCATTAAAGTGGCCAATAGTCACCCAGCATGTGATATATTTGCAATGGCAATGATTCACTTCCTTTTCCATGCCAAAAAGTGGCTGGAAATGGTGAAAAGAAAAAAAATTCAAAAAGCCCACAAAATGTTCACCACAAAACACTTGCTGCGTGTTGTGAAATTTTTGGCATATGTGCTTGGCGAAACTGTGATCCTACCAAGCATTTAATGCCATTCAAAGCTACTTAAAGTAACTCATGTGCTTTTCCACTTTTCCAACCGCCGCGCCGCTCCAAAAAACCACAACAAGCAGCAGCCGCTAATCCTCCGGCCTGCAGAAATTTTTGCGCCTTTCACGGATTTTCATCGGATTCGCTTATATGCGGCGCAGTACTACGTACACACATATATATTTTAGTTACATACATACACACAAACTAATAAAAAAATAATTGCAAAGATGTGTACACTTACTCTCGCACTTACTTACTTGTGTGCGGCGTGCATTCTTTTTTTTATGGTCGGACGAAAATTGAATTTAAGCAATCTCACACATGTACAACAACAATAACAAGCAGCAATTTCTGAAGTGTAAAATTTACTATGCTGTGTGCTTATGCGAAGATTTGATAAAATTTGGCCGAGAAAATTGGTGAGCATATTTTTAATATAACTAAATATGTGGGATGCGTGAGAGGCATATTTGCGCGTAACGCGCTGAGTGCGAAAAAGGTCGCCTGGAACGTGCAAATACAAATTGCTTGTTTAAGGGTCAATGGTAGTAAATTAAATGTTGCTGATGGCAAAGCCATTCGCACATGCCCAAACACTTTGCACCCAATTTACTGCTGCGTGCGTCAAGCTTGACGGCGTTAAACGCATAAACGATTTTCGATGGTAATAAAGTATTTATGAGAGGTAGAGCGAATTTTTAGCGTACGTGAGTGCTGAGAGTTATTATCAGAGTATGTAATAATTTTGGACCCTTCTATAAAATATGCAAATTCTAAGATCGAAAGGAAAGTGATAAGGCTTTTAGATGCGATTAAAATGTATAGGCTTTCAATTTATGTGGATGCTTGCAAATTTTATCAATATTTTTGTAAATCTTTGCTGCTTCACTTGTCGTGTATGTAGTCGTAAAATACGGGTATCTTATACTCAGCAATTAAGTGTGATTTGTCAGCTTAAATATTGCTTATGTTTTTAATATCCCATAAAAGATTGGGAAAGTAAAGTAATGTGTGTAAAAGACGATTTCGAGTATTACCCTAATTTTTGAGACGAATAGAATTTGTTTAATAAAGAGATCTTGGTAATGGCATTATGCTTATGTCATCGAATATAATAAAATTTCTACTTGGCGTTTTTTTTTGAACTCTGTAATGTCCAAATGGCTTTTGCTTTTGCATTTAATTAAGCTGTTTCCGCTGGATGGCATATAGTTGCATGCTCCTTCTCGTTCATCTGATATCTTTTATGTGGGTGTTACTTTTTTTTAAGACATTTCGATCCATTTACAATTCTTGTTAAAGTAGTTGTAAAGAAGGTGCCGTCGGCTGTTTGCCTATGCAGACGAAGAGGTACGTACAATTATGGACAGATTTCTGTGCAGCCTACGTGACCTAGTCAAAGGCAACGTCGACCATAACCCAACGACAGGGCTACTACGGCAACTGACTTTCAACTCACCACAGCCTTTCGTAAGGCAATTGTCAATTTGAAAGCTCTTCACTGTTTTTCCCAAGACTAATTGAAAGATCTGCTAACAAGGACGTCTCATCGTTATTATGTATGTCTTTTAGCAATCATCTTTCTAAAAACTAATACAACTAAAACATTTATATACTTTTCTTTGTAAAACAATAAAAACTAATACATAAAAAAAGTAATTAAATTAAAAAAATAAAAAATTAAACAACACAAAAATAAATCAAAAATAAATAACATGATTTGAAAAATTAAATAAAATTATAAAAATTATATATTTTTCTTTTTAAAACAATAAAAACCAAAAGCTAAAAGAAATAATAATTAAAAGGTAAGAAAAACAAAATAAAAAATGCAAAAATAGGTCACAAAATCAAAAATTTAAAAAAAGTAAAAAATTCATTTTAAAACAATAAAATCTAAAAAATAACAGAAAATTAAATAAATTACGAAAACTAAAATTAAATTAAGAAACTTTAAGAAAACGAAGCGAATTACCCAAATAAAAAATAAGTTCCTAAAAATTATTTAAATGAAATATAAGAAAAGTATTTCGTTTTAATACAAAATTTGAAAATAAAAAGGAAAAATTAATTTCAAGAAAACAATAAAGTATGTTTCTAAAAATTCAATGAAACTAAAAAAATACAATTAAATCAATTATTATTGAAAGAAATTACTTTTTAAGTCAATAAAATCTAAAAATTAATATTAAGAAAAGAAAAAAAAAATTAAAAAAAAAATACTTTTATTAAATCGGCCCAGGTAGAGGGGGTCACTTTCCTACGCCATGCCTACGATGCTCCTTTGATTGCAAGTTTAGTTTAGTCATAAACCAATTTAAAACTGGTAATAAATGCTCTACTTTAGACGCAACCATAAATTTGAATGCAACCTTTAAACATAAAGTGAGCTTTAAAGTTACAGGTTACTTGAGAAAACGGCCCTAAATCTATTTTTACTTAACTTACATTTCAATTAACTCAGTTCCAGTTATTTTTATTCATCTCATCGTTCTTTTGAATATTTTTAATAAATTTTCGACAAAATGATGCTAAAGTAAAAACCCTGCTTACGTCAAACACACTGCATTTCCTATTTTATTGCTAATGGAAGCTTTTGGGTTTCTACTCTATTGCATTTGCCGTAGAATTGTCCCATAAGTGACATTAACTCATATGTATATATGCGTCGGGCTCTATAATTTTTCCAAGAGCGTATTTTATAACTACGCTATCTTTTTTCAACAGCAATAGCTGACAAGCAAAGTGTACACAACTCAAGCCAGGAAATCAAAACTCCAAGATACTCACATTTTATTGCATCAACGCCTTTGCCTGAAAAGAGCAATATGTTGTACATAATACTACAAGAAAAAAATACAATGGTCCTCGAAGGCAGCAAAATGTTTACAAAAATAAAAAATAAAAAATAAAAATTAATTGCGCTTGCCAGCAATGATTTGCGCGAAGTGTGAAAAATGAGACGATAACAACGTGCAAGTATGCATAAGAGCCGTATGTTTGCTTTTAAAAGAGTGTAAAACTTGTTAATTAACTGCTCAGAGCTAAACGAAAGCCAATGACCTCGCTTGAAAATTGCGTGCAATGGAAGAAGAATGTAACGGAAACAAACAAGACAATGACCACGATTTGCTTTAAGGCGTGACAACGAATGCAAACACGAAAATTTCGAGCGGCAGCGTACCCACATTCTTAGTCAGCAATTTCACGCGAATATGTAATATATGATTGTGTTTGTACGCCCAACTTTGCTGCAGATGAAAGAAATATTTACTTGCTTTCTCGAGTTCTTCATGACAGGTTTCTTATTTTTTATTGTTAGAGAGAACGTTTTATCCTTCACGCTACGCTCAACTCTTCTTCGCCTTACAAGACGTGCGAAAACATACTGGCGTAAATTTATGAGCGAAAACGTTGAAGTTGTAATTTCAGCGCAATAAAATTGCAAGTAGAACCAGCGACATCATTTCCCGCAACTCTAGTATACTAAATTTCCTCTATTTCGTTAAGTTAAGTTTTACTACTCCGAAATTATTTCAGTAAAAGTATACTGCAGTAGCATCCATTACAAGAGACTACAATGCCAGATGTGTGCCACGTGGCGTATGAGTAACTAAAGTTTACGAGGCTGCTTAACCAACCAACAATTGCGTATGTATGTATGTATGTGAGTAGCCAAGTATGTATAGCATTAAACGAGTTGTCGTCACCTAATTGATAGGCGATAGGCGCTCCTCCAATTGTAACACTGACAGGGCGAAACCACAAAATGCGCTATAGCGAAAATTTGTTTTTAATACAAAAAAAAAAAACATTTAAAATAAAATATTACATTGCCACAAAAATTTATGTGAATACTTACATTTTTGTACAGCGTAGGCAATGTAAATGTAACGATAAGCTATGTTATTGTTTTATTTTCATTTATCAATATGATGTTAAATTAAATTCGTTATCATATACATATATATATGTATGTCTGCATTATGTATAGTAAGCAATAAATTACAAGCGTGGTTTCATGCACATTTATGATGCTACATGCTAAGCGTAAACATTTTGTGTTTAATTATGTGTACGTATGTATGTATAATTTAAGCATACATCAGATTTTTCTCAATGTCAGCGAAGTTCACAACAGCCACAACATATCGCTGATATGTTGAAAAAAACCACAAATTAAAATGAACTTAATCGTGTCGAAAACGCTTGCGGCTGCTGATCGTTGATTGTTCAGCAACCACAATTAATAGTAATTTAATTAAGCATCACATGATAATGCATTAAAGCTCACATGATAATGCATTAAAGCTCTGCCGAAATGGACAATAAAATCTTCATTTGTTAACTTTAGTCCAAAAACTGTTACGCGTATTTCTAAGGGTTTGCTGTCTTTAGCAAAAACTTAAAACATACCAAAACGTACGAACTTGTTGCTGTGGAGGTGCTTTTGGAAGAGGTTCAGTAGTTTTCCATGCCAAAGGCAGGCGTAGTTTTTTTAGTGTCTCTCCGTTCTCTCGCCAGAAAAATAAAGCCTTCTTGCCTTTACTTAAATCAATGAAGTTCCAGAAATAAATTCAATAAAAAATAAATTGAGTATTGAAACACATCTATCCTTAAAATGTTAATTTGAGCGAAAAAGTACCGAAATTACAAATTTTTTCATTGTCATTCGAAAAAATCATAGTTATTTTTTAATAAATTTGTGAAGTTTCCAGATAGAATGCCCATACTAGCGGCAATAAAAGTTGGCAACAAATACAACATATCTCTGAAGTTTCAAAAGTGTACCAACAAATTAAAAAAATGGCAGCATGCAGAATATCTATCGCAGCTAGTTTGTAATTTTTGGAATTCAACTATTTTTTCATTTGAGTTTAAGATACTTCAAAATTTTAACAATAAACGGTGAAAATGAAAAAGAATTACATTGATTATAAGTTGACGAGGATTTGCGAATAAAATTTTAAAATTTTACAACTTTTGTTGGCACACTCGAAATTCATTTGAAAATTGTTATGTACATGAAACCATTAATATTCTTGAGGAATGCTGTAGGAAAATATTCCACTGCAATATTTAATAACTTTTAAATAATTTAAGGCGTGCGAATAAACGTGTTAGCTGGCTTTGTTCGGTGCGACGAGGCGTATATGTAATAAATATACAACTACGGGTACGGGGAGCACGAATTGTGATTTTGACTTTTTTAGTATATGAGCCATTCTTTTTTAAGTCGGACGGATTTCGTAAAAAAAAAGCATCTCATGGCTCCGATTCGCTTCAACTTTTTTTATGGGTTCTATACATGAAATAAGCCAACACGTATTCGAGGAACTTATTTATTTTTTGAATTTTTTTTCTTCGGATATGATCTGTCAAAGTTTGCATTTTTTCGTGATTTTGACTAATCATGTACTTCTTCAAATCGTTGTATCTCGGGTTCTGCTCATCGTGGAGACCAATCGAGAGTGTGACACCAAATTTGGTGTCCGATATGAAGATAATCCACTGTCTAAGGGTGTATTCACACAGTTGCTGGTTTTCACACTGAATGAAGCGAAGCGGAGCTTTTCTGATGGACTCGGCTAGAAAAATACCACAAAAAACACTGTCGCATAGTGTAGCATATAAAATGTGGGCAAAAATAAAATTATGCACGGATTTAAATGAACATTCGCTTCTTAGTAAAATTGTGGACGCTAAATTCAAAAATGCAATTGGTTTTTGGATAACTTTAATACTTTTAGTGTAAATGGAGTTTGAAATTGGAAATTGGGTTCTTGTGTCTTTTACATAGGCATGCACATACAGTTGGTTCTATTTTTAAAAGTGAGGTGTCAAATGACAGTGCTGGGCCTGTAGATGTGCAATAAAGTTTTTTTATTTTTAGAAAGGGTTGCCACCTGCTACAAATTTTATTAAAATTATTTAATAAGTTAAATGAATTAGATATTACAATAAGGGTATCAATTGAAGTAGTTTTGAAAATGGCACGTAGAAGGGTTGACACATGTTTAAAAAATCAAATTCACTTTAACTAAGGGAATAAGGTAACTGAAATATGTTTAACTATATGAGTATCAGACAAATGAAAAAATTTGATATATTTAGCAAAACAAAAAGTGGAGAGCAAAAACATTCCTGAGTTAATTTAAGAGTTCAGTAATTTAAAAGGAATGTAATCAAAACAAATCACTGATTGACAATGTATGTATTTGTAATGAAACAACAAATACGATGGCGTAATCCTATGGTTTGACGTAATTATTATTTTAGTATAACTAAATTCGACTTTACAAACAGATGGCAGCCCTATTCGTAATATTTTTAAGCTAAAACCTTCTTAAACCTCTTTCGTCTGACTCCCTTATGGTGTTACCTATCTATTTCAATTACCTAATTCCTTTAATTAAAGTAGAATTTGATTTCTCAAACTCTTTACATGTAGGTAATACACATTTCGATTGATACCCATCCCTTAATAATTCATTTAACTTATAAAAAAAATTTTAATCTAATTTTTTATCAATCTAATTTTTTAACAGGTGGCAACTCTTTAAAAATATAAACCGTTTATTGTCCACAGGTCAAGCTTTTTAAGCTGACACTTCATTTTTGAAAATGGAACGAATCGTGCAGATCTCAAGGCACTGATAAAAAATTCAAAAATTGTTTCATGCATTAACGAAAAACGCATTACTTCAGAAAGTGCAAAATATTAGCAGGTTTTTATTTCTTCGTTTGAAAGCTAAAAGCCCGTACTATTTAATAAAATAATAAAAAACAAGCTATTTTTACATATATTTTTTATTCATTCCATTAAAATTTAGCATTTTTTTAAATTTTGTTTAAAAAATTGCTTTTTTTTTGGAACACCGCAAAGACACCCTGTTTTTAATTTTATCCCAAAATTTTAATTCCCGTAATTCTCTACTATCTATGTGGAAACAAGAAACGTCGAACCAACATTTTGTTTTAAAGAATATATTTTTGACATTTTTTTCTGTGAAGAGCTTACGCCTGGCTATGTCTTTATTAAAATTCTTAGCATAAAATTTGTCGACTTTAGTGGCTTCCTGGCGGCATATAATTACTTTTTTAGGGAAATGTCTGTTAAATTCTTTTTAGTGGATAAATTTACAGAAATACCAAACAAGTTCCCTTTGCAGATAACGAATTTTTCGATTTATGCTCACTTAGGCGGCACTGTGCGTCGATAAAAAACGGAAAAAAATTTTTGCTCAATTTTATTCAAAAGATTATGTAGTTGTAAAATTCGTTTTTGTTTCAATATTTTGATATCTTGTTTGCAGCAGCCTCATGAAGCTGAAAAATTAAATAGAAAATTTAAATTCAAAAACTGCTTTGCTTTCAGTTCCAAGACGCTGCTGAAAAAGCTTGCTGTATGAACACTTTCATAAAGCTACAGCAATTTGAAAGGTTCACCCAGCTCAGAACGGCCCCGCTTTCTATATGATCATACCCTAAGGTATGTAAGTGTGCCACCGTTTTCGATCAAAGACACGTTTCTGTCGAAAAATGTAACAACTCGTGAGATTCGCTCATGGATATGCTGTTATGATAAAATCAGCAGTGAAAAATTTCGTGCGTCTGATGTTGATGTAGATGTATTTGCTTTGCCACACATTTTCTTTTGCCAATTAAATGCTATATTTTAATAATGGTGCAGGTGTCAACGCTGCGGGCAATAAATAGAGCAACATGTGTACGACAAACTCCCCTCTTCGTTGCACTGCTGGCAGACACGTCTCCAGTTTCACACGTGCCAGTGCCACGAACGCACTTCTCAAGCCATATTAACTATCAGCTTCCACACTTCAATTATAATCTCAATTCTAATTATAATTTTTGCGATGCTTTACAATATTTCAAAACTGATAGTTTGCTTTTTGATGTGGCATTGCTGTTTGTGGTATCTGCCACTTAGTGATGTAATTCATTTAGAAAGTAGACTCAGATATGTATCCAAGGAGGTGTGATTACGTTTACTCGAGCCTTAAACGTGCAAATAAATTTCTCTTTGTGCACAAATTTCTTTCATTTCTACCATTTGTTAAATAATAACCTAAAGGACATTTTTTCCAAATTCCTTGAAATATTAGTTGCTTTAAAATGCAATAGATGGAGTATTTCCACGAGCCTGAAAAAATATGTCATTTTAATGTTTCCCTCAAGTAAAATCTTTTGTACATTCCCCATTTTCTTTCGTCTCCTAGAAACCACTTGCCACCACCATAATTACGCTGCACAAATAAATAAGTTTGCGTGCTGACTTTAAGTACTATTCCACGCTACATACTTTTGTTTATTTCTGGATATTTTAAATGCCATAATGTACAAATATTTTGTTGGAAATGTGAAACAAAATGAAAATATCAAAAAGTATGTAAAATATTTCTTTCCTTACACAGTACACAATGGAAGAAATTGAACATATAATAGAGCAAAAATTTTGCAGAGGCAGAAAATTATGCAATGCGATAACAAAATTTCCATATTACGGTAACTAAGTAGTACACAATTCAGGGCTTGTTTGTGTAAGCAAAAATGTGGAGTATGCGTGTTTGCCTTCTGCTATAAATATACATACATACTGTATACGTGCATACATACATATAGATGTATGCATGCGAATACATATTACTCTGTGCAGTGTGAGCTTTGCCGGATCGCTTTGTACTCACAATATTTACATCCTTATTTCGAAATGCGTTTTGAGATACATAATAAATGAAATATATTCATTAAATTATGTAAGAGCGATGACGATAACAAAATAAATACATGCTACAGAAGTGTTGGTAATAAAGAGTTCAAAGGAGCGATGTTAATAAATTTCCTGAAAATTTATAGAATTTTATGACTACTAAAAATTTTGTCGGAATGCCGTAGCATATTTTCAGCGCATAACGTTAAGAGCAACCGTTATAACTCATTGCTAGCGTGCTTTTGCAAGCACAATGGCTAATAAAACTGGGGGTGTTTGTTCGATATCGTTCCCTTATGTAACATATCTAGCTCTTCCACACAAGTTATTCATTTAGAGATTTTTGGCAATGCAAAATTTGGCTTAGCAATTTTTAACAACCCGTAGTGATTTGTTTTTCTTTGGAGAATGATCCAGCTTCAGTTTGATAGCGCTTCAGCATCTACTTTGCAAAAAAATAGCTGCTATTTTAAATGGTAATAAGCAGCTACATATGTATATGAAATAAGATCCCTTCCGTGTATTCATTTACCTACTAAAAATATTCAAAATTGGTTATATTTTTTTCGAACAGAGTTGCCACCTGTAGAATAACTGTATTCAAATTATTAAATAAGCAATGCCATAATAATCGTGCCATTCATTCGAATTTTCCTAAATGAGGTGTCAAATTAAAAGGCTTGGACTACTGATATGCAGTAAGGGTTTACTTTTTTGAAAAGAGTTGCCATCTTTAAAAAAATTATATACAAATTATCTAAAAAAAATAAAATATTACAAAATGGGCATCAATGGAAATGGCTTTGAAAATCTTTATGTCTTAACTTAACTTTAGGAGGGTTGCCACCTGTTTAAAAAATCAAATTAAATTAGAATTAAGAAAACTAAATAGGAAACAAATGTTCCAACATATGGGTGCCAAACTAAAAAGGGGACTCAGAAAGTAGCAGTTTGAAAATATTTTGAGTGGGTTGCCACCTGCTCGAAATGTCGAATTTAATTAACTTATCCAAAAGTTATATGAAATGTCAAAATTTGGATGTCAAACGAAAGAGTGTTAAACATTAAGCATATTTTTGAGGTATTGGAATATGGTTGCCACCTGTCTAAAAATTTATTTCAAATTACAAAATAAGTTTAATGAATTATTAAAATATGGGTATACATCGAATGGGTTTGAAAAATCTTTATTTTTAAACTATATTTAGCGGGGTTGCCACATGTTTAAAAAATAAAATTTAACTTAATTCATTAGTTAATTAAAATATGTATCGCAGTGTTAGAAGGGGGGTGCCACCTGTTCAACTTAACTTTTACGCAAGTTATTTGAACTATGAAGTGAAAGAGTGTTAAAAAACTTAAGCGTGAATATTTAGAATGTCTGAAGAGGGTTGCCACGTATTTATAAAGTGGCATTCCAGTTATGTATTTAAGAAGTTAGATGATTTATTACCGAATTGATTTTGAAAAGGCTTTATTTCTGAAATATATATAGAAGAGTTGCAACCTGTTTAAAAAATCCCACTCAACTTAAATTACCTAATTCAAATATGTGTTTTAAATTTTGTTAAGAAATCTTTAGTTTAAACATTAGAAATATTTTTTGGGTGTTTGAATAGGGTTGCCACTTGTTCAAATATTCAAATTATTTAAAAAGTCAAATGAATTACTAAAATATGGGAGTCAATCGTAATGGGGTTGAAAGGGCTTTATTTTTGAAATATATTTAGGAGGATTGCCACGTATCCTATAAGCTGCATTCAAATTATTTAATTGTTGTTAATTGAATTTTAAGTCAATTTAGTTTTTAAAGGATAGATATCAATAGAAAGGGGTTTGAAAAGGCTTTCAAGTAGCTTTTGCGATTCACTTCCAAGTGAATTTAAACCAAATTCGCTTCGAGCTCAAATTAAACATTGTAGAAGTTTGCTCGAAAATGAATTGTATAACCTGAAAAATAAAGACCTTACCTTTTTTGAAATTGGAAACCTTTTATCGGTACAGGGTCATTTAAAATTTGATAATATTAAAAACCTACTATGCTAAATGGCTGCACAGATTCAGAAGAAATATGACTCAAATCGCTTATACCTTACTAATATTTGGAATAGTTTGTAAGTTTTTGAAATTCTATCTTGGGCGTTTTAACGCCGTGCGGGTACACTAGTGTTCTATTAATACAAGAAAATAAGTTAAACATTTGTCATGGCTCAAAGAAATGTCATCACAATCCATTAACGCAACAGACAGTCGCCCTCGATGTATTGCTCAATTTAGCATACTTGTCAAGCTTAAGCCCACACAAACACACACACTCACACCCGCGCACATGAAACTTTCACACATGAGAAAATGCACATTGCTAAAGCAACATAATTGCTGTCTTTTTAAGAACTTAAGCAGCCAAATTTTCAGCTCGTTCGCACATTGCATATTACGTATGCATATTCCAAGTGTTGCCAAATTTTAGGCGCGCCCGTGTTGTCATTGGTGGCGCGCCCACACAGCGCGTATGCGTATGCAAACGAGCATTTATTAATGATGCATTGGTTTTCCACTTCCATATGTGTTGTATTTTTTTCTGCATTTATTTTCCTGTTGACTCAATTGGTACCAGCGCCGTTAATATACACGCGCGCTCTGACGCGACACTTAATGCTTGAAATACAATACCGGCGAACGGCAAACTTCGCCGAATTGGGCGATGCTGTCGGTCACCGTTCGCCCAACTATTTCGCCTACTTAAACAGAATTAGAGCGGTAGCGAAAACAGCTGATCCCATTTGGTCGCCTTTATAATTTGGGTGACCATATTTAGAAAAAACTAAACCATATTTAGAAATGAGGAAATGATAACAAATATAAATGTAAAACAAAGAAAGATTATTATAAATAATTTGTTTCAAGCCAGATTTAACGAATCCACAACTATATTTTTCAAACAACAAAAAAAAATCGTGTTTAGGTTGTTTTCTTTTTAAACTTTGAAAGCACAAAACAAATACGGCCACCTTTGGCACGCACAGCTGTCATCGCCCAGCAGAGCGATAGAAATAAATCTATCGCCATGAAACGCCGCCAAGCGAACTTCGCATTTCGCTTTGGCTGTGTTCAATTTCATATGCTTGCGGGTGTTCTAATTTTGACAGCGCGAATTTCGCTGTGGTGAGTTCGCCGTTCGCCGGCATTGTATTTCAGCTATAACCGTAGTTCCGTTATAACTCGTATCAGCTGTGTCATTTGGGTTGCGTGTTTGTCTAAGTCAACAAATGAGGCCATTATTACAAAAGCTTTTATGCTGCTAGAGGACGCGTATGTCAATGCACTCTTTTGTTGTCTACATTTAGGCGCGTTGCCATATGATTGTTTGATTATTATGTTACGTTTGGAATTAATTATGCGATTTTTTTTATATAACAAGCAAGTTTATTGCGAACTTAATAACATTGGTTTAAGCTTTTTCTAAGTTTTAAGAAATAGAACCAACATATCTTGCACACCCGAGCCAGGGTTGCAAATAAATAACTTGGCCTACCCCCCGGCTACTAAGACTTCGTATAAACCATGACTAAACTTTCGATTTACAAATGCCTACATATGTGTGTGCGGGAGTGTACATAAATGCCTTTCCTTTCTTCAACTGCCTGTTCACTTGTCTAACAATTAGCATTTTGTGTTGGCAATTCCGCCTTCCATTTTTCTCTGCTCTTGTCAAAGCCTTAAACATCAAAGTCAAATTTTTTAGCATATCTTTCCCTGCTCTTCCAAATAGCCGGCCTTAGATTTGCTTATCAGTTCGTTCAAGACTTTTCAACAATTTCGTCCTCCTTTTTTATGAGCTTTTCCATTTTCTCTTCTTTGACACATTTCATTGTTTGTCACATAAATTTTTTCTCTTTTGTTATAGAGGAGCAGTAAAGGTTTAATTGCTCACCACAGAAACGCCCAGGGAAAGGTATCTAATTAAAAGTAAACACACAAAGACTTTTTTTTGAGGAGTAAAAAATATGCCAAGAATATTATTTACTGACAGTGGTCGTAGCCAATGATTAAACACAGATAAGCCGTTACATAGAATTCTAAAGATCTGTTTGTGCATTGAAGTGCGTGAAGATTGAAAATTTGAAGGGGAATACAAGAAATTAATTCTAGACAATTTTTGTGATAGAAAAATAGCAATGAGCATAGTGAGTCCAAAAATAAAATATGTTGATTATATAACGAAAATTATGAACTTTTCACTTGCTATATTAGTAAATAGTACATGTACATACATACATATATGCTTCCGGTTAGTATTGCGGCCGAAAGCACGGCAGACGAATAAGCAGCATCAGTGGTTTCTATTGCCCTCAGAAATTTCGAAAATTTTGTCAGTCAATTCTAATGGAAGCTTTCAATAATAAAGAATGCGCCGCAATTTTTTCGAAGGTCGAGCTTTTTTTTGTGCAATTATCTGTTTATGCTCCAGAACGATACAACAAAAATACAAGTTTCACAATTTTTCGAAATTCGACTTAATTTGGAAGTTATAGCTATTAACTTTTTTCGAAATCGTTTAGATTTTATTTGTTTTCTTGCGATTGGTAATACCGATTCTGCTAATTCTGCGATTCTTCTTGTTTTCTTCTCATTTCTATTCTTTATTTGGTCATACATTTTTTTATAAAAGTTTTTAAAGTTTTTAAATTTTTAAATTTAAATTTATTTTGTATGGAAAACGTTTGCGGTAGATATTTATCGACATCGTTCTATACAAAATACATTGGGCGTCAAGAAAAAAACATTAACAACTTTCGTCTCGATGCATTCCGCACACTTTTTTTTTGCTGCAAATAATTGTTAATAGAACGTACAACCATATTAGCCGAAAACGCAAATTTAAAGCGATTGAGATGTCCGTAATACCTATTTAAAAAAAAATTAATAGATTTTGTAAAAAAAATGTGACCAAATAAGGAATACAAATGGCAAGAAAAGATCATCATTGTCAACTTTTAAAAAATTAGCAGAATCGGTATCACCAATCGTGAAAAAAATAAAAATAAAATCTAACTGCTTTCGAAAAAAGTTAATAGTTATAACTTCGAAAAATTGTGAAACTTGTAAGTAAGAAAAAAAGTTCGACCTTCGAAAAAATTCTGGCTCACTTCTCACATTTTTACTCAAACATCTATGAAATGCTAATTTCGAATTGGCTTCTTCTGTGTACTTTCATACGAAAAATTGCATATTCACCGTCGTCGGCTTTGGACAGCAAAAATTTTAACAATCATTTTTAACCTAAAAGCAATTCGTGCTAACTGTTTGCGTTTAGTTACTACAAATTTTTATTTGCATTATTTCGTTTTGTCATTTACGGCTATAATAGCACTTTTACATGCAAGTCGCGTACTTTGCGCATATTTCGCATGGTTGATGCAAACATACATACATATGTATGTATTTGTGTGATCATAAGCTGACCACAAAAATATTAATAAATTTATTTTTTATCCGGTGACTTTCCATCTGCTTCGATTTGAAGGTATTGAGGGTATTATTGGTTTGTTAGCCATATGCACGTCGCACAAATATATTTCAATGCAGCCAAATATTGTTTAAAATGAATGAATGAGTAGCACAGGTGTAGTGTACTCTGGCTGGTAAAAAAATTAATAGCTGGAATTTTACTCACTGGCTAAAGGAAGGAATAAGCTGAAATTGTATGACCAATTGTGCTCTGCCGCAAATATAAAAGGAAATGGTAATTGCCAAAGTCAGTGAATAGTTAATTTACATGCATAAATAACAAAAAGCGAGAAAAGAATACATTTATCTTTTGTCGATAATTTAATTTTGTTTTTTTTCTCTTATTTTCTTTAAAAACCGAAAAGCCTCGTGCAATTATGGCTAGTTTTTAGAGTTTTTAGACAGATAACCAAGAGACTTTACTTCAGCGTTAAAACAAAAAAGCTTAAATATTGTATTGCACCGTGCAACAGTTAAATTTATGCAAAAAAAAATATATAATATTAGAGATACTACAAGTCAAACTAGTAAAAATATGTCAATTTTTAGATTTTCCCTCTGACGACCAGATTTTTGAGAAGGACTTTGAAAAATCAAATTTATGATTTATTATATCAAATATAAGAAAAAATTCTGTTGAATTAAAAACGATTAAATTTTTTGATGAATAAGGACGAACAAGTTTTGAAAATGTCCTCTAAGGATTTTACCCTTGCATTAGAAAAAAATTATATATTAAGGACTAATATGCACATGACCACACCCTCAAATTCATATTTCGAATTTTATTAGGTTCAAAAAATATAATCTGTCTTATCCTGAGTTTCGCCTGAAAAAAAAATTCACCCGAAAATTTGGAATTTTGGAAACCAAGAGTGAAAAGTGAACCGGTTCGGGGAATATGAAACTCATGATAAGGCTGAATAAATTAACATGGCATTTTCCACACCTGTTCGTCCGTGTGAAAAAAAAACAAATAGAGATATTTTTTTAATTCTACAGAATTTTACATTTAATTTGATACACATATTCAGCCTTATCATGAGTTCCATTTTCTTCGAACCGGTTCAGTTTTAACATCTTGTTTCCATGCATTTACTATGGGTGGATTAAAACCTTTCCGGGTTTTTTTTTCGGGCGAAACTCAGGATAAGACAAATTATTATTTTACACTGCACTGCACTTTTTTTTAAATAATTTTTTGAATTAATCATATTTTAGAAACTTCCCCACCCAGTTGTACGCATTAGGTTGTGGAAATCTCCTCTGAATAAAGCTCAAAAGTTGTCATATCTCTCCGTCACCGACTTTTTAAGAACTCAAGTGAGGCTGTAGGGTCTCGTCTACTTAGAATGGGCTCCTAATAATTTATTCTTGGTTCAAGCAACATCAGACACAAAAGAGCTACGAGCTCGACTTTCTAACTACCACTTCTACATATACAAATTAGCTTCATGGAAGTATTATTGTTGGCCAGGTTTGGGCTTTCGCGAAATTTGTTGCTGAACCGCTATTTCATCCATCTGACATTTTACAAAATTGTTGCTGGAATGAGGATTTTAGGATTTTTTGCCACTGTGGGGACTAGGAGGTTTTCCAACTGGTTTTGCAAAAGCATTGACGATATCTAGTACACTGAGCAAAAAACCCAAACCCAAAATTGGTTAATATTACCAAATTCAAACTTGAAAGGGAATCAATGTGATTTTTGGTTAATATTAACAATGCCTTAATTGATGATTCCAACAATTATTTGGTAACATTAACCAAACTTTTGGTTGGCGATTTTTCGTTTGAATGCGTTTATGTTCTGCACTTCACGGATGCTTTTTCGTGATAAAGAAAAACCAAAAACACAATACTAATTATGTATAGCGCTGACGGCATTCGTACTGCTGGAAGCCAACAAATAACAGCAATCACCTCTGCACGTTCAGCCACTGCCTTACATACGAAGTCGCTCTCAAATGTTCCACTTGAATCACATTTCTTACAATCGGCTTAGTAACCATGAGAACATCAAACCTTAAGTTGGTAGAATAAAACATTGTGCTTTCGGCTGCTGGTATTTACGAACCTTCCGCCAAACTTGCTATTCCAATGGACAATTGGCCCGTTGTATTGCAGCTGGAGGTTTTGAAAATCTTAATCTGTACTAAATTAGATATCCATTCAAATAATCAAGCAGCCACCCGGGTCCGCTCTGATAGGACAATCAAACCCAAGCTTAAGAGTTTTTACTGAGATTAAAAAGGATTCACTCAAAAAGTGCGTATAGAAAAAATGTATCTTATTTTTCTATAAAATTATACTCCATTGTAAACTGTTGTCCGATGTTCTAAATTTTTATCAAGCTCATTTAGCACCAAGTATAGTTCTTGAAACAAATAGTTTACTTAGAAGCCACACTTAGAACAAATCAGGTCTTCTGTTGCTCACTTGGATGGTTTACAAACTTACAGAAAAATATTGATTTTTTATACTATAATGTATGTATAATTTTGCTGCGCCCTTCAGTGAATTTCACCTAATACAAAACAAGTTTTAGAGACTCTTGCCAAAGCAATAAGAAGCATTCAGAAGCATTACAAAACGATTTAAAATACATTAAAGTGAGGCTAATAAAACGAGCATTGAAAAGCAGAAAATAAACAAAACACGAAAAAACATAAAAAGCAGCTTTGTATGTGTGTACGCTCGCTGCCAGCAAGGCGATAGTTATGCTTGTAAGTACGACGAACACGTTTTCGAAGGAAAAAAACGCAAAGGACAACAGCGTGACAATTATATTCCCAACTATTTTCTGCATTCCTATCGTCCATTGACAAAATATAAATAACCAAAACCGTAGCCTGCACGTGGCATGCTGCTTGCTGCCTTGAGGGGCTTTGAAGGATTTCGTATGGCTTTGAAGGGCTTACACGAGAGGGTTTCCTTTTTCGCTTGAAGAGCTGATAACTGCGCGGCCAGCATGCCACATTTTATTACGCCAACCCTTTTCGCTAAATGAGCTCACGAACGAAAAATGGTGTTGGGGAAAAATGGCAGCGGAAAAAAGGACTGCGGGGAAAAAGTACCAATATACATAAATGCCATAGGGAACGGGTGAAGACGAAGATGAAATAGGCGAGATAGTAAGCCTAGTTGACCTTTTTCGCCACAAATATACTTAAATAACGCCTACGAGCGTAGGTTCAATAAACTTATATATCTTTCCAAGTCATGTCGTCCATTGCTTGTTTTTTTTATTGGTGGTCAAAGGACAACTGCTCCTGTCTTTTAGTAGCAAAACAAAATTGCCTGGGATATGCTAACAGCCATATTTTATTACACTTTACAATAATGGCAAAAACAATAAAGACGAGGCAACTTTTTTTCCCCCAACTTTTTATACCGCTTTAATTTTGTTATAGGGATTTGTCTTATTTTTGGGTTTCAAATTATTTCACTGCTCTTCTTGTGCCGGTCCCCATGTCCGTTGTTAAAAAAACTTCCGTACTTCTAATGCCACGTATTTGCCCTGCTGCTCATTTGGTGCACATTTTCATGATTTTTATTGCGAATTTACGCTCTCATAAACTCACATTTGCCGGTAGTAAAAGTAGAAAAAATGCAAAGAAGGAAAAAAAACTGATAAAGACAAAAAATGAAGGCAAAATAAAAATTGCTCAGCTTGCCTAAATAGTGTATTTGTTTGCTTTTATTTTGGTTGCACTTTTCACTGAAAAATTCTTTTGTTCGAGCTAATTTTACCTGACCCGCTATTTAGATCCCTTTTCACATTTCCTAGAAATATTTTGTTTTCTATTTTAGGTTTTTCTAAAAAAATTTACCCGCTTTCTTTGGAAGTAATTCCTGCGTATTAAAATTTGTATGCGCTTTCAGCTTCACTTAAGCGCACCACTGGCAAGGTAGTATTCTTATGCGATTAGCTTGAAGCAAGCTGCTGTAATGTTAACTGCCACAACAGACTTCTTCATAAAGTAGGGCAACGAGAATATGTAAATATTCAACGAAAAAAAAGATAAAGCACTTAAGCGCACACTCGGCCCCAAGAGCCAAATTAGGTAGTGTAGACAGACCGATCAGGATAATACTGATAAGAATGGCAGCCAACACCTTTAAGGTGAGACTCATAAAGTACGCGTAAAAATATTAACAGCTGTGGCTGTCTTAAAACCTAAACCGAAATGGCAAACAAAAAAAACACCATCACAAAACAAAAAGCAAACGCTTCCCATTGCATTTCAACGTCCATAGGCAAATTCGTAGTAAAAGCACATAATGGGTGAAAGCTTCTCTGAAAGTGATTGCCACTGCAAAGCAAAGGAAACGGAAATCATTAGCGGCTCATTGCATACTGAAGGACGCTTAAAAGTGGCGCATATATACATACATACATACATATTTAGATAGCTACTTAGATATTATGTGTATGCATGCATTAACGAGCACCACGGTGCGTATAAAGCTTTTAGCAGCACAAAGTAGCAGGTGGCATTTAATGTCACCAAAAGCAAAAAGGTAGTCGAAACAATATTACAAAGCGCCGCTTTCATTACGTATGATCTTCGCTTTTATTTTGTATTTTTTCTATCATACCATATTATCTTACACAATTGGACGCTGTTGTAGGATAGATTAAAAATTTTAACTAAACATTTTCAAACGAAACCGGCGAGGGCATGTAAAGCGGAGGGTTTGTTTATGCTTCATAACCAACCCAACGTCACGCCCATACCTGCGTCGGCCAATTCCATGTTTATTTGTTGTTTTTGCGTGCATGCGAGTATAAGCTTCCAAGTAAATGGAATTCGAAAGCAAATGTAAATATAAATATTTTTCATTTCTGTTTCTTCAATATTTTTTATGTGCAAATTGAAGAGTGCCAATTAGCGCTGTGAAAACTATTTCACACAAAAATAATAATTCTCATAATTAGTGCGCGGGTAGAGGGGAAATAAAAGCAACTATGCGCGCCGTTTGTAATAATTTGTGGCTTCCGGCGGAGAAAAAATATTCGCTTAAAATGTGATGCAGGGGCGCAGTGACGCCTCTCGTCTGCATAAAATTTTATCAAAGGAATCTTCTCCAAGATGGCACCTTTACTAATGATAACAGGGAGACTATAAATTACCTGCTTCAAGTGCATTTCCCAGGTTCCCTGGTTGAGCTTGATTAGCCCTATCTCCTCGGAGAGGTGAGAGGCTGCCCAAAGGGAGGGGCCCTTTCTTCCTTGCTTTGGTCAATTGTTGTGAACGACCTCTTAATCAGACCACGTGAGTGTGGTTATGATGTTGTGGGTTACGCAGATGACCTGGCAATTATGGTTATGGGAAAATTCGGTGTTACGTGTGCAGCTCTTCGAGTGGTCTCAAACTGGTGTGCCAATGAGCGCCTTAGCATCGTTCCTCGGAAGGCTTTTCTGGTACCGTTTACAACAAGGTATAAACCAAACCTTGGTTCGGTCACTCTTGGATGGACAGGGCTTGAATACTCCGACGAGGTCAAATATCTGGGAGTTATGCTAGATAAGAGACTTAATTGGAATGCCCATACTGAGAGAACGGTTTCTAAAGCCACACGGGCCATGTGGGCCGGCAGAAGACTTTCTTATAGAAAATGGGGATTGAGCACAAGGCTGATAGAGTAGCTTTACCGTATATTCGTCCGTCCGATTGTGTCTTATACATACATAAAATAGTGGCAAAAAGCACTGCAAAAAACTGTCATACATCGCCTTAAAAAACTGCAGAGATTGGCATGTCTATCCGCCACTGAATCTATACGAACGTGTTCAACTGCGGTGCTAGAGTCGCTCCTGGGATGGACAGCAGCCACGAGGGAGCTGCAACTTTGACTACTTAACGACGTCTTCTTTGCAAAGAAGCTTCGTGCAGGTAATCTTTGGAAGTTACCAGGGTTGAAAATATGCGGAATCTCTGGTTTCATGACTAAAGAGAGATATGCTTTGGCAGAAAGTTCCAAGTGATAATCCCCCATCGCGAAGATTGGGACATTTTTTTTGTCATTTATCACACAAACATTTTCACTTTCGAACTTTGGTGTGCAATTCGCTGCAAGTAATCGATTATATTTTTTACACTACCACCAACTTGCCAACCACGAAATGGCTCCAACAGCGCTCACTTTCTATAACCGACTTCATCTCACTTGTACATACATAGTATGTTGCGGTTGATAAAAAATTTGTCGACCCCAATCTTTCTTCCTCTTCAGTTAACTTGGCTTTTTTTATTTTATTTTTTTGTTGTTTTGGTTTTAAAAATATTTTGTATGTATAAAGCGACGCTCTTATGCTGCCTCATGAAATCGTACACTTATTCGCATGAAAAAAAGTTAATACACTGCTATTCGCCCCCTAAGTACTCCACACCACACACAAGCGCGCAAAATTTATTACAGTTTCACCTTTTAAGGGAATTTTTTTGGTTTGCCACCCCAACTTTATTTATCGCATTAATTTCAGTCCAATGACAACTACTTTATGTAGATAAATTACATTTGCTCGTTTTCTAACAAACCAATATGTGCAAGCAAACATATGTATGTACATATGTAGATATATACATGCATATGGTAGATATATGTATATGTATGTAGCTGCATATGCGCACGTAGGCACATTGTAATAGTAGTCCAACTGATCCTATCAATTTTAAGCTCCATGAAATTCTATTCTCATTGCAATGTTTTTCGAAATTCGCTGTCAATAAGCCTATTTATTCTACGTAGCAGCAAAATCAGCCAAAATCGTTTTGCATCCCTTCAATGGCGGCTTATTTGCCACTATACTGATAGACAATAACAAAATTATAACTCGATTTTATTTTTGTTTTTACCGTTTTGTTGAAGCTGACCACAAATATTGGGCACGTTATTCGATTTTAATGATTAATTTCGTAATTTGCAACAATGTGTTTTGCGTACGAGTGGTTTTGGTTTTCGCCGACCTTCAGTTGTTGGCCGTTTTGTGGCAATGGAATTTGATTACGAATTTTGCTTATAATTACCGTTGTTGGCGCTTGTGTTGAGTGCATGTTGTATGTAGCTTCAAAATCTCGTGAGTATAATGTAAGCTGTGGCAAGTTTTATGGCGCGCCGTTCTACATATTTGACTCGAAAGTAGGCTGTTTGAAGATACATAGATATTTCTTTTTGGTTATATTTTATGGCAAATTTCCGAACTTAACGCTTTTTGCCTCGCAAGCGTATTCTCATTGATTATCGAATGTTGAAATGCAACTGGCACAGACCTTAGCTGGTTTTTCTCCATACCGACTTTGGCAAGGAATTATAGAAGTTTGTTCCAAAATACATATTTCATTCGCTTCTCAGTGAATCGCCGTCGATGTGGTTCGTATTGCACTTAGATCTATGAAATTCATATAAATAAATCGATAGTGTAATCAATATTAACCAAAAATGCTATAGGTATTATTATTGATGCTGTAATCGATGTTGCTATTGGAATCAATACATTTGTATGTAGATACATATATTCAAAATTATAAAGAATCCGTTATCAATAATCCCATCGATATCATTTTCGATATTTTTATTCGTGCATTTTTTAAAGCAACTAACCTTATGAGTTTACTTTTTTATCGATATTTTTAAAGACATCGTTATCGAAACTATATCGATATATTAATCGTTGGCGTTATCGATAGGTTTTTAGACGTCCTTAAAATGTATTTATACATACATAGATGTAATTGCCCCTCTTTTCGGGGGCGTTTTACTCTCATTTATCAATATTATCGATAACTTGATCGATATTTTTATCAAATACATACACACATATATTCCTGAAAAGTTTTCTGAGATAGGGCGTTTTCGAACTGCCTGATTGAGATAGTTCGATCTTCCACTCAGCCGTCGATGTGCGAACATACAAAGTGCTAATAATTCATACTTCTCTTTAATGAAAAGATCATCAATACATATATCTGTAAATCCGCAGAAATAATTTAGTAAAATTCTATGAACTCTCTGATGGCGGTTTCAGTTATCTCAAACTTTTCCATGGCCCATAAAGCGCAGAAAATCCAAGTTGAATGCATATTTCCCCCCAATATAGATGGAATTTGCAGCCGAAAGTTTTTTGCACTCACCTGCATACTTTTTTCCTGCGATTTCCGTAATAAATAATACATTTTCCAGCCCTCAATTGAGTAAATTTAGTTGTCACAAAATCATAACATGCCGATATGGCATGTCATAAAAACCGACTGCAATTTCGAAAATTGTTTTTACTCGTATTTGGAAGTGCATAAATGTTTCATCTGTGTGTGTGGGTTGGACATGCGACTCGCTGACCTTGCCTGTAGTCAGCTATTAACTCTTATGACGTCTAGCGCACACTTCCTCAGTTTCTGCAAACGACAGTTGGCAAATATGTATATTAGCCTCGCAAGCGAACGCCTAATAATATTTACACACTTGCCCTACCCAAACAACTAACTAAATACAATGAAAAGACGTCTTAAGTGTCCACCTTAACACCTTGACACTCCCGACGGCCAACGGCTGGTTGAGAGACTGTTGTCGCTTTGCCAGATTTGACGGCTTCAAATTTGCATATGAGCCAAAAGTCACACGCAAGTGACTACACACACACGCATACATATGCAGTAAATTGCAGGTAAACACACACACAAGCACACATCCACATATAATTCGACGTCTTGCACTCGCGAACGTAGGATGGATGGACCATAGCAATGGCAATGTCAAGGTAAATGTAATAGCTCAGTCATTCAATTCCAGCGCTCGAATGTGGCAGTTGCAGCATACAAGCGAGTGTCGTGTGCAGGGTTACATCGACTTTATTCGCGGAAGCCATTTGTGCTGCTACTTGGAATTACAACTAATTAATATTGTGTTCGCTTGTAGAGTAGAATTACAGAGGTTTTTTTTGCTGACGTTTAGCAGGTAATAAGTGAGCTTAGTTGTTAGTTGACGGTACGTAAAGCCTAAAAATTTTTTGTGTTGGTACGTTCTTGGACTTAAAAAATTCCTAGCTTGAAGGTTATAATTAACAATTGTGTTATTAGTAGGCGTGTAATTTCATTGAGAGTTGTTTATAACGAAAAAGTTTGACTGCGAATATTGTGAATTTTCCGATTGGAAAGGTCAAATATGTGAGATTTTTTGCCGCTGCGATAGAACCAACTGGTGTTCATAAATAACCTTGAAGTCCTCCAAAGTTCCATTTGTCACGCTATCTTTAAAATACCTACAATGACTGTAACCATTGGCCACGTGATGGTTTTTTTTAATTCGTAATGTTTTTCGAGCTAATTTTTTCTGTTATTTTTCTACAAAAAGCACCGTTCAAACTTTTACAAAAAACGTATAAATAAAAGTTTCAAACTTTATACAAAATTTAGGAAAATTCAACAAATTTTCAACAAAATTTCAAATTTTTTGTTTGAATCTTTAGAACATTGTTGGGTATGCAGTTTATCTCGCTGATTTTTTAGACTTTTTCTGTGACGGATTTTTGCACTTTTTACTATGTAAGATTGAATTTCTTATGAATAAAATGCGGAGGACCGTTAGCAACAAAATTTCAAAACATAAACGTCAGTTTTTGTAAATTATACTTGCTCTATAAAAAAAAAAACGTAAAAGCAGTCCCAAAACAAAAAAATTCTCAAAAATCACCGCGATTTTTTAGCTGTTTGAGACTTGCACTTACTTGTATTAAAATTTTATGGACTATAAAACTGCATACCTAAAAATTTTCAAAATTGTTGAATTTTCCTAAATTTTGAAACTGTTATATATATGTTATGGTTAAAGCTTGGAGGTTTTTTTTATAGAAAAATAACAGTAAAATTTAGCTCGAAAAACATTACGTATATTTAAAAAATCACTGTATGTATATGTAATTAAAGAACTAAAAAGATTTGAATTTTAATTTCTATATTACGGATCTGCACACCATTTCTATAGATCAGGTCATTTTCCCAAGGTACAATTTTAAGTTGGCATTGCGAATGAAAAAACTTCAAACTTGAACATGGAAAATGTTCCTCATATATCATGTACAATATTTCATACAAAAAACTATTGCACACTTTCATTTGACTATTCACAACTTGTTTTTTTTATCCATAAATTTATATTTTTGTTTTATATAAATTTGTTATTTTTTTAATTTTTACGGAGTATTACATATATGATTTTTACCTATTAGAATTTCAATTTTTTTTTCATAAAAATTTAAATATCTTGGGAGAAAAGCAGTATACAGATCCGTAATCTACGACCCAATTTTAAGTAAACGTGTTTCGGCGAATTTTTTGTGTCACACTTGATGTTTTTTTACAGTGTAATTTTAATTTTGTTTAAGAGACGCCAAAAAATAGGTTAAATATTCCAAATATGAGCAACCGTTTACCGTTTACAATATTTTTTACTCAGCAGGTTAAAATAACAAGAAAATAAAGAAAATAAACACAGGATAATAAATAGGATAAATTTAAATAAAAATATACAAAATATTAACAGCCTTGAAATGGCTTAACGCTGGGCATAGCATACTTGAAGGCGACGGGTATGGCGGAATATTAGCCAAAAAAAAAAAGAAGTGTGTATGTATGTATGTCTGTTTTTGTTTATTCTTATTTTTTAGTCTTCTCATAATCTAACTGCATAAAAGCACAATATTTTCCTCCTTACATTCCAAGCAGATTACAGCATTGGGAAATTGCCCGCAACAAAAACAAGTGGATCTTCTTTTGTCTAGCTGAATTTTAACATTGAAATTTTCTTCTCCGTCCATTCGTTTTGAATTGCGCGAAATGACATAAAAAAGTCATTGAAATAATTTATAACCACCGCAGTAAGGCGAAATCATACTCCGGAAAGTAATCAGATAGACAATCAGTGTAAACAAGTAGGTTTTGACTAGTCGGCATGCTGCAAATTGCTGGGAAGAAAAATTACATCAGAAAATAGTTTATTATGCAGGCATTCATCATCAAATACTTTGCCATTATTTGGAGGCTGTTTGCTGTTATCACCATTAACAGATACTCCACGCGGTTTGAGTGAATTTTTCGCTCGCAAGGCGTATTAATGGCCACGTGCTGCCACGTAATGACTAATTTACGTAAGAGACAACTAAATGATGGAATTTTTTTAGAAAATGGAAGGTATATAAAGCGGAGCAAAAAGGAAAAATTTTTATTTGTAAAATAAAAACTACACACCCGCAAATCGATTGCTGAGTGAAAGATCGACCTATCTCCGCAGCCAGTTCGAAAACGCCCTATCTCAAAAAAATTTTGAAGAAAACCTTATTTCAGAAATTTATTGAAAAACATCCGGTCTCAGAATTTGGTGGAAGAACGCCCTATCTCAGAATTCGGTTCAAAAACTCCCTATCTCACTTCAAAATGTATTAAAAATGTGCTGGTATAGGGCGATTTTGAAACGAATTCTGAAATAGGGCGTTCTTCATACAAATCCTGAGATAGGACGTTATTCAATAAAATTATGAAATAAGGCGTTCTTGAAAAGTTTTTTGACATAGGTCGTTTTCGATCTGGCTGCCGAGATAGGTCGATCTTCCACTCAGCAGTCGAAATGCAATGTGGAAATCCAATCGGCCAGAGTCCTCAAAAATCGACTGAGTCAAAATAGGTTTGCGTTCAATTTTGGCCAGTCAACGGCGAGCCGAAGCAACTCTACGAAATGCTCGGCGATCCTCTTTACCACCTAGACGAACGAGGTTAGACTACAGCGGGGGATTCACATCGATGGCGAACCAATTTCGACGGTGAATAATCCAAACATTCTCAAGAGTTACCTTGAATAGTCTGTTCTCTAGGGTACAGGGCCGCAGCAAGGTCCTCAAGTCTCTTGCCGGAGGCACCTGGGGCAAAAACAAAGAAACGTTGTACCGGGGACAGACTAGCTGGATGCAGTGGACGTAGCTACAGGCGTGCCAGAACATGGCACTCCTGACTGCAACCGGATGCTCTCTGATGTCGCCACACGACCTTCACGATGGGGCTGAAATGCTCCCAGCTAACAGACACTTGCTTGCAGTAAGGCCCTCGCCTAGAATGCCAGAAAGCATCCATACGAACTGACGGAGGAAGTGCAGAGGTTTATAAACAAAAAATTGTTTGACTCCACAGCATACCAACAGGCCATAAACGGCATTCACAAGGAGTAGGCCTCGACTTACACCGACTCCCGACCTGCAAATGCCGGTTAAGGAACACAATCACCTGACGTGGACGAGGCAGAGCTTCACCTACCTCTGAGACCAATACATGAATTATTTTTATACGATTTATAAATAATTATTCTGCTGTTCACATTTGGAAAATATTTAATTCACTGCATGCGACTTTTGTCGACTAGAATAAAAGCTTTGGCCAGTACATTTTCTAGTCCTTCATAAAGCTGCTAATGTAGGGACATATGCTCGACGCTCCAAGCTCGAAAAGTATTCAACTCGGAACCCGCTAGGGGATTGCACCGAAGATATGGATCTTTGCTGTTATTATCTGATCCACAGTTCTCAGATTTATTCTAATTTTAACTTTATACGAAGGCTAATAAATATAAATTCCCCAATTAAGCTCCAGAAAACACACATTGAATTCAATGTCGACTTTTTGCAATTTCTTTCCTGCAGCAACATAAACAAAGATGTGCATATGCTGAAAATTAAATATCTTCTTCTATCCTTTTCGATATCCGGCAGCCATACCGTTGCAAAAAATAGGGTGAATGAACCATTTTCGCATCGTTTTCTGTAAAATCCCATTTATCTTTTCTCGAAACTTCCAAACTATCCCTAATAGTGTATCAATAAGTATCCTATTAGCATTATCCAAGATACTTTTACTTCTTCACGCCAAATATACTATTTAATGAGAGCACCTAAATTGTGTAGTTTTTATATTAAAAAAAAAAATAATAAGTTAACATATTTATATGTTAGTTACCTGGCTCACAAAATAATATACTCGTAATAGGCGTGTATCATACAAACAAGGAAAACTTTCGGTTTGTAACCAATGCCCAATGGCACCGAAAATTTGTTACATATTAAATTTCCTCTTCCGCAAGCGAACACATGTGGCCACTCTCACACAGAAGAGCAAAAATAGAAAGGTATTGTGCTCATAGCATTTTTGATTTCCGTTAAGCAATATTTATTTGTTTTTGCTTCTATTTATGTTCCCCTGTCAGCAATTTATGCTAATGTTTTCATTTTCTAAACCTTTCCGGTTTTATGGCTGTTCAAATGGTCAATAAAAAGTAAACACAGGAAATGTAGTACATTACAAACTATTGAAAAAATAAAAACAAAAATCAAAAAACAAAAAACACAGCTGGGACTGTGCAAGACAGCAGTAATAACGGCAGCAATGACTTGACTCTTAAATACGGCAATAGCAAGCGACAGCGATGTGTAGTCCTGCATTTTTAATAGACATTAGAAATGTGCTACATTGTCTACATTCTGCTGGTGAAGCGTATTTTAAGTAGTTTCAGTCACTACAAATCGAAAGCAAACGTAAATAAGTTTAAAAGGCACATTTGGAGCTCACATGCTTGCTAAGTGTGTGGCTGAGTTTTTCCTACCTTCAATTGAAGGCTTACGGCTTACGTGAGTAACCTTCCTTTGCCTGGCTAGTGGCGGCCGCTTCTTAGAAAATTATTTGCTAGTGCTCCTTATACCGGGCATGTAACCCGAATCCTACCAACTTATATTACGCACCTCTGCCCACTTCGTAGTGGCAGTTAGCTGTAAAGCTAAATAGCTCAAATAGCAGCCAGCGGCGGTTTAAATTATGTTTTCTCTACTCATTTGAGCGCAAAAATAACTTTTGTTTAGTCCGAAGTTTTCAGCTAACTTACCACATGTGCTCGCTGTTATAAGCATAAATTTCCACTCATACATACATACATGCAAATGCGAAAATTTATTTTCACGCCGACATAATAAAATGTAAGTGGCAAGTACTGTAAGTGGCAAACTCAGTACAATAAATAAAATTGCTTTACCGCAAGCAAGCAGAGTGTTGGCAGCCATTTATTACCGCATACCTTCGAGGTAAGGCTACTCGTTGAAAATTTCCTCATTGTAGGCTGCAACGTGTAAGCAGTTTTGTAAGGTAATAAACAAGGGAGGCGCATGGTTTTAGATAAAGTGCGAAAATTTCGAAAAACAACTTTGCTTCAGTGCGGATCGTAAATTTTTCACTTTCAGCTTAGTGCAGAGGACAAAAATTCTTTGCGATGATTTTAGAGTGGAATGCAGCATAGTTGTATAAGGCAGAAGGTGCAATAAAAAGTTTTTTTTTACAAATATATGCAGTCTAGACTGTACAAGTGCATATACATTAGATTGCACCACCAAAAAAAAAGTTGCGGTTTTTTCCGCCGGGATTACAAAATTTATTATATTCTAAGACGTTCACAAAAATATTTCGGAAAAATATTAAGAATTAAGCGAGACGGACCGATTTGAAAATACCTCAAAAAATTTAGTTTTTTATGAATAAAAATAGTTTCTTAAAGAACTTTTTGAAAAAAGTCCCCTCAGTTGACAAAACAGATTAGGCTTAAAAAATCTGCATAAAAATATTTAAAAATCTTTTCAACGGAATCGTAATAATGAGATTTTTAATGCTGTTTTTTTTACTTTTTTTTCAAAGATAGATTTACGAAAAACTTAAATAACTGGGCCAAAACTATTCTGTATTAGACTTGTGGGATCTCAGTAGAAAGATATTTTTCCACTGTTTTTATTTCTGTAAAAAAAAAAAAATCATTCGTGCCCCATTTTTTTTCAAATACCAACACATCTTAATTCAACTTTGAATGACGTTCGTTCGTGCTACCTTTCCCTTTCATGCTTTGAATGACCTTATTAGCAAAGAAATAAAAAGGGTGAGAAAATACCTTTCTAATTGATACCTCACAAGTCTAAATCGGAAGAGTTTAGGTTCAGTTATACAAGTTTTTCTTATGCGAAAGTTAAAAAACAGCATCAAAAATCTCATTATTACAATTCCGTTCAATTTTTTTTTTTTGTAATATTTAATGTAAATTTTTTAGGCTTAAACCGTTTGGTCATTTGAGGGAATTTATTCAAAAAACACCTTTAAGAAACTATTTTTACTCATAAAAAACTCAATTTTTAAATATAATAGATTTTATAATTCCAATGGAAAAACAGTACCGATTTTTTTCGTATGGGGAGTGATGCAGTCTAATATACATATATACTCAATGCATTGGGCTTGGGCCTCTAGTATCCTTCTTCATTTCTATTTCGCTTATTTAAAGGGCATCAAAATGAGTTCAGTCCTTTTTGCACAAAACACTGGCCGCAATCAACATTATCATATGCGTCTTGTTTTCGATAAACAATCCAATTTATACAATCTAATTTCTTTTCGCAATCACATAAAATGCGATAAAAAGTGTAAGCTGCTCACAGTAAATGCGCACTAAACCGAGATAGCAGCTCATACTTAGTTGTTTACCAAGAAAATCTCATTAAAAAGATATGCGTAACAATATATTCCTATCACTTTGAAGATGGAAATTATGTGCTAGTCGTAACTGCTGCTGCTGCTGCTGCTGCTGCTGCTGCTGCTGCTGCTGCTGCTGCTGCTGCTGCTGCTGCTGCTGCTGCTGCTGCTGCTGCTGCTGCTGCTGCTGCTGCTGCTCTGATATCAATAAGCGCAATGGATACGCAGCAAGGAGCTGTCAGCGCACTGATTGCCTCCGGCTGATAATCTTTGTTATACAGGCCGCGCTGCTGGCACTGAATTGAAATCTTGAATTGATCTCATCATTGCGTACGTAAATGTATCTGTGCACTTATGCTTGTACCCAGAATGCGATTTTACATCGCTTACCTTTTGTGCTTCTCAATTGCTGCCACCTCGCACAGCAACTCTTCCCAGGTATCCCCTACTATCGACTGTCACTACCCTCATTATCAACTACATACTTACCATATTTTCTTTATTTTATTTTACTTAACAGCTTTGCTGTCATCAGCTTTTGTTGTTAACTTTGTTGTCATTGCTTACTTTTCTTTTCTTATATATAGCGCACAACTTCATCAGCTAAAATTATGATATTCCATTTTATTGGCACTTCCTTGTTTTCAATGTTGTCCTTGGTGTCACAACCGTCACTTTCTTCGTTGTCATTGTCATTTTCAAAGGTTTTATTGCTGTTATTGTTGTATTTCGTTGAAAACGACTTGAAGTAGAATAATCAGATAAATTTTACAACCATAAATACATACATACATATTTACATATTTACTATATACATACATACTCCTATGGACATTTTCTTCTTATTTTCCGTTGTATTTTGCTGTTTTTGCTTCTGGTATTGACTTTTAGCTGAATTTGCATAATTTCAAAATTGTATTTACTAAAATATGTATGTATGTATGTTTTTTATGTTATGTTAAAGGTGAAAGCAATAAGAAGTAAAAGTAAATCTAATATCTTAAATGGTAAGCCGACAGCTCTACGAACAGCATTCACTCCTTTATGGGGTGGCATTCGTCTGCAGAAACTGCCTGAAGTGCGTCGTAACTATCTACAATGGAGGTAGCTTCTAACAGACTATTGCCATGGTCACCGTCATATCCGGTTTATGGAAAAAACCACCTAAGATGAGACTGAATATCGATTACGTAGGACCTGAAGCAGAGTTTCGCAGGCCTTTCGGGGTCATTATTTCGTCGAGAGCCGACTGGATTGGGGAACTTGGTACCTCTGCCTGGATGCATCATCTACAAACCAAGGGATCGAAAATGGAACGTGGAGTTGGAAGCTTGGGATTAAGAAGATCAATTCATCTGCCTGATTTTGCAAGTGTTTTCCAGGCAGAAGTATTCGCTACAGCTGTAGGCTGTCATCTCTTAGAACGTAGTGGTTTACACCATGGCGAGCGCGTAGCTATTTTCTCAGATAACTAGGCGGTCATTAAGGCCTTGGCAACTTTTACAACAGGGTTGAAATTAATCAAACAGAGTAAGATTGTTTTAAACTCAATAAGTATTCAGCTGGATCTAGATTTAGTTTGGGGTCCCTGGTCACAGCAATATTTCTGGAAATGAAGCTGCAGACGAGGCAGCCAGAGAGGGTTCGAAATAGGGTCCCAAATTTCACCTCCAATTGAAACCTTAAAAAAGATACATCTATCCCCACAATCTTAAGAAATCGGATAAAAAGTGACAAACGGCGACAGGATGAGGTATATCCAAACTCACTGGGCATTGAGCGGTTGCCACCCATGCGAAAAGTGAGGGTATCGCCTACAACGACTTCTGTAGAAGCTGCAGAGACGAAAACGAGCAGGAGACAGTAGAGCACCGTCTTTGCAAATGTCCAACTTTAAAGAGGAGAAGAAATACCACTACTACTAAGAGCATATGAGTTCACAACGTTGCGAGAACTATCTGATATAACCAACTTTATCAACCACCCCGGTTGGTTTCAACATATTTACTCGAGGTATATGGTATCAAAATCAAGTTTATCAAAAGTACATAAATCCGAGTTCTGCTTTCGCTTTAGCCTAAATGCAATGAAACAAGAAAACGAAAATTTGCTAGGCCTTTCAAGCACAAAGTCTTCCCGACACGAAACTGAAGCATTAAAAGTGTGTGTTCTATGCATCGAAATATTTTCTCCATATTCCACCCCTTCCCGCACTCTTTTGTATACTTGAGCTTCGTAGAATATTTTTGAGGATGGGTTGATTTGATTCTATGACTACGGATATAAATAGAAGTGTGTAGTAAGAAAATCTTAGAATTGAGCTCTTTAACAGAGTTTCGGTGATATAACCTTTTTCATCGACCCAACCACGATAAAAACATTACATGGTAAATTCGTTCCTCAATTCGTCGGCCACGATTTTTTTCTGACGTTTGCAAGCATTTTAAAATCATATTAACATTAAAATATAAAAATTAAATTGTTCACAATTGTTGTTGTTTGATATTAAAAATGTGAATGTGTGTGTGAGCTTGAGTTTTCAACTTTTAAATAATCACCCTCATTGCGAGAGTCGTACCGAATGCAAGTCGTTTTTCGAGAGTCGAATCGTATCGAAAACTTCACGTCATTGCCTGAAATTTCCACTCGACTAGTGTATTAATACGGAAAAACTTGGCAGGACTGCATATTTTTCGACGATTTTCGTCGTTTACTTATTTCTGCACGACAGTAGACAATGCCAATGTTGTCGAGTCGTACAATTTAGCATAATTTACGACTCACGCAATGAGGCTGAATATTCCTGGAAAACGTCGGACTACCTCTCAATGGTTTTATCTTGTTATGTTTTTATCTCGGACCCTACTGTGCAATTTACTCGATTGTGTATAAATGCCTATATCGCACATTTGTTGGCTGCAAAAATGTCATTATCAAAAAAAAAAAAACATTGTTTGAGGTAAGTATGACGAAATGGCCATCTTTTCTTCTAAGT